>NC_141046.1:54240567-54653067 GCF_041138505.1 Cibotium barometz | reverse complement strand
ACGAGGGGAGATGGGGACGGATTAATCATTACAGAGGGAAATGTGGCAGTGGAAGGGCCCTTGTGTGGCCTCAGCTTTATCTTACACGGGGTCTAAGGCATGGGATCAAGGGCGCCCACCAAAAGACAACCCCGTCGCTTGATTTCGTCCGTTGATCCTGGAAAAATTAATCTCGGGATAAAAATTAATCTCGGGATCCCGAGATTAATTTTTAAGTTTTGAATATCGGGTTGAAAAGGCGGCGAAAGGGTACACACAATCATTAAAGGCTGAGCATTCAGAAAAGATTTCATTCTCTTAAAGAATATTTGGTGGAATTTAATGCCAAGACCTATGGAGTAAATGCCACGAACTACCAAACTAATCTCGGGATCCCATAATCTCGGGATCCCGAGATTAATTTTTACAGGAAAAAGTTTCCTATTGCGCTTTTCTTTTTTTCTCCTTCATTCTTCTTCATGTTTGTTGTAGGGTTCTTACAAGAAGCTAAGAGGCCCATTATGGTGGTATATCTACATACTCATAAGGTACTTCACTAAATAGCATTCGTTGTTCTGTTTACATAAATGCAACAATGGATTATGTATTTGAAGAGGAGAGTAGTGATGACAACACTTCAAATGAATCTAGTGAGGATTTTAGTGATGAAGAGCTTGGGTTAAATGACACCCTAAACGAACATGAGAGTGTGTCAAATGATGAGGGTCCTCATAATGACACCCACCATGGGCATGACTCTTATCAAAAAAATTGGGTCGATCCACTTGCACATGTATCTCAAACTTATTTATATTTTAATAGAAGTACGTATGAATTAATGATAAGAGCATTACAGCATGATGTTTCCCTATCATTAGAAGATTATGGCAATGTTGATACAACAAATTTGATTGAAAGATTATGGCAATATATCAAATACACTCTTCTAGAAGCTCGTATTAATCGATCAATTGTCGAGCTACTACATGCGCTCATCGGTGATTCAAAGACTGGCAACCGCATGGGTGGAACATTAACAAGGTTCTTTAGGCAAAAGCAAGAAATAGGTGAGTCGTTGATATCGAAGTCCCATCTATTTAGTCAAAAGCATGGAGTTGAATGTTATGATTTACATACATTAAGCCATTTCTTATTTATTATGCAGCTGACTCAGGTCGATTTTCAACCCGTGGCTCCTCAAAAAGACATACCTCAAGATTGCATGCCGGAGAGCAATTATTACAGAGATTCAAGGACAATCCATCATGTGTGGAGGTAGTTAACTCTATGTCATTATTGTTCAAGATTCAAAGTGTCTCTACTCCGAGCTTATGGTACCATGTGAATTTGCAAAGCAACTACTGTGATTGTCCTGATTGGAGCTCCCAATGCAAGCACATTTATGGTATTCGCTTGATAGTATTACAACATTTTCCAGAATTACAGCAATTGCTTCCTACAGTGGATAATGGAGATGAAAACCCTTTTGAAGTGGTTGATGATGTCAATACTGCAACGTGTCATGATACACATGACCATGTGACAATAGAGGAATTGTCCAAGCATATTGAAAAGCTTAAAGAAATCCTCTCCACAATTGAGCAAGTAGCGCCTACAAAAGATCCAAGGGAGATGAAAGCTGCTCTAGCACAATTGAGGGCTACTGAGGATCTACTCTTATCCGTGATGACACCAGGGAAAATCAACATGCCAGCTCGAGGAAATGTCCGACTTATTCAATCGCATGTGACTCAAACGCGTCTTGGCCACGGAAAACCACGCAATGAAGATGATGATGTGATTACTATGGATGTTGTAGCCTCTTCAAGTCAACCAAAAAAGCCAACATGCCAAAGTGGTGTTCTTCGAAAACGGCATCAACGTGGTAGAAGTCGAGTTCGTTTTGATAGATTTCCTCGCATATGGTGTCCACATTGCTGCACCAAAACACTATTGGTGGATCCTATAGCTATCTTCTCATGCCATACCTGCCATGCATTACTACCTTTGTCTAGGAGACATGTTAGTGAAGGAGCAGAGAAGTGTCTTCTTGGAAAATCTATTCAAGTATGTAATGATAATGATAGTTTTATGGGTATCATTTCTTCATGTCAGTATGGGTCTTCCAAAGATGAAGAGAGAATATTCATATTAAGTTCTAATGTTGCACAATTGCAACAAATCAGGGCATCTCAATTTAGAATCATACTCATGTACACTGGACATGTACCTCAAATTTTGGATTTCATCTAAACATATATTTGACTTGATCTCAATTTTAAAGTTATATGTGCATCTTTTGTCTCTCTACTAATTTCAATTCTATTACAAAGGTTACAAGTTTAATTCATCGTTGGTTAGGGTACTTTGCTTGCATAGGTCTTGTTTAATTATGATTATGACCTCTCTACAACTGGTTTTGGTTTAGGGTCTATAAGTATTAAACAAGACCTGGTTTTGATGACTGTTCTCTGGAAAACTTAATGTCGGGATCCCGAGATTAATTGTTCCAGAGAATAGCCATGAGCATTATAGTGGTTCTGGAAAAATTAATCTCGGGATCCCGAGATTAATTTTTCCAGAGAATAGCCTTAAACAACATTAAGACTCTGGCAAAATTAATCTCGGGATCCCGAGATTAATTTTTCCAGAGAATAGCCTTGAACAACATTTAGGCTCTGGAAAAATTAATCTCGGGATCCCGAGATTAATTTTTCCAGAGAATAGCCTTGAACAACATTTAGGCTCTGGAAAAATTAATCTCGGGATCCCGAGATTAATTTTTCCAGAGAATAGCCTTGAACAACATTTAGTCTCTGGAAAAATTAATCTCGGGATCCCGAGATTAATTTTTCCAGAGCACAACATTAAGGCTCTGGAAAAACTAAACTCGGGATCCCGAGATTAGCTTTCACAGAGAACAGTCATCAAAACTAGAACCAAGTTTAATACTTATAGACCATAACCAAAACCATGTGCACACTTATTACCCTAACCAGAAAGACCATAATCCTCACTAGACCATAATCATAGTCCTAAAGAGACCATAATCATAAGTAAACAAAACCATAGTCATAGGGGGATCGTAATCATAGTTGTAGAGAGCCCATAATCATAATTAAACAAGACCTATGCAAGCAAAGTATCCATAACCATAACCATATTTGATCATAACCATAACCATACTTGAGACCAACAACATAACCATATTTGAGACCATAACCATATTTGAGACCATAATCATAATTAAACAAGACCTATGCAAGCAAAGTATCCATAACCATAACCATATTTGAGACCATTAACCATAACCATAACCATATTTGATCATAACAATAACCATACTTGAGACCAACAACATAACCATATTTGAGACCATAACCAACAAGATCTCATGACCAAAACTATAACCAACAAGACCATAACCATATTTGAGACTTACAACATAACCAACAAGACCATAACCATAGCCATATTTGAGACTTACAACATAACCAACAAGACCATAACCATAGCCATATTTGAGACCATTAACCATAACCATAACCATATTTGATCACATAACCATAACCATACTTAAGACCAACAACATAACCATATTTGAGATCATGAACATAACCATATTTGAGACCATAACCAACAAGATCTCATGACCAAAACTATAACCAACAAGACCATAACCATATTTGAGACTTACAACATAACCAACAAGACCATAACCATAGCCATATTTGAGACCATTAACCATAACCATAACCATATTTGATCACATAACCATAACCATACTTAAGACCAACAACATAACCATATTTGAGATCATGAACATAACCATATTTGAGACTTACAACATAACCAACAAGACCATAACTATATTTGAGATCATTAACCATAACCATTACCATATATGATCACATAACCATAACCATACTTGAGACCATCAACCGTATCCCGAATCGTCATTGACATAACAATACTATGATAATAATCCAACAAAACCATGGAAAACCACTAAAAAGACCATAACCATAAACTATAAAGCCGTAATAAAAGTGTAAAATATGTCCATCCTTAGGGAGAATTCGACATCGGCACTCTCTCTACAGCACTCTGGATCCACTCAAAAAGGTTCTTCTTTAGTCTGTCCACATCTTCATGCTTAAACCATCCTTTTGAAAGCTGAAAAAAAGAATGTTAGTCTTTAATTACTCACAAGCTAACACCCTTCATAATATAAATGATTATTTAAACCCACCCAAGTTTTGGGTCGACAATCATCCAATCCTCCTTTGATTAGAAACCACATGACTGCCATCACATAAAATCCGCAGTCATACGCATTTGGCTGTTGTGGAATCTGCATCCAAACAACCATATGAGTTCCTAATTATAGCTAGTTATTATAGATAATTGCTTCTAAGAGATATCTACCTCATAAGACTCGCATCCTATTTCTTCTGTTGGATTCAAAAGCTCCATTTTAACGATTGGATCACTACAGAAACTACCAAAATGGACAAGTGTCCTAAAAAAATGCCACTTTTTAGAGATCTGTGTAATAGGTACAACTTATAAATGCTTGAAATATCATAACATACCTGTATAGATGGTCGTGATACTTTTGTGACGAGCGCATACCAAGGGAGTCAAAACTTAAAATACAAGAACGCCTCCTTGGTAGGCTAGGCAATCGCATACAATGAGGATTGTAGAGAACAAGCAAAGTCCAATGTGCCCTAAATTTTTCATAGCGTTAGAAAAACAAAGCTTTCCACCTAGATACTTTGTGCCTAAATGATATATACTTTGAGCACAAAATATATTACTTTACCTATCAATGACAGGAAAGAATGTGAAGACTTTACGCCCAAGATCGGGCGTACCCAAAAAATTAGCCATTGTATTCTCGTTTTTTTGTTTTCGGCCAAGGAACGCTCGCCATAGGCTATCCACAAACCACGTTTGCTCTAGCACATTGACCGACAATGTATTTTCCATCCATCTATATAAGATACAATGCACTATTATACACAAAAATTGATGATTATTTAGAAAAAATCATAAGGTCTGTGTAAGAGATACTCACAAGGCAAAAACATTCATTGTATTTGTAGACGCCTCAACATTAATTGTGTCTTGCACAATTGACGCATGAAGATCGACCGCCAATTTAAAGCGGGTAGACTTCATGTGAAAGACTACTCCTCCACTAAATAACCATTTTAAGAAAATAAGATTCTAAGCTCAAACAAGAGAACATTCAAACATTGAATAATAAAGAGAGCTAACCTCTTTGCAAAAGCATCGGGACTGGGACTTTTGCAGTCGAAACTCCCAGAACAAACTTTGATGTCTACATGAGCATCTTCTTTTGCATTGGGAAACTTGGGCTACCAAAATGTCTATATAAGATTTCTAAAAGTCTTTGCATTACAACATAGAAAACTAAAGGTTTTTAGGTACCTGCTGACACTCATGTATGATGTCTTCTTTTGAATGACGAGATCCGGATGGTAGAGACATATCTAATGTCCGCTTTCTTTTCACTCGTAATTTACGAGGAGCTAAAGGTGGATCTTCGACTGGACTAGTCTCCATTTGCTATTATTTTATGAAAACAAGGTTATAAGTCCTATACTAAGAAAAGAGAGAGAGAGGGAGAGAGAGAGAGAGAGAGAGCAAGAAAAGGTAGCACACATAATAACTTACAGGTGTATCTGGCTCCTCTTTGGTTTCTTCTTCTACATCGGGGACATCTGTTTCTTCTACATCAGGGACATCTGTTTTTGTAGTACAATTGCGTCTCTATCATAAAAACTAGGTGTATTAGAATGTAGGTATGTAGTTTATAACCATGTATAACTAAATGCAATGATAGCCTACCCATTTCTCGTATCCTTCTGTAACACGCTCTTGCACCAACTTTCTGCGTGATTCATTCCTTGAGTCCCATGTCGCCATCCTGATTTTGACATAGTTATGTACCCATTCCTCTTTAGACCCTGTCTTCTCCTTTAAGAGGTTCCATCTCCATTCTCCCTCTTTTATTTTGCTCTTCTCGTGCGCCTTTCTAGCATTTTTTGCTTTTAGCTCCTCGTTGTAAAACCGCGCCTCACTTTGGACACGCGATCTATCCGACTTTGATTTAGTCGGTCTCTCTTGCGCTTTTGGGCGACCCATTGGAAGAGGCGGGAGTACTATATTAGTACACGCATGTTTTGTTTCAAGGTGGCGTTTCATATCCACCCTTTTCTCGAAACGTTGACTTTTATCTATGCATACTTGAGAGGCAAGGCAATGTCGCCACCATTTGCCATCCTCGTCTTGTACCAATTTGAATAGAGCATGTTCCTAAAATACATCAAGCTTCTAACATCAAACAAACCCTAAACCCTAAATCTATCTACAACACATAAAATCTACCAACTTTGAGAGAAAATCCTTAGTTACGCGTGCATATGTCCTAACATTTCACATATGCAAGGCTATGCGTATCTCTTCATAAATTCAAAGAGAGTATGCTAGCCTGCGGATTATCCCTTAAACATCACCTCTCTCTCTCTCTCTCTCTCTCTCTCTCTCTCTCTCTCTCTCGTGGCAAACACACACGCTTATGTGTATCGTGTATACATGAAGATCCCTACCTCCATGGCTCGAAGAAGAGTTATCGATCGTATTTGTTCGTGCAAGTTCTTCCTTGGCTTGTGTATGCAAACTATATTGACACAAAAGCTTCAATACATTAGGCCTCAAGCTATGGATTCAATTTCCTTAAAATGTTCAAGACACATGGCTATGGCGAAGACCTACACTGAAAAGCTAAAAGTATTTTTATGATCAAACTAGTACACAACAATATATTGATCCACGTTTTGATTAGGAATAGATATATCTAGCATCCACTGTTCTGCTATAGCATCCGCATTTGCGCATGTCACATTTTTACATGCCCATGTCACAAAAGTGAGCATTAGATATCCATAGTGGGAAATTTTCTAAGAACACATGCTCTCATGTCCAGTTGACATAGATGGCATGAATAAACAAGTTAATAAACAGATTTCCAAAGGACAATCATACACTCATACACACCTCAGACGTTGAGACCATATAAGCAAAATGAAATAAAAACCATAATCATTGACATAACTCTAACCATAACCATATGCAAAATGTAACCATAACCATTGACTTTGCACGTTGAGACCATATAAGCAAAATGTAATCAAAACCACAATCATTGAGATAACTCTAGTCATAACCATATGCAAAATGTAACCATAACCATTGACTTTGCACATTGAGACCATATAAACAAAATGAAATCAAAACCATAATCATTGACATAACTCTAACCATAATCATATCCATAACCAAAAAATGTCACCATATCCAAAATGTGAAGAGCAATAGAACTTGTCAAGTCCAAACTCATGGAGACAAAGACTAGCCTCGATTACAGAAGCAGCTGCACCTCTAGTCGCGGGTGCCCAGCAAGAGCTGCTGCAAAATCATCATGCGAGAACTACGTCCTCTTCTTCGCCGCAGCGGCCCTTGTATACATCGATGAGGGCCGACCCTCCCGGTTTCTGGGACACCCACAAGGGCCTACGCCAAGCCGAGGAGGATCATGAGGATCTCTTCCTTGTGGCGGAGCTGCGCGGCTGCTGGCTAATGCGGCCGGTGACAGAGCCGAGTTGCACGCCATCTTGGCTCAGCAGCGCGACAACTGGAACAAGCTCTTCCAGCGCACGCTCACCGTGGCCACCATGACGGCGTGCGTGCTGGGCGGCCTGGACGGGCAGGCCCACAGCTTGAGCCTGAGCTTGCCGACGCTGCTGCTCAATGCCGGCTGCGCGACCATGATGGCCGTCATCAACCAGTTCCAGCCGTCGCAAACTGGCAGAAGAGCAGCGCACCGCCGCCCGCCTCTTTCGCAAGCTGGCCAGCGACGTGGACTACGCGCTGCAGGTGGCCCCCCATCTCAGGCAACACACCCCGTCGCTGCTGGGGACTCTCGGCGCCGGCTCGAGGCTCTCGACAAGGCTTACCCCATGCCCCTCACACCCGGCGGCCTAGAGAAATTCCCCACCAAAGTGGTCCCTCCCGCGACTAGAGGTGCAGCTGCTTCTGTAATCGAGGCTAGTCTTTCCGGTTCTCCGACGGCAGCTTTGACGAGGACATCTACACGCTCAGGGGGGATGGCCATACTCGTGACTGCTGTGGCGAAGCGAAAGCAGCTTGCGAAGATCCTGCTGCTGCGAGAGAACTGTTGCGATTTCTGAAGCAGAGGGACGACAGGTGAGGCGACTGAACTGCAGAAGGAGAGCGATGAAGAAGGAGGAGAAGGAAAAAAGGGCGGGAAAGCGCAGTAAGATAACGTCTGGCTCAATTTTTCGGATCAACGATCCCCATTAGCCGACGGGGCCGCCTTTTCATAGGGACCCTTGATCCCATGCCTCCCATCCCATGTGACTTATAGGGGAGGCTTGTGTGGTGTGTTCGATCCGCACTACCGGACACTTTTAGGTGTGATGTTCACATTGTGGTATCGTTGTTTAGCAGCATTCGTTAGTGTCGTTGTCGACTCTGACATACAGCTGTCTAGTGGAAGTTTCTACGCAATAAAACTATGAACCTTTTTGGGCTTGGTCAGTGGACATTCGCACGGTCGTTCTATATTAAAATTCATTATTAAAAAAAAACAAAAGCAAGAAAGCTAGAAACTTCACCCATGTTCCAAACTTCTAGAAATCCTCTCGTGATGGGTTAAAAAAAAGAAGAAGTTTAAGCCCGCCAATGATGTTTTCTCTTGAAGTTTAAGCCCGTAAAACGGCGTTAATTCTTGAAGAGTGTTCGCACACTTGGCATCTTTGTTTGCATGCTTCTCGACATCACTTTTGGATGAGACATTATCAGTGATGGTGTGTGTGTCAAGGCAATACCCTCTTGACACTTCCACAAATACAAATCAACGTATTCACACATCCTCGGACGCGTCACATTTTGGTGTGGTGAGCGTGGAGGCCTCTCTTTGACGTGGATTGCCGACTAGTATCAGTTTTTGGTGCGGTGAGCGTGGAGGCCTCTCTTTGACGTGGATTGCCAACTAGTATCAAATTTTGGTGATTTCTCTCTCTTTTTCTAGCATGGATAGTGATGTGCTTTACCCCAATAACCCTTGGTCCGTGGATGTGTTTCTTACAAAGTACATGCATATGAGCGTCAACGTATGAGTGTCACAGAGACAGATGAAGTGTTCAAGAATGCATATAAAACTGTGAATTTTAGCTTAAGGACGAGATTCGTGCTTTTCTTTGCCCCAAGCCATTTATGAGGATTGGGATGCACTGGTACAAACTTTCCATACAAGGTTTGGGCTACAGAGCTATGGGAAAAAATCAAGAATTTGCCAAAAGCTCCTACGAGATTTGTGCAGGAGTTTGTGGCAAAGTTTAAACACAAATTTTCTCATTTTGAGCGAGAAATGGCTCAAGGACAACAAGCGGTGGCCCAACTTATTGCTCCTAGCCTTGAGGATACTTTTATGAAGCTAAATCACTTTATTAATGCTTTGGACCCCATGTTACAAAGCAAGGTTCGAGGGCGAAGGTTGATCCACTCTTCAAGATGCAACTCAGATTGCCACGAAGAGAAAGAGACAAAGATGTGGTTAGCTTTGCGACCTCCACCATCTTTGGAACCAGCTCCTATGGTTGTTGAGCACTCATCAAGGTGAGAGTTCCGTGGATCGTTTGGTTAATGAGTTTGCTAACCTTCAAGTTTAGCTATTGTAGCAACAATGACCCAAGAATACCCAATCTAGAGAAGGGGGGTAGCCTAGGTGGAGTGTTTGCTAACCTTCAAGTTTAGTTATTGTAGCAACAATGACCCAAGAATACCTAACCTAGAGAAGGGGGGGTAGCCTAGGTGGAGTGTTTTCATTATCAAGAACGTAGCCATGTGCATCGCAAACGTCCAAGGCTCTCGAAGGCCAATCCATATTCTATGCCAAGAGCTAATGTGTCTGGCATGTGTATTGAGGAGATAGCTTCAAGAAAACGTTGAACAAGTAGAGTTAGAGGTTCTTGTGGGTAAAAGAACTCATGCTCGAGTGTGGAGGCAAACATAGAAGAGGCGAAAACTTCTCATGTGGCACGGAAATATAAGAAAAAGAGCTAAAGAAGGAAGATCGAATTGGGTTATTTTGAGCTTGGCCGTGTTTTCAAGGCTTATAACTTGATGGAAGATCTATGAAAAACTTAAGATGGATATGACTCTTCCGTAGCTTTTAGCTATTAGTCCAAGCATTAGGAAACAATAGTCACAAGATATTAGCACAAGGTCATCCAAGGGATGGTCCAAGGGAATTCACAAGAGGCTAGTGATGTTACGATCCATTTGCATATAATGATTTAGTAGTGATTATTCAGGACTTAACCATTCGCGAAGCCTACACGAATGGAGGAGTGGCCGTGAATGTCATGAGTCAAGCTACCATGAAAAGGCTTGGGCTTTGTTGCCATGAAGCTTCTCCCTTTCATATCGATTGGTTGATAATTCACGTGTACGATCTCTGGAGTAATCAAGAATTAACATTGATATATGTGGTATGCAAGTGCCTCCAAAATTTTAGGTTATCCCTATTAAAGTGGATCAAGCAGCCTACCCTCTTATCTTGGGATGGCCTTGGATGTGACAAATGAACATGACCCAAAAGTGGAAGACGGGAGATTTTCTTATGCAATACCATCGAATAAGGTACAACATTCAAAGTGGGCAAGCTCAAGAGTTAGAGGAGGAGACCTCCTATAATAGTGGAGAGTATGACACCGATGCTACAAGCTCTTCTTATGATGATGAGGAAGAGGATTCACCACTCAACAAGAATCCTGTGGATGTGTTTGGTGTTCATCTTGATGTTTTAGATAGGGATACCATGTTAGCACATGATGTTGAGATGTCAAGCTCAATATGAGCTGACACTCATCATCACGAGGCGCCTGCATGACTATTCGACATTTACATGATGTTGAGATGTCAAGTTTAACATGAGCTGACACTCATCATCTCACGAGGCGCCTGCATGACTATTCGACACTGGCGGGTTTGGTAGTTGGCACCGACATATCTTCGCTAGAGATTCTACAGCTGGACTACAATCCACACCTACCTACTCCTTAGCGTGTTCACATTATGGACCGCTTGTATATACTCTATTATGTGTGTTAGTCACTTTATCTTCTTTGTAGACCTCTTTTGTTGTGAGAAGAAGAAGAAGAATTTTTAGCCTCTCACCTTGTGTGTTCTCTTCCAGGGTTTGTGTGAGTGTGTGTGTGCTTGTAAGAGCTCAAGCTCTCTTCTCCCCTGCATTTCTATTGATGATGATGATAAGGTGAAAGTGTGTCTACATGGTCTCATGCCACAATACAAGGCATTCAAGACGCCTATTCAAACTCAAGAGAACATTCCCAACTTCACAGATTTGGTGTCAATGTTGATCATGAAGAGAAGAATTTGGGTGAAGATCAACAATCTTCACAAAACAAAAACAGTTCAGAGCAACATGCCTTCTATACAAGTTCAGGTAGAGGACGAGGTAGAGGAGGTCGTGGACGTGGCCAAGAGGTCCTACGAAGACCATGTCTATGGGTGGCTGGTACTATGTAACATTCATTGATGACCACATGAGGAAAGTGTGGGTGTATTTCATGAAGGAGAAGAGTGAAGTGTTCACTCATTTCCAGACTTTCAGAGTGATGAAATAGGAAAGCATGTGAAGTGCCTAAGGTCAGATGGAGGGGGAGAATACTTCTCCAATGAGTTCTCTAAATTCTTGTAAAAGAATGGCATTCAGAGATAATTTACATGTAGATACACTCCGCAATAAAATGGAGTTGCTAAGCGAAAAAGTAGGCACATTGCAGAGATAGCACAGGCATTGATGGCAGAGAAGAACATGTAGCATAGGTATTGGGCTGAGGTTGTGTCTACAACAATTTATATCATAAACAGGACTCTTATTGCAGCCATACATGATGTAGCGCCAGAGGAGAAGTATACTCGCAGCAGGAAACTTGATTTGTCTCACTTGAAAGTTTTTGGATGTATTGCATATGTGCATGTGCCAGATGAGTTGTGTATTAAGCTGGATCCAAAGGTAGAAAAATGTGTGTTTATTAGGTATTCCCTTGAGCAAAAGGGATACAGATGCTATAATCCTGCTACACATGAATCAAGGGTAAGCAAGGATGTTGTATTTAATGAGATGAGTAGCTGGTATGCTGCTGAAAAAGATGCTGTTGTTGGGGCTGATGTAAGTGGAAACATGGTTGCACAAAATGCAAGCCAGCAATCACAGTCATTGAGTGGACCAGGAGAGTCCTCATCTAGCGGTTCTGTTGATAGACCATAGAGTGGCAGACTGCTTCATAATACCAGTCCTGAAAATGTAGTCGGTACATCACATAAAGGCAAAGAGGAAGTGGTTGATCCCCTTTGGTATGCTTGATATTTTTGCAGGACATTCTTTTGTTGATGGAGAGTCTAGTGGCTTGGAGATGAGCCTTGATAAGGAGCTTGGGATCCCAACAATGAGGACACTTGGTGTGAAGAAGGCTATGGAAGCCATGAATGCAAAGTTACGAAGATCTAGAAGAGTCAAAAATCCTATACAGAGGTTGACTTATGATGGTTATGTGGCACATCACTATGCTTATATGGCAAAGGTTGTGAAGGTTGGTGTGAAGGACACTTTGTGTGAAGAAGGCTATGGAAGCCATGAATGCAAAGTTACGAAATCTAGAAGAGTCAAAAACCCTATACAGAGGTTGACTTATGATGGTTATGTGACACATCACTATGCTTATATATCAAAGGTTGTGCAGGTTGTAGAACCTACATGTTTTGAGGCTATTTGAAATGTGTGTTGGGAGAAAGCTATGGATGAGGAGATAGATCCATTGTATGGAAATGAGACTTGGGATTTGGTGCCATTACCTGAAGGCAAAAAAGCTATTGGCTATAAGTGGGTATATAAGGTGAAACATAACAGGTAGTATAAGCAGGAACAAGGCTAGATTGGTAGCCAAAGGATATGCGCAGACACATGGGATTGATTATGAGGAGACATTTGCCCTGGTTGCAAAGATGGAAGCTGTGAGAGCTGTGATTGTGATGGCTGCAGCTAAAGGTTGGTTTTTACATTAGATGGATGTAAAAAATGCGTTCTTGTTAGGTGACTTGCAAGAAGAGGTGTATATGGATTAGCCACTGGGTTTTGAGGTTACAGGTTACCTAGAGTATGTATGTAAGCTTCGTAAGGCCTTGTACGGGCTGAAGCAAGCTCCACGAGCATGGCATGACAAGATTGCTGAGTATCTTGTCACTATTGGTTTTCATATGGCAAATGCAGATCACCCTTTGTATGTGCGCAAGAGTGATAAGGGTATTGTGATCATCACCATCTATGTAGATGATGTTATTGTTGGGGGTGACAACTTGGATGAGATTGAGCATGTGAAAAGTCTTTTCAAAAGAAGTTTGAGATGAAGGATTTGGGAGATCTACGCTACTTTTTGGGAAATGAGGTCATTCGCACACCTGACAGTATTTGGCTGTCACACAGAGACAGTATGTATTGGACATGTTGTCCAAGTATGGGATGGCTTCTTGTAAGCTAATCTCCATGCCATTAGATCAAAATGGCAAGCTTAGTGTGGATGTAGGTTATGTGTTGGAGGATTCCACTATGTATAAGAAGATTGTGGAGAGTTTGATCTATGTCACGATCAACATGCCAGATTTGAGTTAAATTGTTGGCTTAGAGAGCCAGTTTATGCAGGTTCTGTACAAACCACATCTTGACAGTGTGCGATGCACACTTCGGTATTTGAGGGCCACTGTTGATTATGCATTGTTTTATGCAGCAGGTGTACCATTGGAGCTATATGGGTACATAGATGTAAATTAGGCAGGTAGCATCTCATACAAGAGATCTACTAGTGGATTTATGTTTTCATTGGGGAGTACTACTATGACATGGAGTAGCAAGAAGTAGCCCACAGTTGCCTTGTCGTGTATAGAGGAGCTGCAGTGGCAGCATGTGAGGTAGCTTGGTTACGCAATCTACTTGCTGATTTGGGGTTGCATGTGAAGAGAAAGGTTGTCATATATTGTGAGGTAGCTTGGTTACGCAATCTACTTGCTGATTTGGGGTTGCATGTGAAGAGAAAGGTTGTCATATATTGTGACAATCTTAGTAGTATACAGTTGGCTAGGAACCCAGTTTTCCATGCGTGGACAAAACGCATTGATGTACATTACCACTTCATCAGGGAGAGAGTCTTGGTAGGCGACATCGACTTAGTCTACGTTAGCACACATGATCAAGTCACTGATATCTTCACAAAGGCCTTGGGAGCTGAGAAGCTTCGCAGATTTTGAGATATGCTTGGAGTTCATGAGCTAGAGTTGAGCTTGATTATGTCTTATTTGGTGAGAAAGATGACTCTATCGAGCAAGTTAGTTAAGTGGTTGATGGAGCTTCAAGAGTATGATTTCTCATTCTTGGTAGAAGACTCTACACGTACTTCCCTTGTTGACATCTTAGCAAGGAAGGAGTATGAGAGTGAGAAGGAAGTGGTTTCCTCTCCACAGATACTTTGTGAGGTTTATTCATTACGAAAATAATCTTATTTATGCAACTCGTCCTTATTTACACGGGTGCCCAGAACTTAATGACTTACAAATTACATAGTTTGGTGGCATAACTAGCTATTCTCATAATTAAAACATTTAGTGTGTTGTTTTATGACACTTATTGTGCTATCGCTCATGTGTAATGGAGAGGTGATAAGTTAACCCCAAAATGGGATTAACATCCCCCCTACGTGATCCAAATTTTGTTGGAATCTAATGATGCAGTGCTTTTGTTGACCCAATTATTATGTGTAGCAGCTTTTTCATGTGTGAGGACATGCAGTGTGCGTCGTAGGAAGTATAATGATCTCGCCAGAAGTTGGTGTCAATCATGTCCTCAAAGGTTATATGCATATAAGAGGGAAGGCAGTGGGGATGCGATAATAATAATACATAATGCCACTATTGAAAGTCAAAATGCATACCTTCCATGTTATATAGCTATGGAGACATAATCGTCTTGAATATTGATGAGAAGGATGATGAGCTTAAGAAATCTAACTGTGGCATTAATTGAGGATCTTGCCATGCATGGACAATGGTAAGCATATATTGTTTCATTGTGTTGATTGAGAGGCTCAAAAGTGCTATGCTCAAAATCTAGGTGTGGCATTAATTGTAGGATTTGGAATGGCTTGCCATGCATGGACAGTGGTAAGCATATATTTTTTTGTTGTTGATTGAGTGGCTCAAAATCGCTGTGCTCAAAGTATGAAAAGTTGTAAATGAAATGTGAGTCACGAGCATGCCTTTCGTGGAACTTGTTGGCTGTGAATCTTTTTTTGATGGGTATATAAGGGGGTCCACACACAGATGAGGTAGAGATGTCATATAGATATCTACATAATCTTTGATTGTGAGGAAAGGCAATCTCCAAGCTGGTTGGATACCAAAGTTTTCAAGTGCAACTTGGCCCCCCCATTAGCATCCACTTGAATCTCCTTGTAGCCACCTCGTGACTCAATTATATGCTCGTGCCTCCATCGCTTGTATGCATGGGCGATCATGTATGTGACAAGCCTTATCTCAAGCAAGTTTGCCAGCTAGGGGGGTTGGCTAGTTTTGAGCCTCGTGCTACATTAGAACATAAGGTCTCTTGCTGCTCCACGTGCCCCAATTTGTAACCTTGTGGCATAGGCTTTAGCTTGTATAAAAGTGGTCGGGTCGAATGGGGTTATTTGCAGAAGGGCTTGCTACATCAAATGAGGCTTTAAAAGGGGATTCCTACCCATGATTATCTGCTCATATTTGGGCACTAGGAGATACAAGATGGGATTGACAATACGACCCAGTGCGTCGTGCTCGTGTGGGAGAGGATCAGCCTCGGCCTTTGGCTGGCTATTTAGTGGTTCCTTGGGGGTGAGAGGGTTAGTGGAAAAATCAAAAGAGGTGTCAGGAAAATCTCTCTCGATTATAGTGGAGGATTGGGGTCATCCGTATTTTTATTTTCATGAAGAGTAGATAAATAAGAAGTTATAGGACTGAACATTGGGTAGTTGTTGTCCTCTACATCATCCCTTTTATCTCCATCCCCATCATTAGAAGGTGGCAATGGTTTCTTAGTGATAAAGAAATCATGCAAAGATTGTAGATCTTCTTCCTCAAGGAATGTGGGATAAACATTGTGTACCTGGTCAAAGTCATATATTAAGATTGTTAATAAATATTATAGATATGCACAAATAATATAAAAAATATGAAGAATGCCATAGGGATATTAAGTTTGCTAATATGTAAGAGGAGGTGTTGATGTGTGTCCCAAGACTTTACCCAGCCATGTGTGAGCATCCATGTTAAGCTTTCTTGCAGTTTAGGAAGAGGAGCTACAAAAGAGATGGGTAGAGATGGTTTCATTAAGTCAATGGGTTCCCCCCTCTCTAAAGTTAGTAGAATTTATAAGAAACCTACACCAAGATCTAAAACTTAGCTTTATAGGGTGTAGGGGGTATATATACATTGATTGAGCCTCATTAAGTTCAAGGACCCCTATAAAGATAGCCATAATAATAGTGGCATCAACATAGTGTGTAGTATTTTGTTTAATTAGGTCCCCTTGAGTTAGTTCCTCACTTAATTAGTGCTAGGTCCCCTTGAGTTAGTTCCTCACTTAAGTTAATATTGTATTGGCAGAGAGAGAGTGTTAGTGAAGCAAAAAATAGAGAGAAAGTTTATTGAGGGTCCCAAGGAACCACTAGAAGGTTAGCCAATGGGGTTGCTCTATCCACGAGCTTACTGTAAGTGTCGTCATTGTCCTTGGTATCCACGTGATAGACTAGGTGGCTAGCTTTGGGCCTCATCTGCTAATGTGGCCTCTTAGGGTAGCATGCTTAAGTCTACGACATTATGGACCTCAAGGATTTTTGGTTCTTGTTGGAAGATGGTGGTGGTGGGCTTGAGGCTTCTGCTAGGGTGCTTCATGAGATTCAAAACCTTACTCTTTTGAAAAACTTTCCTTAGACTGGTTTATCTCGCTGAGGGTCCCAACACTGTATTGTGGTGATATCTCAGCTTTTTCATTAGGTTCCACAAACTTTGTCCCAATCTTTCCCATGATATTTATGGTGGCCGTATATCCAATTCTCGTAAAAATTATCATTCGGAAGAGAAGCATACAAGATGTCCTCTTCTTGTGATGGTTTTAATGGTTCATGGGTTGCACATAGTTGTAACGAGGTGGTTCTACCTATAGTTTTGAATCATTCCCAAACAACCCCCCATCCATGGGGTGCATCTTCCAAGTTCATACTTCTACTTTCATGATTTGTGAATCGTTTTGTAGATAGATGTGATATGTGGCCCGCCGTTCGTGGACCAATTTGGCACTTCATATAAAAGGCCTTTTGAGAATCACAACATTCATCACTACAAATGTATGGCATTGGTAAAAAGAGAAGACTTTCATCTTCAAATTCTATAAAACTCTCATAGGTCATGACATGGTACTCTCTGCTATCTTTACAATGAGGTTTGTCTGCTTTAAGGTTAGCTTTCCCCATTTCTCCCAACATTGTTTTGTAATGATACTCACTCTGGCTCCCCCATCTAGGATTGCAAATAGCTTGGTACCCCTTGTGCACCATTAGAAGTGTTGCATTTGTGTCATCACTCTCGTAATACATTTCCATTTGGTTAACTAGGATTTGGACAAGTTTAGGTAGGTTATCTCTTCCATCCTCCATGTCTACATTTTTCGTAAGACGTAAGGATATTCCTTTATCAGTTGAAGGATTGGCCTACATTCGGCCTTTCATTCAGTCTTTCAGATCATTCCACAGTCTAGGATTTCCTCTTAGCAAGGTTCTAATTGGCATCTTGATTTTTGTAGAGAGAAATGCCAGAAAGCCTAGCCACATCCATGGGTGCTTGATCCCGTTTTGAACTCATTAATGTATGAGTCTAAAATGGGATTTGATGAATCATAAAGAGGATATTCCCCTCCTCCATCAAACATCTATGAGAATAGGTCATTTCTTCCTTCTTTCTCCAAGTTAGTTTCACCCTCACTGTGTTCTTAAACATAAAGAGTATATTCCCCTCCTCGATCAAACATCCGTGAGAATAGCTCATTTCTTCCTTCTTCCTCAGAGTTAGTTTCACCCTCACTGTGTTCTGAAACATAAAGAGTATGAGCCCAACTGTGTCATGATCTTTGTGGATGCATCAACCAAAGAATCCAAGTTTTTTTCATGCAGGAGAACTTATATCCAGATGAAGATGAGATATCAATTCTAGGGGAATCTCCTCAACCATTGTGAGTGTCTTGCTACAGTTGTTCATCACGTGGTAAAGATCCATTTATGTATTTGCTGCATGGTAGATGGCAGGGAAGAAGGAGAGGGCTCCTCTTACATTATCTTATTCAAAGCATCTTTTTGTACTCCTTTTGCTCATAAAAGATTTTCTCCTAATTATTTCTTAATACACATTTATTTAAAGCAAGTAAATTTTTATGTGTGTGTGTGTGTGTGTGTGTGTGAGAGAGAGAGAGAGAGAGAGAGAGAGAGAGAGAGAGAGAGTTTTGTTCATATTGAGTGAATAACCTTTGAAAGGTTTTTCTCCTGATTATTTCTTAATACACATTTGTTTAAAGCAAGTAAATTTTTATGCTAGAGAGAGAGTGTGAGAGAGTTTTGTTCATATTGAGTGAGTAACCTTTGAAAGGTTAAGAATGTGATTAATATTAGGTGTGTATTTGTGAGAGACCTATGCATTAAGAGCCTAGTTCAACCCTTTTCTCATTAACTAGAGTCTTTTAATTTTATCTCTCTTCTCTAGATGTTCTTTCCTTTTCCTTGTCTTTTACACCAGGGAATTATTGGAACTTTCTTTTTCTTTGAGGATGCATGTGTGTGTGTCTTTTCAAGGTTGTTATCTTTCAATGAGGGAGTAGAGGGTGCTATAGAGGTTTGTTTCCCTTTATTGCCTTCATTTTGTGTCCCCACTGAGGAGTTCTTCATCAACGACCTTCGGTTACAAGACTGATATGGCAATGTAACAAGCACATGTGATGGCTACTTTCCATGAATACTCATTATTTTATGGTGGATCTAATGAAGATGCGAAAGATTTCTTGGAGAATATGGAGATGTTTTTTTCCATATTTGGGAAAGATACACTAATAGAAAAGCTAAGTGCTTTCATGATGGTGTTGCAGAAGAATGCTTGCACATGGTTCTTATCTCTTATCCCTGAAGTTCGTGAAAATTTATGGAATTAGAGGTAACTTTTTGGGCAAGTATATATCCAGGCTTAAACCACTAAAGTGTTTTAGCAAAAAATATAGTCCCTACATCAAGAGAAGCTGGAAGAATATGAAGAGTATAAGTTTAACACGGCTTGGGATGAACTGGCTTCACTTTATCACTAATTCGGGTGCGGTTGCTGAGTTCCTTAAAAAGGATCATTTTATTGGTGCTCTACATCCTATTCTTAGGGCCAAACTATAAGCCCAAGAACTTATCGTGACGTGGCAACATTGGCGGCCTACAAAGCAAAGAAAATCAAGTATGAGAAGCAAAAATTTGGTCAAAGAGATGAAGATCTGGATTCCGACATGCATTTGCCAAACATTGAAGAGATATGTGCTAGAGTTGAAGCACCTGTACCCAGAGCTTCGCCTCAAGTTCACCATCTCATGCACAATTTTCATGACCCCGATGTCGATGCCTTTGAAAAATTTACTTAGCAAATTTAAGAATTAACAATTCATTTGGCTGAGGGAGTTGGATCTAGACCTCATGTACAGCAAGGTGGAGGCAAGCCACCTAGGAGACAATAACAAGAGTTATATAACTAGATGGGCTGAAGCAGAAAGTGTTACAAGGGTGACAGAAGTTGCAGTTTTTAGATTTACCATTTCTCACATATGTTACCATTTTAGCACACCTTTGTAGTTGGTTTGTGATCATGGTCTAGGTTTTTGAGAAGGTATATTGAAACAGATCCTTGATAAACTTAATATTCAACACATGTATTCTACTCCTACCCATAGTGTAATGGTTTAGTGGAGAAGGTTAATGATATTTTGTGCAAAATCATAGCTAAACATGTGGAAGCTAAGTCAAGGACTTGTGATCAGCATTTGGATGGATCACTTTGGGCATACAAGGCTACCTTTAAAGTCTCTACACAATTCACTCCCTTTCATCTTGTTTATGGTCAAGAGGCACTTGCTCCTATTAAAGTTGATGTTCCCAGTGCGTAAAGTTTCTAAAGAAGTTATGTAAAGACCCTACTGATTTTTTCCAAGATAGAGTCATAGCCTTGCATCATTTGGAGCTAGACACGGAGACAACTACTATTGATTACTTTATAACCACTTCTCATGATGTTAAGAAGAAGTTTGATTGCTTACTCAAGGAAAAGGGTCTAAAAAAAACATGACAGTTGTCTTGACAACCGATTTGATGCGAAATTCTTTGCAGTGTTGGGAAGGTCCATTTATCATCAAAGAGGTTTATGACAATGGGAGTTATCATCTTACAGATCTATCTAGATGTGTGCATGCTACCCCAGTGAATGGTTGGCATCTCAAGACTTATTTCACCTATTTTGGAAAAATATGGTATGGCAAAGAAGATTCTAAAGTGGACATATCCAAGATAGAGCATCTTACTTCATTGGGAGATGGCTAATATGATCGGGATTTTTTCTTCCTTTTCTTTGAACCTTGCAAGACGGGATGGGAGGAACAACTACATGGGGTCACATAGTGAGGTCTATGCACTTTATTAGCAACATAGATGATGGAGTTATCCTTGGCAAATAAATCTTGGCTATCTCATTAAATGCCTTGCAATAAATATTGTAGTTGAGTATCTTTATTGTCTAAAATTTAGTGGGATCAAAAGATATCTTTTTTTTTTGGGGGGGGGGAACAGTTTGCATGGGGGATTCTTTTTTATCCCATATGCCAAATTTTTAGGGAAAAAGGGAGAGTTTATAGGCCACTTTGGCCCCTCTCTTTACATCACCAAGACGAGGCACGGCTTGTGGTCTCCTAGGCACCCAATGCTTGGGTGCTTACATGGTGTGGGCTTTCACATGCTTTTTGTGGGTGCCTAGTGCTGGTGGCCTGTTGTTAGTGTGGCTATCCTCTTGTGGTTCTATACATAGATGCCAAACCCAATTTTTGGGCAAAGTGAAAGGCTTTCTCTCTCCCTGTTGTTGCCGCCCTCTAAAAAAAGGGATATTTTTTCTAAAGGGAGAGGGTTCTTTTATAAATAAAGAAAGCTATCTTAAGTAAAAAAGAGCACGACTTATAATAACATGTAAGTTTGAAAGGACCCACAAAATCTAAACCCCATTTCTAGAATGGTTCTAATGACAATATCAAGTATTTTACTGAGAACATACCTACTCAATGGGAACGTTTGTTTGTAGACCATTATTAGGAATGTGCGTATGTAGAATGGCATATGTGCATTTAGAACTTTGAACTTACATGCATAAAAATTGGGAATGTGCATGTGAAAATGAGAACATGTGTGCATAGAATTGGAAACGTGCATGTGTAGATGAGAACATGCGTGCACATCCTACACAGGTGTGTGTGTGTGTGTGTGTGATCGAGTGCTTTAGTTAATGGTATTCAAATCACTAGAAATGAGGGCAATGGGCGACTAAGTTTTCACCCACCATGTCCCCCCATCTTGAAATATACCTATAGAAGGCTAGTGATTAGAGAACCATTTTACATAAATAGTGGTTGCCTATTCGCGGACTCTCCTTCACAAGTCTCCATCCTTTTATACTTTCTAAATTGTTTCTACTTTCTTCTTTGCCCCTACACAACTACTTTCTTTGACTCTTTCTTTGAACGTGTGTGCTCATATGTGAACATGTGCAGAGATGAGAATGTATGTGTGTAAAAATTGGGAACGTGTGTGCGTAGATGAGAATGTGTTTGTGAAGAAATTGGAAACATGTATACGCAAATGAGAATGTGTGTGCACATCCTGCACAAGGTTTTTTTGTGTGTGTATGTGTGTGTATGTGTGTGTGATGGAGTGCCTTAGTGAATGGTATTATGATCACTAGCAATTAGGGCAATGGCCCATATCATGGACCAAGTTTTCATCCACCATGGCGAGTCCATCTTGAGATGTACCTAGAAGGCCAGTGATTAGAGAACCATTTTACATAAAGAGTGTTGGCCTACTTGTGGACTCTCCTTTACCATGCCTTTATACTTTCTTCTATTTCTGGTTTCTTCTTTGTGCCTACAACCACTTTTCTTCAACATTTTTTATGGTTCGTATTCCTCTTTATCTGGCATAGGTGAGGTACCTACATTAGGGAAAATTTAGACTAAAAAAGGGCCCTCTAAGAAATGCCATGTTATCTTTCAAAAAAAAGGAGGGATCGATGGTTACTTTTTTATAGATCAAATCAAAATTTGTTGAATATTGTAGATTGGGAATTACTTTTTGAGATCTTTCCATTGATGTATAGCATGATGGGCAATTTTGCATATTCAAGAATTTTTCAAATTGGTGCTGTCATTACCAATTTGGTAACTTCTTAAATATGCAAAATATCCCATCATGCTATATATATCATTGGAAATATCTCAAAGAGTAGATTCCCAATCTACAATCTCTGATAAATTTTTATTTGATTTGTAAAAATTTAACCACCATGAGCCCATTTTTTAAAGAAAAATCTAACATGGCATTTCTTAGAGGGTCCTTTTTGAGTCCAAATTTTGCCTAATGTTTTTGGTCCACTTAGTGAGGCTTGAGAGGGAGGCTGGTTATGGTAAATAAGTGGGTGGTGTAGGGCCTTCAACTACATAGGCTACTAAGTTTGAGGTGGAAGAAATATGTTTGGGGATGGTCATGGGGGGATTCATGATTTGGTCAATTTTTGCCTTACTCTTTACTAAGGTTGCACCTGGGGTGCTCGTGTTGTTTGTAGCCTTAGGTTGCCTCTTCCATTTGTTCTTACTTATTTTTTGTTGTGATTGAAGGGGTTAAAGGAACTAATGGTGTGACCTTAGGGACCCAAATGCTTATGTTACCTTCATAATGTTACTAGAAACATATCAGGCACCCACCATCTTTGGGTACCACATTTTTGTGGGGTCGTCGGTGTGGACTATGCTGCTTTGGGTAGCCAGAGTTATTTTTGTTTGGCATAGTAGCCTTGTGCCTCCAACGACTCTCTAATATTGATGAACCATGTTTTTGGTTTGGGGTTGGGGCTCATTGTTTTGCTACGTGGTTTAGTAGTTGGTGTCATGGCTTTGACTGGCATATGTAGGACCTTTCTCTTGGGTATCCCAATTTTCCCCTATGCTACATAGTAACCTTGTGCTTGGAGCATTACTTTTGGTATCCACTACTTATCACCATCATCATGGAAACATTGGTGTTGCTTCCTCTTCTGCAAGGTTAGATATGTTAGCAATATTGTTGTTAGTTGATTAGATTTGAGAGAGGCCACTTGTGTTAGGGGATACTTGATGGTGAGGGTTGATCCTACTTAGACGAGGAACTTATTTGGTCACTTATCCCTACTACGATTAGCAAGTATAGAATAGATCTCTTTTTAGGCAGCATGGCTAGAGTGTGGGTACATTTGGATGTTTGATGGGTGGGAGCACTTCTTTAATGGGAGAATGGTTCTCTCATGTTGAAGTTTAACAAGAAATGGGCTCTTCATTTGTCATCAAAATGGTTCTCTTGTGTTGAAGTTTAACAAGAAATGGGCTCCTCATCTGTCTATTAGGGAAGTTACCTGTTTAGAAGTTAGTTGCAAGGTGGCAATTCATGAGTCCCATTCTATTGGCATCAATTGTGCCCCATCCATCTGCATCCCATAAACACTTCTTCATGCATGATATCTATAGGTATAACATAGAACTTCCCTTCCAAAGGGTTATTCCCAATGTAAAACATAGTAATGTGAATGATCCTATACATGAGGTTTTGAATGTGTCTACTCCTTCAATTGATGCATTGGTGGGTGTCAACAATAGTTGTTGGAGTGCACACTAAGTTGCATGGGACATTAGGTTATGGCTAGCAATCGTGTTAATGAGTGTGAGCTTGTGTTACTAGTGGTGTGCACTACAATGGTTGTTGTAGTGCACACTAAGTTACATGGGACATTAGGTTATGGATAGCACCCGTGTTAATGAGTGTGAGCTTGTGTTACCAG
Organism: Cibotium barometz; assembly: GCF_041138505.1. Lineage (NCBI taxonomy): Eukaryota > Viridiplantae > Streptophyta > Polypodiopsida > Cyatheales > Cibotiaceae > Cibotium > Cibotium barometz. Next base: position 54,628,728 of record NC_141046.1, on the reverse strand, counting down.
TGGTGTGCACTACAATGGTTGTTGTAGTGCACAATAAGTTGCATGGGACATTAGGTTATGGCTAGCACCCGTATTAATGAGTGTGAGCTTGTGTTACCACTGATGTGCACTACAACAGTTGTTGTAGGGCACACTAAGTTATATGGGACATTAGTTTATGGCTAGCACCCATGTTAACAGGTGTGAGATTGTGTTCTAGGCCAGTCTTTGTGGTCATGCGTATCCAAAGTCTGGCAGGCTTCACCTCCCAGTACCCCTCTTCTAAGTCAATGACTTAGAAGGAATGGTGGGCTTCACCTCCCAGTCCCCCTCAATGACTTAGAAGGAATGGTGGGCTTCACCTCCCAGTCCCCCTCTCCTAAGTCAATGACTTAGGCCATGTTAATATAGAAATGTGCTACTTATGCAACATTTCTTGTCTAGCCTTAGCTTCTTGTGCTGGGCCTCTTGTTTTAGTGCAACTTATTTTTTAGTCTCTACTAAGGCTTTGTTCTTTTCCTTTCTTGTAGAGTGACAGGGTTTTATAGACTCATTCGATCTTGTAGGTTCATCTCTTCATGTCCATTAACCTGATTAGAACTTCAGAAAGATTGAGCTCCTTCTTCTGCTACTGATGGTGGCAGAATATACATGGAAATCTATGGCTTTGATGTATCGAAGCCAATGGCATTACTTCCCTCCCTCTGAAAAAGATATAGGTCATCCCTTTTTGATCTTTTTGGGCCTCAAGCTACCACTTCTTGGTTGCAATAGATATCACCCTCAAATTTTTGTGCGTGCTGATTAACATCATATATATGAGAGCGATTTCCTTACCACCTACTGTGGCATATCTTAACATCTACTCTGGCATATCTTGTGCATGTTCTCATTGGGAGGATTCCCATAGTTTTAAGAACGTGCATCCAATTTTCAGAGTCTTCTGACCCTCTCGAAGTGAGGCAAACTCCGAGCTCTCACATTTCTTGTCCAACATTTTATGACAAGTTTGGCACATGTTTAGCTTAGTGGTGTTTTTGGTGGTTAATGGAGTCTTTGGCAAAAGGTCCACCACTCATAGGATGAGTTTTCCATGTTTGTAAGTTTAAGGGTTTCATTCCTTTTCCAAATCTAGAAGTGGTCTATGTCCAAATCATGGACCATTTGAGTCTCTCTCTCATGAAGGGTCGACCATAGGAATTAGGCTACTTTGAGAAGTTCATCACCACAAAGAGTGGCAAAAGATTAGGAAAAAAGTTTTAATTCTTAGATTCTATAATAGCCCCATGGGTTTAGCTATGGCCCCATCAACGAGCTTGACTATCAAGCTAGTAGTAAGTGAAGGTTGTCCCCACTTTTCCCAGCATTTCTTGGTAATGAAGTTGACTCTAGCCCCTCCATCTAGGATAGTGCGGTGACTTGGATATTCTTGTGTTTTACAAGGAGGATGACATTCATATCATCACTCTCAAATTAGTGCCCTAGCTTACCTTTGGAAAGGCTTGGGAAACTACCTCTTCCTTAGTGGTTTTGTTATTATCTAACTTATCGAGGAATCTTGAATCGGTATTTCTTTCATTCTTGCTTTTAACTTCCCAACCATCTAATCCGTTAGGTCCTTCCATAGGCTTAGACTTTCTTGGAGTAAGGAACCAACATAAATTTTCACTTAGGAGGAAAGAAAGGTAGTGAGTCTAGCTATGTGTCTTTAGGTGTTTGTTTATTATTACTCACATAGCCTTTGGGGCTGGAAATGGTGTATGAAAGGTGTATAGGCCCCATAGAGTGTCGTAGTCTCTTTGGTCATCACCCAAGATTTTGGAGGTCATGGATTCAAGGCTTTTATTTTCATCCCCTAATCCCTGCTCTAAGTTTTCTTGGATTATGGAATGGATCCCTGGTCTTTTCTTACATAAGGTGAAACTGGCCTCTGCATTGGCATCCTCTCCAATAGTGGGGCAACTTCTAGAGGTTCAACGTCCATTTGTGCTTGGGATGCCCTTACTAGATCTTGGGCTACTTTGGGCCTCAATAGGATTGGGATACTTTGCCAGCTTCTTAGGCATTTGCTAGGGTTTATTACTAGTACTTCCACGTCTCTCTCGTGGTGGGCTAGGGATTCAATTCTTCCTCTGAAGAGGATGAAGAGATGTTGAAAACTGTGTCCTCATTTGATCCCTCTTGAACTATCACTTAGTTCTGCCCTTGTCCTATCTTTTTTGTTCATCTTCTAGTTTTAGGAGCAACTCTAGCATGCTCCAAAACTTTGTTCGTTATAGTAGGACTTGGACTGGTTTTTGTGCCCTTTGTGAGTACGGGAATCTGAATCCTATCTAGCTTTGTTGAGCAGCGGCTCTACTCCTATTCTGCATTCTAGTCATGACATTGACAAGAACTGTTTGCAATAGCCCATCCTTGATGTTTAGAAAATTAAGGCTCATACTTGGTTTGTGCTCTTGGGTTGGTGGGGATGCTCTTAATCCTTGTACATGTGGTCAATACCACAACCTGTACAAAGTGTTACTAATGACTATCGATTGGTTGGTTTTTAGTGCTACTATAGCCTTCTTGATGGGACACTTTGCCACTCGAATGAGGTCCCTTGTAGTGATAGCAGTGTAGTGGCATATGATATCCTAAGGCATTGATGTGCTTCCCCCTATTTGATTACACTGTGGCTATATATATAGGGTAGAAACTATTACCATCTTAAACATAGTGGCTTAACATTTGACTTGGGGGACTCTGAGCCTCTTGTGTTTCTAGGTAGTTAGCATCTCTCCATTTTGTGTTCCTTCCCCTTAGGTATTTGTATCAAGGTTAATTCCAGTTAATTGGTTCATGGTGGGGTCACTCTGGGAGAATAGGTGGTGTTGTGGCAATACTAGAGGTGGTAGGGATAGTTCTAAAATTCTTAGAACTCCTCTTTGAGTCACATAATACTCTCCCCTTCCCTCTTCCTCTCCCTCAGGTACTTCTGTCAAGGTTAATTGGTTCATGGGGGTCACTTTGGGAATAATTAGTCATTGTGGCATATTGGAGGTGGCAGGGGTAGTTTTGAAACTCTTAGAACTTCGGCACATATTGCCTTGGTGAGGTGCATTTGCAAGCATGGGTCTCACCGATGGAGTCGGCAAAGCTAGGTGTTGGGGGCGGGTGGAGTTGGTGCAACTAGCGGCTCTGCTACCTCTGGCCTGATTGTTATAGCAATGGATATACTATCATGGTTTCCCATCCTCATACACTACACACACCAGAGATTCCTCCTTGTCTCGGTCTTAGGTGGGACACTCCATGCTGGTGTGGTTGGCAGGGTATATTGAACACTAGACCACAACTAATATATGGGGTATAGATGTGATTAGCCTATGTTATCTTTTCTTACCTTGACCTTCCACCACCACATTGTTACTACATGAGCATGGATACTAGGTCTTCTATGGCTTGTGTAGCTTATGGCTCTTTCCCTTTGACGTTGACCTTTGCAGGTACTATGCCAAAGGATGCTTTAGAAGGGATTCCTTTTAGGGAGATTCCTTGAAGAAGTTCCCATGAAGTTATCATCAAAGTCTATGGCACTTCTCCAACATGGCTCAAAGTTTTTATGCTTTTCCAAGTGCAAGGCACTATGCAAGGTTAAATTAAGGATTTCTTCCAGGAATCTCGTGGTTATCGTCAGAAATTTGTCATTGTCAAAGCGTTGAGAGTGAAGGTGTTTGGGACATCATAGCATAGCGGAGGCTACACTCCAACCCACACACTTTGTCAATCCGTGAATGCAACCCGGTTAGCGCATAGAGGCTATCCCGAATGGGAGAAGATTAGTTAACCACACACTAATGACTTCTAGTCCTACTCAATCCTTCTTCAACACTCAAGCAATCAATTTAACATAATCAAAGCATCAAGATTAGGCTACACTTAAGCACAAAAATGTAACTTATGCAAAGAATCTAACATGCAAAGAGCTATCACACAAGCCTCAACTACACATCATTTCATGCACAAGCTTCATCACATGCACTCTACAATTCACAAATCAGATTTTAGCATTAAAACATCATTAAGAAATCTAGATTAGCAAGTGTGTAGACCATAACCTCATATCATTGAAAATGTAGAGAATAGAGAGTACAAGATTGAAGCAAGAATGGAGATGGAGAGCCTTGGGAGAGCACATGAGAAGGAGCTATGGAGCAAGCTCTCTCTATGAGCCTCTCAACCAAATGACCAAAGAGTCCCCTTAGCTCTCAAATGGGCCACCTTTTATACAAAAACTCTAGAACTCTAGAACTCCCAAAAGTTCCCATGTGGGATTATTATCAAGCCCTCTCCCACATTCATCTACAACTTGGAATTCTTTACAAGAACCCTAAGTGTCTTTTTTGTTGCATCCTTGTATTGATCTTCCATGCAACACTCCCCCCTTCCTATTTTGCGCACGTCCTCGAGCGCGGTAGTAGCAAGAGCTGCAAAAAACAATAGATACAAGTAAAGTCTTTATTGAAAAAAAGAAAAGAAAAGAAGAAAAGAAAAAAACAGCAATGATAATTCCACATGTGAGCATACAAGTGAAAGGCTGATTAAAGTTTTAAAGAGTACTAAAATAGGCGAGTAAAGACTAGTCAAAGTGAGACTAAGTGGTAGATAGTGCTATGCAAAGGCAAGTGTGCTTGTACACCGCCGGTTATGACCGCAGTCTCAATGTCCTACAAGTATTTAAGTATTCCTAAGTGGCAAACCTACTCCTAAATATGAGCAAAGGTGATTGGAACTCTTTATTTTTATTTTTATTTATTTATTTTTTTGATGCGTGTGTAGAAGGTGATAAAGATTAAGGTTCCATCCCAATGAGACCCAAGCAATGGCCAAGAGACCTCCGCCAAGAGAATCTAAAAACCGCTAAGTATCTCAAGGGCGACAGACCCTTTTTCTTTCTTTTATGACATAAGGAGTACCCCATGAAGATGAGGGCATCGATCTCGAGGGCCCATAGTGTACCCTAGAGTCCTACCAACATCTATCAAGGCGATAGATTCCTCGAAGGTCTTTTTCTGAAGCTTTTAGACGTCAGTGTTCACCCCATGGAAACCAAGGCATCGGTCCCAAGGTGCTAAGACAACCCCAGGTCCTACCAAGCATTCCTCATGGCTGTAGACACGTCATGTCTCAATTCACTTTGTATATATATATATATATATTTAGGGTATATTTTCGTAAAATGTTCTTACTAATCCTAGCACCTAGCTCATACCTAAGAGGTAGCTACCACTAGGGATAACTAATATACCTTGAAAGCATAAGAACTTGGCATATTCCATTGGTATATATCCTACACTGTCTTTAGATAGAAATATCTTCTACTAAGTTCACTAAGAATCTAGAATTCACTCACCATATTTTAACAACTAATCAAAAACTTAAACTAGCCAACATTGTGTGAACATGCAAACCATATATCCAAAAGATAAAAGCACATAAAGAACAAAAGATTATGATTTGAATACACGTGTTGTAGTGCCCGTTGATGTTGTTCGTTTGCATTGATGCATTGCTGATTTTGTGCAGATTGCTCCTCCTTGAACTTTGTAGGCGTAGCATGTCTCCCCCCTTCCTAATTTGTGGGCACGGTAGGTGGACTATTGGGGCGTGTTTGATGCTCTTGTTAAGCTGAGATCTCTGTAAAATTTTTATTAACAAACAAGGAAAGAAAAGAAAGGAATAAAATTTGCTATTGGTGCCAATCACCGAATATAGCCGAGGGGAAAAACCCAATGGGAGAAAAGTGCCCTAGCTTGTCGATCTTATTGTGGAGTCACTGAGCTTACCCTTGCGCTGGTGGGGTGGATCCATGTCCTCATCTGCTGGAAAGATGGTATCGATTTCTTCAGGATGCAGGGACAACCCCTCACAAAAACCGGCCTCTGGAGAAGGTGGTAGAGGAAGGAGTGCTTCCTCACTAAAATATGGCATTGGTTCTATGGGAAGGTTAAGCAGACAATTTCGATTTTGGAACTGCGCAATATAGGTACTCATATTGATCCAATATTGACATGTTGAGGCTTGGGGAAGGAGAGCTTGCAAGATCGGTGGTTGCAAGTCATTTAAACTTGTATCCCTCCATTGTTGTGCTTGAACCTCCTTAGGTAATCTACGTTGATTTGGTCCTCTCTCTGGTATTCTCACATTAAGAAGATTATGGTGTTGGGGTGTAATTCCCACAATTTGCTTCATTAAGCCCGTGCCATATCGTCTAAAGTAAGAGCGGCATATCCAACAAATATGTGAAGCTTTTCCTAATACGAGCCGTGCACACTCTTGACAATGTGGAAATGGGTGATGCTGTTGATAGAATAACGTGACAAAGTGATGCCCACAGCAATTTTCACCTAAGGGAGCATAGAAGTACCTAGAATGTGTTTGAAACGGAGGAGCACTATATCCCCCGTGATGATCAGGTCGAGTACTATCAGGGTCAATGCATGGTGGACATGTATCTCGCCAAATATCCATCAGGAGTTGTCTGGACGTAGAACAATGAAATTTAGAACACTCATATCTATCATTACACTTCCAATTAAAAACAAGATTATCTCAAAAAGAACACAATCCTTTAAAGGCATAAGGAACCACATTATTCAAACATTGATCTACCAAAGAGCTTCAATTGTAGTGTTAATGCCTTATCTTTGGTTGTAGGTATATCCTTTTTAAGAGGTGGGAATTTTAGCAATTGTCTTGGAATTTGAGCAAGATAAGAGGATTTAGGCATTGAAATGCTAGAATCTATGCTCAAATGAGACTCATTTGGACTTGTCTTAGGTACACATATTGATGGTGGAATTGTGTAACAAGGAGAAATTGGGACAATCGGTGTTTCAATACATGTTTTAGGAAGATCAACACAAGTAGATTTGTAGGTGCTATCACAGCCAACTATCCTTTCTTGAAGAGTTTGTGTTGATTTCTTTTGCACCCACTGATAAGGAAAATCAAGGGTGGCTTTTGGAATCTTTCTGAAACACTCTTTTACCCCTAGCAAACCATGGCATTTTGGAAGCCAAATTGCTGTTGCCCCCTCATAATAGCCTTGTGCTTTAAGAACATGTTTTGGGACCCAACGAGTAACAATCCGAGGTTTAGGCTTGGAAATGATGTGCTTTTTAGGAGGCTTAGCAACTGGACTAGATGGTACAAGTTTGTACGCATCTTTGGGTAGCCACATTGATAATTCCTTCTTGCCTGGCCTTCTTTGAGCAGCAACTAGAGTAGTTGGAACATGCCAGCCATGGCCCGCACTTGAGTACTCATCAATTATCCACATCATTTGTTTTGGAGCTTCAAGAGTAGATTTTGAGAGTGGGTTGTGTAAGGTAGAAACATTACCCTTTTGACACGATAAAGCTCGTGGAGTAGCAGATCCCAAGATGCAATCAGAATCAATTTGCAACCTGTATTGTCTATTCTTCCAATCTAATGAGCAATTGGTAGCACTTAACCACGATCTACCAAGAACAGCCTCTACTACTGCCTTGGACTTACTTGCCACATAAAAGGGCACTGACATCTGGTGATCCTGAATGGACATCATAATAGCACATTTTCCCTCTATAGGGTTATCTTCACCTGAGAAGCTTCGTAAGTCAACAGGAATTTGATGTGTCAAACGAGAGAACATTATAATCTGCACCAGAGTCAATTAAGGCAGAGACAAAGTAGGTAGTCTCATGAAGATGGAGGCACACTTGAATATTGAATGGATCTTCATCAGTAGCCAACTGTATGGCCAACATAGAAGCTTTGCGACGCTCCTTGGCTTTTGCAACTCTAGCTTTAGCCTCCTCTTGAGCCTGACGTTTAAGTAGGTCAAGTGCTTCTTTTCGTGTTTGTGCAGCATGCATCTGTTGAAGCATGGCTTCAGTTAATGGTTCATTGTATTTCTTGAGACGACTTCCATTAATGAAGTTAGGCATTTGCTCACCTTCTAGTGTCTCTAAACGCACTGCACCACTTGGAGTAAGCTTATTAATCACAAACGGTCCTAGGCCACATTTCTTGAGCTTTCTCTTATGCTTCTTAAGTGTGTACAAGAGCACAAGGTCTCCTTTTTTGAATCGGCCAGTTGTTACATTTCTATCATACCATTGCTTCTGTCTCCTCTTCTCAGCATACATCCCCATTATCGCCAATAAGTGAGTCTCATCAAGCTTTTCCAATTCGTCAATGCGTTGTGAAAGCTCATGACCAGTCCAATCCAATTGTTTAGCTACCCGTAGAGTAGGTACAAGAAATTCAATGGGAAGAATTGCGTCTAATCCAAAAGCAAGTTCAAATGGGGTTGTGCCCACATATGTTTTGTAGGCTGTCCTATATGCCCAAAGAATCGAGTGCAACTTTTGCTCCCAATCAGTCCTATGTCCCTCAACAATCTTTGTGAGTACTGTGCAGAGAATCTTGTTAGTACTCTCAGCTTGTCCATTGGTCTGGGGATGATAGGGTGCAGAACGCTTATGAATTACCATAAATTCTTGAAGCAAAAATTCTATGACTTCATTTACAAATTGTACACCTTGATCACTAATGATCTCAATAGGTAAGCCATAGCGTGTAAACACGTACTCATACAAGAACTTGGCTGTGGTTCTAGCATCATTTTTGACTGTTGCCTTTGCCTCTACCCATTTGGTCAAATAGTCGGTTGCGACTATAATATATTCTGCATGCGTGTGACAAGCTGGAGGTTTAATGGGACCGACAAAATCAATACCCCATTTTGCAAAAGCACGTGTGCTTAACATAGGCCGCAATGGCATATTGTCCTTTGTGATGGGAGGTTTGGTCCTTTGACAAACGTCACAATGTTTCACATATTCTTCGGCATCCATTTGTAAGGTTGGCCACCAAAGCCCAGACCACCTAATCAACTTAGCTGTGGTATTGCCCGAAAAGTGTCCACCCCCAACACCTGCATGTGCATGAGTTAAGATTTTCAAGTAGTCAGCTTCACATACACACATGCGTAAGTTGCCATCCTTGCCCCTCTTGTAGAGTTGGCCCTCTATCAGCATATAGTTTGCCGCTTCAATTTTAATAGCATGCTTTCGATGTTTAGGAATTTTTTGATCCATATGACCATGCTGAAGATAGTCCACAATATACTTACTCCAACTTGGTGTAGTTGAAATTTGGAATAATGTGACATTATGAATTGGCTTCTGAATTTTACATGAAGCACAGTTACGAACAAATGTTTCAGCATCTGCATTCATGGTAGGCCACCATTGCCCATCTTGAGATATACGTCGCACAAAAGTAGTAGCTGATGCATGGATTCCACCGATACCTGCATGTGCCCATTCCAAGATCTCCTCATATTGGTCGGGGTTAGGTATAAGCCGCAACACTCCATCATTACCCTGACGATATAATCTCCTTGAGATTAACTTGAATGGTCGCCATAGGTCCACATTAGGACCCGCTAGTTGTATCTGCCCACTTGTCAAAATTTCTAAAATGGATTCAGACCATCTAGGAGCTGTCTCTACAAGGAAAAGTGTTGAATCTAACATATCATCATCCACACCCACAGGAGCTTCGCCAGAGTTGATTCGAGACAAATGATCTGCCCTAAGATGAGTTGTTCCTTTTCGAACTGCCACTTCAAAATCAAACTCAAGAAGGATGATAAACCACCTCACAATCCTTCCAGTTGCACAAGGCTTATTCACCAAATATAGCAATGCTTGATGGTCCACAAAAAATATGAATTTGTTTGCCAAAAGGTAATGGCGAAACTTTTTCACTGCATATATCATGGACAATCCTTCTCTTTCTGTTGTGGTGTAATTCTTCTCAGCATTGTTCAACTGTCGACTAGCATATGAGATTGGGAAATCCTTATTATGTTCTCCCGATTGAGCCAAAATACATCTAATTGCAAAGTTTGAAGCATCAATATAGACATGAAAGATTTGGTTCCAATTTGGTGCCCGTAAGATGGGTGCAGTCACTAATGCTTGCTTCAACTTTTCAAAGGATTCCTCACACTCATCAGTCCAATTAAACTTTACAAGAAGAGCATATAATAGTCTGGCTAGGACAGCGTACATGTAGATGAATCTACGGTAATAGCCACAATGTCCCATGAATGTTTGTACCCCTTTAGGGTTGATAGGCCGAGGTAATGAGACAATGACATCAATTTTATCCATATCTGTTGAAATCCCATTGCGAGAAACAATATGGCCCAAAATTTTCCCTTGTCTTACCATGAATTTGCACTTGTCAAGATTCAAGCATATACGATAAAGTTGACACTTCTGAAACACAAGTCTAAGGTGTTCTATATGATCATCACGCTCTTGTGAGTGAACACATAAATCATCCATGAAGATCTCAAGAAATTGCCTAAGGTACTCCTTGAATACATGACTCATTAACCGCTGAAAGATTGCTGGTGCATTTGTTAGACCAAATGGCATAACACGATACGCAAAGATGCCATCTTCAGTAGCAAAGGCTGTCTTGTGTTGATCCTTTGGATCAATTGACACTTGATTGTAACCGAAGAATCCATCCAAGAAACTATATGCCTTTTTCCCTGCAACTCGTTCTAGAACATGATCCGTGATTGGAAGTGGGTAATGATCACGCACAGTAGCTGCATTTACCTTTTTGAGGTTTACACATACTCGAAGTTTTCCATTTTTCTTGAGCACCACTACAATAGGGGAGACCCATTCAGTGTGTTTAATCTCATAGATAAATTCTGCCTCTAAGAGCTTGTCTATTTCTTCCTTTATCTTCCGTGCAAAATTTCCATTGTAAGTATAAGGACGTTGCTTGGAGGGTTTTGCATCCTCTCGCAATGGAATTGTATGCTGACATATGCTTGGATCAACTCCTTTGAGGTCTTTATAACTCCAAGCAAAAACATCGCGATACTCCTTTATTGTTTGAATTAATAACTTCTCCTCATCTAAGGACAAGTCTGTGGCAATCCACACATAGCGAGGCTCTTCTCCTGTCTTAGCAATATCAATCTTTTTTGCATCTTCTGGACCATCGTATGAAATCCCTGGCGGCATGCTTGGTTTTTGTCGCATGGGCTGTTGAAGAACAATCTTCCGATCTTGAAGAGTGTACTGTGTGAAATTGGGAGGAACATTGAGACCTTGTTCTTGTCCACTTGAGTCTTCACTCATTGAAGACCATGTGGTTCTGACCTCTCCTTTGCCATCTTGCATCGGATTTTTTTGTTCAACCGTTGTCTTTGCACTTCCTACACTCTCTTTTGAATCGGTTTTAGACTTGAGTTTTGGTTTTTGTTTCTTCGTTTTTTTACGATTTTTGCTAACATTTTTTAGCTTTTCTCCTGCTTGGAATCCATCTGATCGTTTTACTTGGTCTTTGATACTATCTTGTGCTTGGACATAGTATAGATATCCGTTCTTTCCTGAGAAGTGAGGTGGTGGTCGAGAGTTTTCACTCTTAGACTCCTCCTTTTCTTTTTGTAGTCTCTCACGTTGTTCCCGCTCATCTTGTCTATTGATTCTCTTATGGCTCTTACAACATTTACGTTTAGGTCGGCTTCGAGGGATCTCTACTTGAACCTCCCTTCCTCTCAAGAGTAGGCGTGCCTTTCCTAACTCATCCTCAGTGATTATCATATTATTATCAAAATCAGAGTCCCAGCCATCTTCCTTATCAGCATCATTAGTAGATTCGAGTGTTAAATCCTCCACTGAGACTTCCTCGACATGCAGAGCTGTTGTGGATGTATCCCTATAGTACAAATCATCTAGAAGGGCACGTGGTTGTACAATTCGTATAGGAATAATATCATATCCATCTGAGTCACAAAATTGAATTGGCTTCGGTAAAGCACATGTCGATAATGTTGCAAGGACATGACTCCATTCTAATGGATCAATTAAATGCTCAGGGAAGGGTTGTGGAATGTATGCCTCATCTGATACACTTCGATTACCCTTAAGTCTCTCAGTGTTGAAATCCCTACATGAGGCTCCACACATCCACAGATCTTCTCGCCCATCTGACAATGTAACTCTTGAGCCCTCAGATGAAGCAGAATCAAACTCATCTATTGGAGACCTTGTTACATCACGATATGAGTGATTTCTTAGGTTGACCCTTGTGATGACAGAATTATGTCAGAGGTATAAATAATTGTATCCCCAATCTTGAATCATTTGAAATTGTCGTATGAATGGTCTACCCAATATCACTTCATAGTTTGGATGTTTTCCAAAATCCACTACTGCAAAGGTGTGCTCATATTCAATCCCACATGTGGTGATCAATATGTTCTCAAGTAGCCCAAGGGGATGTTCTAAGCTTCCATTTGCTAGCTGCAAGCGCATCCTGGTACTCCTAATAGCTGGTTTGCCCCACTTTTCCCAAATGGACCTTGTCACAATGCCCACTCCTGCACCACTATCAAGTATTGCAGTTGAAACTACTTTTCGCACTTCTAATGGGAGGGTAGCATTTCCCTGATCGTCCTCACAAAATTTTCCTACTTTGTTGATAGGAACTGGCATAACATGCTTTGTCTCGGGGTGTATAGTACACTCATGGTGACCCTTTTGTAGCAATACCTGCTCTGACAAACATGTGGCAATATCATTCCACAACTCAGGTCGAATTTTTATCAAATCAAGCAAAGGTAAGGTACAAGCCACTGGTGCTGACAAAATAGCTTGCACGGTATTCATATCCTTCTCCTTTGTCAACCTTTTATGCATGGAGGGTATCCTCAAGGTTTGAGAACAGTTCTCATATTCTCCCAGATATAATGGTAAGGTTTTCATTGTATGCTTACTTCTAGGAGAAACAATTGTTTGAACTTCCTCCTGGATGCTTGGGCGTCCAAAGTTGTTTTCCATGCCCCTGGTAAAATCCACCTCAGAGAATGGAGGCGAACTAATAGAGGACATGTTCTCGGCCCACATCTCATTTGCCATGTCCTCATTAGCATAATAACTTCATCATTGCATGCGAAGACAAGGCTAGGTGGTGGCAGATTACCTCCCTTCAATTGGGTGTCAATTGGTGCAGACCTTTCGCTATGAGCTTGTGAAATGAGCTCACTTTTCATTTCTCGACTTGATGACACTTCTGGTATGGTTTCTAATGTTGGCTTAAGAGAGGTTGGGCCCCGAGGAATAGGTGGTGGTGGTCCCTCAAGTATTGACTGAGCTTCCCTAATGAGTTGCTGATGTATAGCTAGATTGATCTTCTCCTCACGAGGGTTTGGGTATTCTTGAAGCTTCTTGGGTAGCTCAGATAAAGCTGCAATGCGACTTCTATGAGCATCAATGATGGCCTCTAGAGTCTCATTCACTTTATCCACAAAAACAGAACCCCCAGAACTATCCTCGGTCGTACTAGTCTCATCTTGTTTAGCACTAGGCCCAGGTTGAGGTTGATGCTCCTCATGCACTTCTTGGGATGTAAAAGTTTTATCCCTCATGTTTTGTTTAGAGGCTTCTTGAGAACTAGTGGATGCACTTTTAGTTCGCTTGTTTCGGTTCTTTTTCCTCCTAGTGGTCTTTTTTCTATTGTCCACTAGATTTGCCTTTGCATCCCTAGTTCGAGGTGTCTCATCAGTTTGTATTTCGGCATTTCGTGTCTGTGATCTAGTCATGACTCTAAGTGGCACGACATCCTCATTCTCAGATGAAGGTGGAGATGGAACTGCCCCTACAAGGTTGAGTGAGACCTTTGGTTGAGAGGTGCCTTCCTCATGTGGTTTCAGCAGACAATCCTTTGGGAAGTGTTCTACACAACACCCTAGACAATATCTTTCAATTGGTGGAAACTGTTGTACTGTTGTATTGGATCGAGATGCTTGCCTTGAGCGATGTGGACAATCACGAGCCCAATGGGGTTCTCCGCACTCATAATAGGGGCCCATTGGTTTGGCCTCTACTTTCCTTGGCTGCCATTGACCTGAGGGGCCTGGAGTCCTAGGTTGGTAACCGCCTAGCAACATCAAAGAGTTTTGTTCCCCTGGTTGAGCCTCCAGTGCTTGGCTTGGGTATGCGGGACTTTCAAAGAGATTTTCCTTGGATGAATATGATGCATATTCCTCCTCCACATAGCCTAGGTTTACCAAGTCTCTACACATATTTGAATTGTCGTAGTCAACAACCCTTACAGGAGCAGTCCCAGGAGCAGGAGGTTGGGCACCAAGAACAGGTCGTGCTTGCTCTTGTGCCATCGGTGGCTTACGTTCAAAATTAGTATACTGTTGATACATTTGTGGAGCCACACCACCCCTTGGCTGCTCACGCTCCTGTCTCATTCTTGCAATGCGAGTACATTCCTGTGTGGTATGGGTAAAGTTCCAAGCACAGGCTTGGCACCACTTCTTTGTGGGTTGGTTTGTGACTAGAGGAGAAAAGGTATTACAATCCTCTGTTTTATGGTTACCGCCACATGCTCCACAAGATGAGGACCTGTAGGAAGTACACTCCTCATTCTCTGCTATACTGTTGTTGTGGTGGCTGCATGGGTGGACGATAGGTCTGTCCCAATCTCCTTAGTACTAGGTTAGCTATCTGGTCTGGATTTACTAGCGTGCTAGACCCTGAACTTTGGTCATCACCCCACTGATCTCTAGTTTTCACCTCTGGGCCATAACCATCTTGGAATTTGAAGTTATCGGTGAAATCCATAGCATCATGGCAACACTCATTGAAATTTGTATGCTTCTTTGCATAGAGATGTGTATGTAGTGTTGAATTTTTGAGTCCTTTTAAGAAGAGAGAAATTAATCGACTTTGGGCGAGCTTCTCATCTTCTGGGCAACGATTAATGTACTGCTTCATTCTATTTACACAGTCTCTAACACTCTCATTCTCGCCTTGCTTGAAAGAGTAGATGTGTGCTACCCTGTCATGTTGAATTCCCATCAAGGAAAAAGCAGCAATGAATCTCTCTTCCAAAACTTGTAAAGAAGATTTGTCTGAAGCCTCTAATGCTTGAAACCACGCAAAGGCTTTTCCCTCAAGAGTAAGTCCAAATCCTTCAATTTGAGTATGCTTGTCACAGCTCGAACTGCTTGCCTAAATGCTGCTACATGGTCGTAAGGATCTCCCGACCCTTCATACTTCTTTACCAGTTTTTCTGAAGAGTTGATGGCCTTACTTGTCTTGAATACTCATCAAAGGGCCTACGGCCTCTCACTCTCAGTGGGAATTGTTCCTCTCTTTGGTAAGATGGTCCACATGTATCCAAAGTTGGTGTGGGTCCCCTATTACCAACCTCACCAAACCCCTCCAAAGATCTTGTCACCCGCATTTCAGGAGGTGCATTTATGGGAGGCCGAGTTGGCTCCCCTACCCTCCGATTATTATAGTGAGAAAGATATTGTTGTGGTGTGACCTGTGGTTGCACATTTGGTGTAGGACGATATCTTGGTGCTAGAGTTGGGCTACTAGTAGTGGTCCATTTAGATGTTGAAGGTCCCTCTCTAGTGAACTCTCGTAGGGGAGGAGCAACAGTTTCTCCAAGAAAGGCTGTCTCTCCTGGTTTGGCTGTATTTGTTGAGAACACTTCCATGAATAATGGTTGTCCTTTCCACGTGAGCTCCCGAATCTCCTTCCAATCTAAGGTTCGGTATTCATTGGCCCATTTATCAATTATGCGGTTCATGTGTCCTGCAAGCTTCTCAACTACCACACCAGTGCTAGAGGAAGATCTAGCTCCGGCAATTTAGTTGTGGCATAATATCCCTCTAAAGAGTCCTTATCCCTCTAAAGAGTCCTTATAGACCTCTTGAAGTGGGTCATCCTGTAAGATCTTTGTCACTGGAATTTATCGTACAAACTCCCATTGGTTCTCAGCCCCCTGATCCATTTTACTCTTGCCTTTCCTATCCCTTTCCAAATTTAGATCTACAAGAAGTAAATCATCTATGGATGGTTTTGAGGACTGGGCATTGGAGGGTCCAGGCATGTCCGGCTCAATGAGCCAATCATCTCTAGACTCCCTTGCTCTGGAAAGTTTCGATAAGTCAAAGAACTTGGTTTTAGAGAGCTCCCCTAATTTGTCTACATTTTCTGGATGGTAGGTGACTTCGTAGAGCGAACACCATCTCCACCCATGTACATGTTACCCTGGTCATTGACTAGAGGTGCTCTATCAAGTTCTGAGAAAATGTTTGCGATCTTAACAAGATACCGTTGTTGTGGATCCCTAAAGATCTCAGCTCCTTGAGCATTCGTGTAGACATATTGGAGTCTCACATTAAGTGTTAACTGTTGGAATTAGGGTTGCAGGAATGCACACACAACTTCAAGAAGATGAGGAAGCTTGAGCACAACACAGTAGTGTATTATGAGTGCCAAAAATGAAAGATAACAAGCCCTAGAAGATAATGGGCGTATATACAATGCACGGGGGAAAAAACCTCCTAGTGAGGGAAAAAGTGCCCCGGCGGTCCTAAGTGTGTTCACACACATCACTACTATAATATGGTAACAAATCCCCCCTGGAGTGATGCGGTGAACAAGAGCTAGCACTCATGTATAGGGAAGTGTCTAGCTATGTGGACGAATCCACAAAAGGGAGTAAGCCCAAAGCTTTGCGAAAAGCTTCGAACTTCTCACGAGGCAGAGCCTTTGTGAAAAGGTCTGCAAGGTTATCCTGTGTTGGCACATAAGCCAAACTGATCTCTCCTGCAGAGAGTCTCTCCCTGACATAATGGTAGTGCACCTCAATGTGCTTCGTACGAGCATGGAACACTGGGTTCCGCGCAACTGCCAATGCGCTCTGACTGTCAGTGAAGATGGTGGTGGCAGATGGCTGCCCAACACCCAAATCAGCCATAAGGCGTCTGAGCCACACACACTCAACCGTAGCTGTGAAAGCTGCCCTGTACTCAGCTTCACAACTAGAAGTGGCCACAGTAGGCTGCTTCTTGCTCAACCATGATATGCATGAGCTTCCAAGCATGAAGCAAAAACCACTCGTGGACACGCGTGTGTCATAACAACCAGCCCAGTCAGAATCTGAAAAAGCATGTAAATCTGGCGGCAATGATCCCCCCTTGGGATAAAACAACCCAAGATGCCGAGTACCACTCAAATAGCGAAAGATACGCTTCACTGCCTGCCAATGCTTAATGCCTGGGCTATGCATAAATCTGCTCACCTGTGAGACTGCAAACTGAATGTCTGGCCTCGTAATGCATACATAAATGAGGCAACCAACAGCTGTCTGATAGAGTGTGACATCAAAGTGATCTCCAGCATCATGAAGACTCAACTTCAAACCTGTCTCCATTGGAGTAGCAATAGGTTTGCAGTCTTCAAGGCCAAATCGCCGCAACAATGTTTCAATATACTTTGTCTGACACAAAGCAATACCTCCATCATACTGCTTAAATTGTATCCCCAAATAATGATGCAAATGCCCCAAATCTGACATCTCAAAAGAGGCATTCAAATCAGCCTTAAAATCAGCAATATGACTCTCATTTGGTCCTGTGAGCAGCATGTCATCGACATAGAGAGCAATGATTAGATGTACACCATCCACACGTTTAGCATACAAAGTGCTTTCTGTTGGACTATTCTGAAACCCATGTGCAGTCAAATATGCATGTATTTTTTCATACCAAGCTCGTGGAGCTTGCTTTAAACCATATAAAGCCTTTTTTAACCTGCACACTTTGTTTTCCTGCCCTCTTTGAACAAAACCACGAGGCTGCGATACATACACCTCCTCATGCAAATCTCCATTTAAGAACGCAGTCTTTATGTCCAACTGATGTACATTCCAACCATTATGAGCTGCTAATGCACAGATGCTACGAACAGTGGTCATACGACATGTGGGAGCAAAAGTTTCATCAAAATCAATGCCCTTCTCTTGAGCATAACCTTTTGCAACAAGCCTAGCCTTATGGCGATCCACTGTGCCATCAGGCTTACGCTTCAATTTGTATACCCACTTAGTGCCAATGGCCTTCTTGCCAGGGGGCAAGTCACATAAAGACCATGTACCATTCTTCTTAATAGCATCGTATTCTGCTTGCATAGCAGCCATCCAATTTTCTGAACTTTGTGCCTCATCAAATGAAACAGGCTCACTTTCATCGCACATACTAGAAACAGCCAATGCATAACAATCTGACGCATAAGAGGCACCATGAGAGCCAGAACGAGTGCGACTAGACAAAGGGGCATCCAACTTGCTGTCACGCAAAGTCTGCACCAGCCATCTAGGCATATTCCTAGAGCCCTCAATCTCTTGTCTCTCATCCTCAAGTGCATCATGCACATCTGCATCAGATATAGGCTGATCTGTGCCATCATTTAAAACCTGCATAGGCTGAAAAACTGCCTCATGAGGTATTGCACTTGACTGTGCACCACTGAAAAGAGGCAACAATGTATCATAGACATCACGTGAGCTGATATCTGTCTCCTTAGTACATGAAACCAAGGGCTGAACTGCATCTTCCACAAATACAACATCACGGCTAACCAAAATGCGCTTTGTCTGTGGATGATACAAACGATAGCCTTTGCTCTCAGCACTATATCCAACAAAAATACATTTGACAGCTTTGTCATCCAATTTTCTGCGATGTTGCACAGGCACTAATGCATATGCCAGGCAACCAAAAACACGTAAATGGCCAACAGATGGCTTGCGGCCATGCCAAGCCTCATATGGAGTGACAACCTGTAATGCTTTGGTGGGACACCTGTTTAGTACATAAGTGGCACACATGACAGCCTCAAGCCAAAAACCATGTGGTAGACTTTGACTCTTAACCATACATCTTGCCATTTCCATGAGAGACCTGTTTTTTCTCTCAGCCACACCATTTTGCTGTGGTGTATACGGCACTGTACATTGGTGTTTTATCCCACGCTCAGCCAGAAATGCATTAAATTCTGAAGACATATACTCCCCCCCTCGATCTGAACGGAGGGTGCCCATCTTACTTTCTGACACATTTTCAGCCATAACCAAAAACTGTTTGAAGCACAAAAACACTTCGGACTTTGCCTTCAAAGGATATACCCATGCATGCCTGGTAAAATCATCAATGAAAGTCACGAAGTAAAGGTAGTTTCCAAATGATGGAGTTTGCATGGGACCACAAACATCACTGTGAACAAGCTGCAATCTGCGTTCAGCTCTCACTGATCCATCTTTGGGAAAGGAAGCACGCTGCATTTTACCCAATATGCAGCCCTCACAAACATGCTTGACAGGTGCCTCAAGCTTAGGCAAAGAAGACACCATTTCAGATTTCTGCAGGCGCAGCAAACTTGCAAAATTCAGATGACCAAAACGTGCATGCCACAGTTTTGCATTTGAAATAGCCTGCGTATCCATAATAGCACATGCTGAATCTTCTACACATTTGCCATCCATATTGAGCTTATACAGCCCTCGACATAGTGAACCAGATGCTACAATGATGTCACCACAAGAGAGATCATGAACAGTACATCTGTCATCCACAAATTTTACAACCAAACCTGTTTTGGCAAATGCGGAGACTGACAGCAGATTCTTTTTGATCCCTGGCACATACAATGCATCAAAAAGTGTAAAGGTGTTGCCATTTGCAACATTCAGCACAATCTGTCCAACTCCTTTAACGGGATAAGAGGAGTTATTGGCACAAGTGACAGTATTCCCTGTGGGAGCAGACTCAAGGAAAGTGAATAAACTGCGCTGCGAGGTGATATGCTTAGTGGCACCACTGTCAAAGTACCATACATCTGAATCTACTGCAGACATACATGTGTCATGCAAAGATGGGTCATAACTGCACTGCGCATTGAATGCCCATTCTGTATCTAGCACAACATTAGCAGATTCATTGTTAGAAGGAGAGGCATCTGCAACAGCCATACCAGCCTCTTTCTTCTTAGCCTCTTTCGCAGCCAGCTTAGGACACGCTTTGATGACATGATCATTTCCCTTACAGTACTTGCAAAATGTCTTCTGTTTGTCACCCTTCTTCTCATCTTTGTCTTCCTTCTTTGGTTGCGCAGCATTTGCAGATTTCTGCTTACTAGAAGAAAAGCCTGCTTTACCTTTCCCGCTTCTCTGATTAGCAACGAAAGCTTGATCTGCGACACGCATAATATTCCTGTTTTGCCTTGACTGGTCTTCTTGCAGCAAAACAGAAACTAACTCCTCAAATGATAAGGCATTGGGATTGCCTTTCATCATCAAGCGAAGAGTGGAAGCAAAACCCTGATAAGAATCTGGTAGACCATTCAAAACAGTCTGCACAAGTGAACTGTCTGACAGGATTTCATCTGCAGAAATGAGCTGCTCTTTGAAATCCTTGATCTTTGTCAAAAAGCTATCCATAGAATCACCTTCGTTCATATGCTCACTCTCCAACTGTTTTCGGAGGTAAGCAACACGAGCCTCATTTCTTGCCTGATACAATGTGGCAAGTACATCCCAAGCATCCTTAGAAGTCCTGCAGGAGCGAATATGTGGGATTATGGTACGTTTGACAGACAGCGCAATCAAGGCATGAGCCTGCGCATCTCTACCATCCCAACGAATCTGCTCTGCTGAAAGTGGTGGTTCTCGAACAGCTGCTACAGCACTTGTGCCTGCACCATCATCAACAGTACCTGTTTCTGATGTGTTTGCAGCATTCCCAGCCACAATAGGACGTGCATCAATACCCTGCACAATGTTCCATAACCCCTTTGCTACCAATACATGTCGCATCATATATGCCCACAATGGATAGTTGGTGCCATCCAACTTATCCTCAGCAGCCAACATGCGGAATACATCATTGTTGTCAGCCATGGCCAATGTCTGTACTACTAGATGTAAATGCTGTCTGTAAGAGGAAAACCTGTATAAAATCGACCTGTGCTATGTAGCACAGCCCAAAACAGACGAATGGGCACCTGTCCTGCAGATTTTAATCTTGACAGAAAATCTGCACAGTAGGACGAATTTGCCTGCGCAGTACTTGGAATGCAAAAACGGAGGGCGAAATGACCTCAGATCAAAATTCTGAAATGACTAAGCCCTACGGGCTCTCCCACGGCATATACTAACCTGCAGACGCTCGTGAAACCTCGTCGCAATCGGAGGAGATGAAGCGGCAGGTGCCGGTGATGCTGCCCGGGAGGAGGAAGCCTGCTCTGATACCAATTGTTGGAATTAGGGTTGCAGGAATGCACACACAACTTCAAGAAGATGAGGAAGCTTGAGCACAACACAGTAGTGTATTATGAGTGCCAAAAATGAAAGATAACAAGCCCTAGAAGATAATGGGCGTATATACAATGCACGGGGGAAAAAACCTCCTAGTGAGGGAAAAAGTGCCCCGGCGGTCCTAAGTGTGTTCACACACATCACTACTATAATATGGTAACATTAACCCCATGGTGTCGGCTTCAAATGGATTAAAGGATCTTGTGGGTGTTCTATTTGGGGCTAAGGGATGACTATTTGTCGGCCCTAGATTGTCCATGGACAATGAGCTAGTTGTTCTGGAGGAAAGGGTATCGGATTGGGATTCAGAAAGGGTTTCAGCAATATCTGCCAACCGATTGGGTCCCACTTTCCTGCGTAAGTACTCTAGAAGGTGCCCTAGGCCCTATGGCAGAGACGTCCCAACCGCAAGTGCATAAGGTCAAATTTTTTTGGTTTTTTATGTGTTTTTGTTTTTTTTTGTTTTGTCTTTGTTTTTGTTTTTTTGTTTTTTTATTTTTTTAATATATATATATATGTATATATATTTTTACCCTACCTAACCACTAAATGCAACTAAAATGAGTATGTGTGGTGTAACTATCTATCCTATTTATTATTATTATTTTTTTAAATAATTTTATATTTTTACTTTTTTTTAAAAATTAAATTACTGCAAAAAATTTAAAAAAAAGAAAAAATTACAAAATATGCAAAGAATATGGACTCCTAAAAAAACACATAATTTATAGAAACTTTTTTTTAAATTTCTATTTCTTTTCTTTTGTTTTCTTCTCCTTGGTTGTTTTTTAAATACTAATAAATTTCGTACTAATTACACAAAATATGAATCTACTAATTATGCACGCAATTACAAAAATTCTAAAAAAAATAAAAATAAAAAATGCAAGCTACTTTAATTATGCAAAATTTTACAGAAATTTAAAAAATGAACAATGGATTCAAAATACAAACACTAAAATTGTTTTTTTTCTCCTTTTTTTAAAAATAAATTTATTGTTTTATGGTTTTTTTTTCTTTTTTTTCCTTTCTTTTTTTTTAATCTCTTTTTTTTTGAATTTAATGTTTTTTTTAAAATTTAATATTTTATAGTTTTTTTTATTTAAAAAATAAAAGCAAAATAACAAATTGAAAAAAAAAAAAAAACTAACCTGCGTAACGTTATCTCCTCTGGATTCGTCGCCGCCGCACCCACACGGCTTCTGCAACGCTGGCCGCCTCGCGACTTCAATGCTTGCTTCTGCCAGCCGTCTCTGTTACAGCTGTTTACAGCCTACGGCCTTCACACCATGCTGCAGACGCCTTCGCTTTCACCTGCAACCTCCTCTTCGTGGCCCCTTCGCCTCGCTTACAGTCGCCAACAACCACCTTTTCATCACCGCCTTCTACACCTCCGTCTTCTTCTCCTCGCCTGCTCTGCGGGTGGTCCGTTGCCTTCGCCTGCACAGCTGCTTCTTCAGCCACCTACGTTGGCCAACCCGCTTCGTCGACTCCTGACCGCTCGGAGATCCCGGGACGGGAGTGGGGGGGCCGGCCTGATCGTGAGAGCAACGTTCCGGTCCCCGCCTGCCCCGTCAATCAAAAGGCCTGCCCCGCAGGCTCCTTCTTCTTTGGGTGAAGACAAAGGGCACGTATATAGATGATTTAGCATCCTTCTCTCTCTTGCTCCTTCAAGCGCAGGGCACGCACGAACTTGCCTTCTCTTTTGGGTGAGGCAGAGATGGTCTCTCTTTAGCAGTTACCTAACCACCACCGCAGCTCTGCCCGCTGCTCGCCGCTACCTCCTCGCCTGACTTTTGCTGCTGCGCCTCAACGCTTCCCACAAGCCTTTCCACCTTCGCTGGGCCACCTTGGCTTTCAGCGTATAAATATATATATATATATATTTCCTTGCTGCGCTTGATGGAGACGCCTCCCCACACAACGCTTCTGCAGCCTCTTTCTATGTATATGTTAAAAAAAAAATCGCCTCCAACACCTCCTACCTACCTCTCGCCAACCCCGTCAAAAATACAAAAACAGAAAGTACTTAAATCTGATTAATGGCGGGATTTCTTTACCGCAATGGGGTTTTAATTTTTTTGCTTCTAATAAAAAAACAGAAAACACACAAGGCGCCCTTGAGATCACACACTCAATGCCCTTGCAAACTCTACTCTAATCTACCCTAATCCACGATTTTGCAATCAATGGAGCACTTAGTATGAAGTAATGGTTAACACCCTTCACTAACTTAGGTGTGCGTTCCTCGGCAGCGGCACCATTGTTTGGGACATCATAGCATAGCGGAGGCTACACTCCAACCCACACACTTTGTCAATTCGTGAATGCAACCCGGTTAGCGCATAGAGGCTATCCCGAATGGGAGAAGATTAGTTAACCACACACTAATGACTTCTAGTCCTACTCAATCCTTCTTCAACACTCAAGCAATCAATCTAACATAATCAAAGCATCAAGATTAGGCTACACTTAAGCACAAAAATGCAACTTATGCAAAGAATCTAACATGCAAAGAGCTATCACACAAGCCTCAACTACACATCATTTCATGCACAAGCTTCATCACATGCACTCTACAATTCACAAATCAGATTTTAGCATCAAAACATCATTAAGAAATCTAGATTAGCAAGTGTGTAGACCATAACCTCATATCATTGAAAATGTAGAGAATAGAGAGTACAAGATTGAAGCAAGAATGGAGATGGAGAGCCTTGGGAGAGCACATGAGAAGGAGCTATGGAGCAAGCTCTCTCTATGAGCCTCTCAACCAAATGACCAAAGAGTCCCCTTAGCTCTCAAATGGGCCATCTTTTATACAAAAACTCTAGAACTCTAGAACTCCCAAAAGTTCCCATGTGGGATTATTATCAAGCCCTCTCCCACATTCATCTACAACTTGGAATTCTTTACAAGAACCCTAAGTGTCTTTTTTGTTGCATCCTTGTATTGATCTTCATTCGTCATGCAACAGAAGGTATCTCACTCTGTTGATGTAGTCTCTAATTGATTCTTTCTCTTGCTATTTGACATGGTAAAGTTGATCAACTGGGTTCCATTGGCTTTCCTGGTGGGAGTATCCAATTGTGAAAGCAGTCTTCAGGGTGTCAAAGTTAGCCTTGTCTTTTGGTTTGAGTGATCGGAACCACTGATTTGCCTTTCCTTCTTCCAAGGTCATAAGGTTGTCCACATGTGGCACAAATTTGATCAAACACTTCCATGTAAAGCTGAAGGCACTTACCCATATAAGGTCAACACGTTGTCTGCATGTGGCGCATATTTGATCAAACACTTATAGGTGCGCAATGGGTTCTTTGGTCCCATTAAACTTGGGCATCAATTTTATAATTTACATGGGTTGAGAGTATTTTGGTATTCAGGGTTCAATCCTGCTGGCTACTACCAAAATAAATTAACCCCTCCTATTACTAGTCTTAAGCAAGTATACACATGAAGTCCTTAGACTATCCCTATATGACATTAAGCTTAATGTAAGGCCAATATATATGTTGTAGCACTATCTTATAAAAGATAAGTGTCCCTTCAAGTGGGTAATATGGCAAAGCGCCTTACAGTAGGTTGGGCAAGTGAAACCATGTTAACCTACAAAGTGGTTAATAAATCCCCCTTCTTAATGGTGGACCGTGTGCTCATGAAAAAACTTAAAAATGGTCCAATCACTATTACTAGTCTTAAGAAAAATTATCTACACAAAGGCTTTAGACTTTCCCTACTTAACATTAAGCTCAAGGTAAGGCTCATCAAGGCTACTTTATATGTTCCAATGTCTTCTTATAAAAGCTAAGTACCCAATCGGGAGCAGGTAGTATGGTAAAGTGCTTTACGAAAACCATGTTAACCTATGAAATGGTTTAACATACCCCCTTCCTAATTGTGATTATGTCCTTGCATTATCCAAGATGGTGATGAAGCTATTGTTGCTGCCTACTAGGGTCGAAGGTGTGCGATAGTCCAAGATATACACCACATGAACTTGGCATTCAAGGTTAGATTGGTAAGGATCTAGAAGTATCATGGGTCTCATAGAAGGATGTGATGTAGAAAGGCCAACAACTTGACTACCAAATGATATCACGTGTTTTTTAGAATAACCCAATATTTAGCATGTCTTTGAAAGTGACCACCTTATGGTTGTGGAATTATTTAACCATGCTATAAAGATCTATCTAATGGGGTGAAAGTTTAGACCTTTATTGAGGTCAAAGACTAGCCAATATTTCCTTTTCCATTGGTTCTTGGTCCTTAAGAATGAGGATGATGAGCTACAAGAACTAGCATATGGCTACTATAGCATGATAGGGGACCTTAGTGTAGTAGAGGTCATTTAAGTTCTTCATTTAGAGACTCCATCTCCATGGCGGTCAGTGGTGTGGGTCCATCACTCCTATACATAAGAACTTGTGCCAAGGCCACCTTATTTTGATTAGCATGAACCTAGGATTGATGAAAACTTTTGTGGATGCAACCATGTACTCTCGCTCCATATTTGGTGATCACTAAGGAGATTTTGCATGTGCCACTATGGTTGGGACTCTTATGTGAGTTATGATTAGGTAGTCCTTGGGATCAATAGAGTGCTAGCTAGTGTGCTACAAGGGGTTGATCTTCCCCACTGAGAAAACATGTGATCCATGTATTAATTCACCAAACAGATTTTGGCTATGTCAAAAGATGTCTCAAGGCTATTGTGCAAGTTACCTTCTTGGAATTTGAGATACCACACATTGGGCAAGTATATGAGTTGATGTTCATGTGGACATGTGTAAGGACACCCCTAGGTCCTTCCCATCATCCTCATTGGCTTCTTCTTGAGTAGTTTGTGGTGGTGCCTCATTGAGATCCCACCCCTCATGGAATGATTCAATGATGGGGGGGCTGATGTGGATGTAGTTGATTAGGTGGTTAAGCTAGAGGAGAAGCTCTAGGCTCGGGGTTGAATTGTGGACAAAGCAGGTAATCCCATGGAGGATGATGCAGATGGATTGAGACAGGAGGGCTATGGGTGGGGTATAGAGTTGAATTGGGGGAAGTGATTACGGTGTAGAGTTGGATTGGTTGAAGCAATGTATTAAGACGGGAGGGTTATGGGTGGGATGTAGAGTCAGATTAGGTAAAGCGATGGGTGGGGTGGCTTTGGGATCACTCATGGCCGGGATTGGGTTTGGTAGTTAATTGCTTTATCACCTAAAATGGCCCTAAATTACTAGCAGAGTGTGGCACATTTGCTTGCACATCTTCTTCTCAAGAAGGTTGGCTCCCCTCATGTTTTCCTTCTAAGGGATCTTCAAGGCCATCCTCTTCATTTGTAAGCTTGTGGCTTTGGAAAAAGGCATAGGCCTCCTGTGCCTCGTCATGGATGGAGATGCCTTGCCACATGTATGGTGGTTTCATCTCCAATGTGAGGTAAGTATATAATATTTGATACATTTGGAGGATGCCTTGCTATTAGTTATTCTATACTGGAGGATGCCTTGCTATTAGTTATTCTATACTTACCTCGAGGAGTATAGAATATTTTGCCAAAGGATGCCATGCGGGTTGTATTTTTTATTGGAAATGTGATAAAGGTGCCGATAGGTGGACTTCAATACTTGGCAAAATGAGTGAGTAGAAATATGAAACAAAGATAGACAACACTTATTTCATAGTATCATGCCTTTATAAATCATACATTATCCATACAATGAGCATTCATTTACCAAGCTAGCAAGAGACATGCATTCCAACCATATCCAATCATAATAATCATAAATCACATACATTTTTCTTTAGTTAATTCTTTGTGTGGGGAATAGAGCAAAACAAAGACAATGAGAATTATCTAACCATCCCCAATCATAATGATGAAAATCCATGTGACTAATTCTATGAGCAGTCATCAAAACAAAACATAGACACTTAATTCAATATTGTATCATTCTCCTTTATAAATCATACATTATCCATACAATGAGCATTTATTTACTAAGCTAGCAAGAGACATGCATTCCAATCCAATCATTTTCTCATGTATTGTATCATGTCTTTTCCAATCATACATCTAGCTAAAATGGTTAATCCATCTAGCTAGTAAGAGACATACATTCTAACAATTCTAAATCACAATGATGAAATTCCACAAATGATTCCTTGTATTTATTGTATAGCAAGCATTGAAATGAAAGAAAGGAAAATATCATTTACTCAAATATAGAAGCTAGTCATAACATGGTATAAAATAAGTCAATTAATTCCAAAAAGTCACACAAAACCATGCCATAAAATGATCTAACATATGTTTCAAAAAATTTGGAAAACTTGATGCAAGTAGGGAAATCTAAAATGTCTCTCAAGGTCTATGTGAGGCATGTATCCATGCTAGTATCTAAATAACATCCACTTCGTCATCAATAAACATGCATGTATCCATTCTAGTATCTAAATAACATCCACTTCGTCATCAATAAACATGCATCTTTTTCCATCCTATCGCTCCACAGGCATTTGATCATATGAAGGATCCAAGATCATATGCCTTGCCATTTCCTCTACATAACAAGGCAACTCACTATAATTGGGTAAGGCATAAGAAAACGCACTACACATCAAAATTCAAGATAGTCTACTTACTAGTCAAGAGGTGCATCATCCACAATAAACTGATCATCATCATCGCCGACAAAAGTCACCTCCATGCTAGCCACTTGCATAAGCCACTTGCATAGTACCACAATAATTCTCTACAAAAGGAGTAAGATAGCCCTCACATATGTCTTTGTCATTGTCAATGAGAATACAACCACACCGTGTGTGCATAGAGGTTAGCATTAGGTCCTGTGGCACCTCCAACCTCCAAAATAGTACCTATTGTTGGACACAATGCTTCCAAAAACAATAACATAAGAGAGGCACTCCTCTCAAGGGGACCTCGCCATCCTCCAAGATTACCATTACGATGTGCCCTCATGGATGAAGGCATGTAATGGGTAAGTATCTTTGCATCAAGATTTTGTTGAAGTAGTTTTGCACCTGTACACATAGTTCTAATAACTATTGGTTTCTTATAACAAAAAACCCATGCAAAGAATGTACCTTTTTTTCCCTCTCATGCCCATAAGGGTGACACATGCTGGCCTTGTGCAAAGCCAATGCAAAGAAGGTAGTCATCGACATGAAATTTTAAAAATTAATACATGACAAGAAAATAATGTATGTACCTAAACAATATAGTACATAGCATACCTTGAACACATGAGTATACTTTGTAGATGTTCCATATGGCTCTGAGCAATCCAAGACCCATCTAAGACCAACCATCAACCTTGTATGTGAAGCCATGTGCTCCACCAATGTGACAGATGAAAGTGGAAAAAATATAATAATCCAACCCATGTCATCCATGACTGTGGAAGCCACCAAAAGTGAGAACTTGACATGGTCCTCAGTAAGTTGATTCCATGTTGGTATGCCTTCCCCCATAATGTATTACCTACACAAGGGCATGCTTCCTAAATATGGAAAGAGATGAATGTGATGAATTGAGAGAATAATTTACAAAGAGTACCTATTGGAAGATCTATCATGCTTAAATCAACACTCCAAGTGCAAGGTTTTGAATTTTGAAAATTTTCACCCTTGCCTAAGCTCATGTAGAACTCTCACATCACCCCGCAAATCCCTCTTTGAAATTTCTATCCATAAACTCTTTTCCTAGAAAAATAAAATCATAGTTCCACACCTTTACCTCTTGTAAAGTGGTCTTCTTCTCTAGTGCACCAAAGGTAGCCAATGGAGCATAGACAATAGAGCCTTGGCTAATCCTTTTATGTGAAATAGCAAGATCACCAAAAGATCTTGTATCCACACAAGACAAAGTAAAGTCATTCAACACCAACAAAAAATTGAAGCATGCCATGATAGAACAAATAGGACATATTATCAGGAACTTGTAGTAAACTCACCCTTCATAGAGACATCTTTTGTGCTTGATGGTGGACGACCCCCCTTCTTGCCTTGTTCCTTGGTACCTTGATCTTCTTTCTCCTTGAGAGCTTTTAGTTCTTCCTCCATTTTCTTCCTTGGTCATCTCTCCAGAAGAACTTGACTCTGATTTGCATTCACCCTTGAGGTGCCTAGATAATTCTCTTTCTCCTTCCAAGCACTCCCCTTTCTTCATATCAAGCCACCAAGGGCAGTGCTTCTGCTCCGAATCACTAAGCAAGAAGACTACTCCACTATTCTCCCTAAATATGACTACAGTGTACATACAATATGTAGGGGGTGAGATCACTATCCATGCTTTGAAAATATCCAGCAAAAAGCATGGAATTTTCTTTGATGATATAAGATGCATCAAGAACCTACCATGACAAAGCAAAAAGTAACATATGAGACTATCAACATAAGTAATTTTAGCATATTTACATACACCAATTAGCAACAGATAGTTACCTGTAAACCAATTGACGAGATGAGTTCTTCAAATCGACATGCTTGACAGATGGAGTTCCCACATTCATCTCCTTTTGAAATGCATAAAGCAAGACACCCCTGTATCTACTCTCACCACATCACCAAAATATACCTCCAAACTTGCACCAATAGGTAGCTCCACTTTATTGGCACCCCTCGTAATCTAAGATTTGTTGTAAAAGCCTTTTTGCATCTTCCAATAGTTGATCCATCCATACCTCCTTTGCCAACAAAGGAATATAGTGATGATCCCCAAGTGGCATACCATAGCTCAACCGAAAATTCTCATCTTGCCCCAACATTTTTAATACCCTTAGTTTTAGCTCCATTGAACAACTAGCTAAAGAAATAGAATACAACTTTTTGATAGTGATCTTAAACCTATCATCCTCGAATAGAAGCTTCCATAAAATCTCAAACCACTCCACTCCATTTGCACGATTAACTATCGAGAGATTCTAGCATTGAAACAACCAAAAGAAATACTAGTTAATACACAAAAGTCTCGAAATAAGAGAACACATATAATAGTTTACAAATATGGTGACACATGGCAGTTAGAACTTACTCTTGTCATCTTTCGATTGTAAGTCTTGATGAAATTCCTCCTTACATTATTTGTTTCCCCTGGATGAGCTCATCTTTGGCTAAATTGGGAGGTATCTTACTATAAGCAAACTCAAAATCCTTCTTCCACTTTCCCTACAATCCAAAGAAACACACAAAGACACATGCTTATTATGAAAAACTAATTATAGGGGATACAAGGTCAATAAAGTTTACCCCATACACCAAGCAGCCAAGGATTGGCTGGGTAAGAGGATACAAAACCCTCTTGCCAGTGCTAGCCTCTTGGACTCTTGCCTTTGTAATAGACTTCTTCTCATTGTCATTGAACTCCTTTGTGAATTGAGACTCATCGCATGCACATAGCGTGCTTGTATGGAACAAGTAATCCTTCAATTTTGTTTTCACTATTTCCTCCTCATTCATTCTCGAAAAACAAACAAAAGTAAACAAAAATTCTTCAATAAAATTAAATATTTTTAATATGAAAAACTTATCAACATATCATTTTGAGAGTTGAATAACTTACATGTTTAATCGTTTTGCAAAGTAGCAACCAGCTTTAGTTCCTCGTGTTGATGAGTGGGAACTATGAATTGAGCTTGGACCCTTATGTGTATCTTCTTGTTATTCTAAAATATCTCTTGTATGCATTCCATCCATGATGCTATCCTATGATTGCCCTCCCAAACAAAAAAACATATTTTTTTGGAGGGCAGACCATCTCTTATCCTTACTTAAGTCCTCTTTAAACTCTTTGTTAAACCAATTGCCAATTCTTATCCCATGATTTCTTAGTATTCTCATCCACGTCTTTGGTGGTCCCATTAGGCATGTTGACAGACAAGATAAAGCCACCTTTCATCACATAATATCCATCATCCTCTAATATCCTTTTCAACAAAGATAGATCTTATCTCAGCTCCCTAACCCTTTCATTGATCACAAGTCTGTATAGTGGAACAAGCGATGGGATAATGCCCTGTTCATTGCTATGCTCTCTAAGAACTTTGAGCCATGTGGTTGAGAAACCGACAAAGGAATGATATCATATGCTTTGTCTTTGTTCTCCACATCTTTCCTCTCACTACCCTCAACCTCTTTTGCATCTGCATCTATTTCTTTACTCACCCTAGGTGCATCTACCTCATGTTCCTTTAGAGCACTAACATCAGAATCATCTGCATCCATTTCTCTACTCACCACCACAGGTGCTTCTACCTCATGCTCCTTTGAAATCTTTTTTTTTTCTACCACCCCTAGTAGAAGGTGTATTTTTCCTCTTTCCTGATTGAGACGACTACAAGGAAAACATTTTCCATACATAAAAATCATGATAACTAAACACAAAATCATAAATGAAAAAGACCATGACAACCATATATATCTTTTTCCCTTAATAACTTTGCCATACCTTGCCTCTCGTCATGGCTTTGGAGCTTGTTGTACACCACAAAAGAAGCAAGAAAATTTGCCAGCACCTACAAAGAGTGTGACCTTAACACCTATAATCATAACACGTAGTAAAAATGAGTCAATTGTGCTAGTGGAGGAAAGAGATGAAGGGGAAAAGAGATGGAGGGAATGCAAGGGATTGGACTCCACAAGATGGTTTCACCAGAGAAACCATCCCAGGAAGGCAAGAGGCAAGAGGCAAACTTCTTGGAGCCAACATAATGATTGCATAATTCTTAAAAGACTTATGGAACCAACATAAACATAATCATCCCATCCTGCTGAGTTAGATTTCCATCACATGGCTAAATGGAGATAACTCCCTTGATGGCAAAACTGTCAAGGGAAATGTGTTGTTAAATAAGAATTAAATGGCATGGCTGCCTGCCAAGGTTGAAGGAGGAAGGCATGCAAAGGCGTTGATGGATTTGGTGAACTTTTGGCATGTCTTTAGGCAATTGACAAAGGTAGAGAGCAAATTTGATGAAATATAACATCTATCAAGCCACACCTTTTTATGGTCTTTGCCTGCAAGTTTAATTTGAGTAAAATTATGTAAAGCAGCAACATTAGATCATGAAAGCCATTACATTGAGTCTAGACTAATTTTTCTCTACAGACAATAACCATGCCTTGGCTATGATACCTATCAACTGATGCCTTCAACCATATTAAAGTCTGGGACTAGGATGATGGGGCATTGGATATACGTGAGAGAGTTTATTCAACATTTATGCAATAATCAACGTAATAATCAACCTTTATTTAATGTTGATGCAATAATAAATGGTTTAATTAGCATTTATTTATATAGGTGGCGATGATGCATGGTAGGCTAGCATAGCATAGCGTCTGAGAGCATTCACGTGATAGAGAGGTGACAAAAGGCCTACTAACCAAGAGCTTGCATCGTGAAGGAGGTAGGTCCTTTGATCTCACGTGAAGGAGACAGGTTCTGTGAGCAGCCATCACCATCATCATGAAGGAAGCATCAACCATCATCATCACCATTCATTTACAAACCCTAACATTATCTTGTAATCCACCCACACGTCATGGCTTAAGGCCTCCAGTCTCATTTACACCGCTCAAAATTTTATTACGCACATTTAAGTTGGGAAATGGATATTTGCCTTTCAAAGGAGGCAACATTGCCTTTCAAATAAGGTGTCAAGAAGTTCTTACACTCCCTTGACGGTTTCACTGACGGGACAGGAGCCTCTTTACCTCATCCAAGAAGAAAATGTAGACAACCATCAAAGAAGAAAACATAAATTTGTGATGGTAGGACAGTTTCGCCGACGAAATGGTGTGGGAGAGAAGACGCCCACCTTGGAGATCAAAGAGATCAAAGTCTACAAAATGGCATGGGAGGATGAACTACCCAAAGAGAAAAACTTAGGGTTCAAAACGTTTTTTTACCTGAAACCTAGTTAAATAAACATTTGTCTCAAAAAGTTTACAAATAGTTAATATTAGTTGATCTACTTGAGTGGCTCCCTAAGTACTCATGTCCATGCATGGCTCATTAATTGAGGATCTTTATAAATGCAATTTTCAAGGAGTGAGGTGAGTTTAATTCTAATAGGACTGCGAAAACTTTAAAATTCAAAATTATCTCCAAATCAAATTATTCAAGGATCTCTAACTGAACTATGTCAGGATCTCCAAATCAAATGATGTCAAGATCTCCAAATTGGATTTTCTCCAAATTTTGGGAGGTTATAAAACAAATTTTGAGATATACTTTAACGAATTATTTCTCGAATTTCAAATGAAGTTTTCCAAACACTGATCTCAAAATGTATATCTTTTCATATTTTAGCCAAAGAACTCACGGGAGTGAAAGGGATATTGTGGGTGAACTAAGTCAAGCTTTTTTTTAAACAGTTTGTTTTGGTCGTAGCTTGAACTGATTCATGTTTGGAAGGATTGGTTAGCTTTTAAGTTTAGAGTGAACAAGATGAATATTGCAGTGATAAGAGCTTAAAGAGGCACTAATCAAATAGAGCTTGCAACTGCAGAGGGAATTCTCGAGGTTTCTAGAGAGGAGTTGGTAGCACTGCTTGGATTTACAGAAGATAGTATTGGATTACATCAACTTGTTGGTGCAGAATCAGATGGCCTATCATTTGAGATGCCAATAATAAAGAGGGGAGATAAATTAATATTTCACCTGGATATACAGTTTGGAAGATACTTTGTGGTGCGTGGAGAAATACCAAGTAGCCAGATAACCACCATCACTATTAAGGAGGAGTCATCCACTCACCTAGATTCGAAGAAGTCCACAAACATCACAAGAACTTTTGGTGAGGAGTCTTCTAGTATGACCATTGTAAACATATTGAGAAACCTTCTAGAAAAAAACACTTTGAAAACAAGTTTCTCTTTGGTAAGAGAGATCCCCCAAGTAGATCGGCCAGGTATGATGGAAATATTCTATTTGAGTTACCTTGTCTTCACCCAAAAAAAAAACAATTGGTAACACTGATAACAAATTTGATGGACATGTGTGGATTGATGCTATCACAAGTAATGTAGGGATTATGTGATACATAAAGTGTGGTGGTCATTTGCAATGCATGAATGAATTATGCACTGGATTGTTAAGATTAAAACAAAGACTCATGATCTGCATTGGGTGGGTCGTTTGGCCAAAGTATATGTCCCTTTGGTAGCAAAACTGATAAATTTGGGTGTCTAAAATGCTTTTACTACTCTTGTCCACCCACTTGTATTGTTGAGTGCTCATGCAAGCTTATCTTTTGTTCTCCAAATGAGATTAATTGTAAAGGAGTCAATAGGGGGATTATACATTTGGGCTATCACATGCACCCTGTCGCTAAAGGAGTGACTAGATGAGATTTGGTTGAGGTTCAGAGTAGAGTGAAAGAGATGGTGTCAAAAGATTTTAGTGGCCGATCAAGATCAATGTAACAAAAGTTAGCTAAGGAGATTGTGATGCAGTCTTGACACTATTTGGGAAGCATGAGAATGATTCCAAACCTTCAGACAAAGAAATCAATGACTTACTAGTAAAG
Source organism: Cibotium barometz (assembly GCF_041138505.1). Lineage (NCBI taxonomy): Eukaryota > Viridiplantae > Streptophyta > Polypodiopsida > Cyatheales > Cibotiaceae > Cibotium > Cibotium barometz. Next base: position 54,593,956 of record NC_141046.1, on the reverse strand, counting down.
TTGGCACCTATATTAGACAAGCAATGACTATCAAGGTGGAGAAAGGAAGCCCAAGTTGAGGAAGGTCAATCAGTGGGAGATTATGATTCTATTTTCAAGCTCAAGAAGAATTTACTATTTGATTATTTCCAAAGCATGGTGTTTTTGGGACAATTGGAATTCTCAGGGTTTGATAGGTGTCATGTGTTTAAGATATCCACTCAAGGCCCTAGAAATGGTGCAGAGTTGTTAACAAAATAAGACCAGGAGGTGAGCTAGGTAGTTGCGATTTGTTTTAATTTTGTGAAGAGGATGCATGACTGGACTACAATGGCTTGCCATGTCTACAATCCATATGTTCAAGAAATGCAAACCATATCTATTGGTGATTTTACGGTTAAGGGTACAGAATCTCAAGCCCTATTTTGGAACCTTCTTAATAGTGTGATGGAGAAGGAGGGATACAAGAAGCAAAATTTAGAGGATTCATGGGCTGATGAGGCCTAGGCAAACTGGCATGCAGTGAGGACGGTCTACAATGGTGGCCCCAACAATGTGACGATGGGTTTGGAAAGATCTTGATTGTTTTATTGAAAATAAAGCTTACAACAACACTACAAAAAATGCATTTGGCCACATAGTTAGGAAGAGTTTAAATCAAGATGTTGACGATGGAAGTCTGTGCCATTAGAAGAAACTGCTGCTGAGATAGAATATTATGAGCTTGGTTGAGACAAGGACATGCTGACAAGACAAAACTATCCATGTTAGAGACATGGCTAGTATGGTGGCATGCCAGAGTGGCACATTGGGGTGAATACATGATTAAGGTATGAATGGTGGCTTGGTAATAGTAATTTCTAGAGTTTGTACACTTAGAGATTAAAAAACGTGGACTTGTTATGCTTGTTGATAAAGATATTGTGTGTGGTTCTCTTGTTAACAAGTAATGGATACCAATGAGAAGTTTTTGGTGCCAAGGACAAACTTGGCAGAGTCTGTGCATGGCAACTGGTTGGCAAGTATATCTCTTTGTATAATGCTTGTCAAGGTGATCTTATGACAACCCTTTTGCAACAATCAAAATATGACTCATTTCTCAAAGGTGGGCACAAAGGGTGTGGGCTAGATATGCAGAAAATTAAAAAAAGAGGAGCCTCAATGTCTTCAATGCCACTTGGACCAACCAACATCATAGACCTTAGCAATGAGGCAGCAATAGAGTTGAATGCTGCAAAAAGAAGATTGTCTCTAGATGGTGATGCACGAACAGTGAGAAGAAAGCGAGAAGGAATCAACCATACTCTCATCAACGATGGAGACTCACATCATCTAGAGTATGAGTATGTGAGCCGAAGGGTAAGATAGCCTAATCCATCCCCAAGAGAACAACAAAAGAGATCAAGGACTGAAATCGACATTCACCCAACTAGGTGGGCTATTCGAAGGACCAATCCAAGAAGTGAGGTTAGATGTCAAGGATACTTGCACAGCAAGGAAAAAAAGTGCAATGACTTGATTGATAAAAAAGGAAGAGTTGGATTATTAGGTGTCCCATCTCCTTTTTTTCAAGGCCTTGTTCAAGTTGCATTAGGTGTCAAGAAGATCCAATATGTGTGGTTCTATAGGAATGGCATTGATCGTACTCAAGAACCAGCAAACATTGTATTGGAAAGACCAACAAGCCATCCTACAGTTTGGCCAATTGCAAGGGGAACATGCTTAGACTCAAATGAGATGAATGCTTTGTGGGCTGGAGGCTTTGATCTACTGGAGTGTGAAATATGGTGGTTGTATTTAGGGTTGTAACTAAGGAGATGGAGGCAAGGATCAAAAAGGCAAACAACATGACTTGCACAATCAATGACTGCAAAGTGTTGGTTGCAAATGAGCATGTTGATTTTACTGTGTCAACAATAGGAAGTCAAGTGCAAGGAAAAACATATAGTGTGGTTATCTCCAAATTTCCTTCCTGCACTTGTGAGGACTTTCAGATGCGGGTTGGTGGTGGTGGAAGAGGTACATGCCCCGCAAGCATCTTTACTTTGCCTTTATAAAACATCTTGAACTGGACGTGCATCAACAAAAGTTTGTCCATCAAGCAGCTTTAACCAAGAGAGAGCTTCATCAAGCATTACGGTTGGTGAATTGAGATGCAAGATGGAGAAAGCAATGGACTTTTGCATTGTGTGACATTAAAACATTTTGGGATTATAGGTTAGCTATCTTCTATTAAGTGCACAAGCTAGAACAAACCAGAGACTACATATCACATATGTTTTGATAGTTTTACTAGCCAAATTTTGTCTACACACACCTTGTTTTTGAGACGACGCATATGTCTTTTAACAACTGCAGTAGCTACATTTTGTCTTCTCACATCTTGTTGGAACTTTAAATGATCTATCTTTTGATAATTGTACTAGATAAATTTGGTATAGGCATACATGTTAGGAATAGGGATCAACCATCTTTTGAGAATTGTGCATTGTACATTAAGTTTGACCACACATGTTTAGATTGTGAATCGTTTATCTTTTGATAATTGGATTGCCTTCTTGCAAATGAGATGGAAAGCCGATGGTTGTGTTTGATGTTGTAAATAATTAGATGGTTGGTGTATTGAGATGCAAGATGGAGAAAGGAATGGTCTTAAGCCATGTGTGATGGAGAACATATCACATATGTTTTGATAGTTGTCTTATCCAAATATTGTCTACACACACCTTGTTTTGGCCATGAAGCATATGTTCTTTATAACAACCGTGTCTTGGTACAGTATGTCTTCTCATGTCTTTTTGGCACTTCAAATGATCTATCTTATTTCTTTTCCATATGGAGAAACTTATGCCACGGTTTCCTTGTGAAAAATGTCATATTTTGTCATTAAAGTTCACTAATTTTTTTAAAGAGAGGGATCCTTTTTTCCCCACCGCTCGTACTACTCATACAATTTTGCTCGTATAATGCTTGCCCCCCACCTTTGGCTTGAAGAAGTTACCACCTCGTCGTTTTATCGTACGTTTTAGAGTAATGTTAGCCAATGTGGTTTAACAGATGCTCTTAGTAGGAGGCCTAGTATTAATCATATTCTGCCATTGAGAGAGTGAACCATTTAAAGCTATGAAAGAGGCATATGTAAATGATCCATATTTCTTTGGAGATTTGGATTAGTATGCATGATAATGGTTGGAACCCTAAAGGTAATTATTCTCATCACAAAGCTTATCTCTTTTATGAAAAGAAATTAGTATCTCTTTTTGGAGATTTGGATGATTAGTATGCATGATAATGGTTGGAACCCTAAAAAACCAATACTTCTCGAATCTTGGAGCAGATATCTATGGATTTTTTAATAGGTTTAATACCATGGCTAGTTAAAATGACACGATTTGGATTGCCTAAGTAATAAAATCTTTTTTATTCCATGCAAGAAGACTTTATCATCCCAACAAGTTGCGAGTACATTCATCAAACACATCTTTGTATATCACACGGCTTGCCAAAAGTGATCGTATAAAACATAGATTCTATTTTAGTAGCCACTTTTTTTGGAGAACTTTGTTTGAGAATTTTGGGCACTAAGCTGGAATTCATGATTGCTTTCCATCTAGAAAAGCTAATGGTCAAATTGAAGTGACCAATAGCACCATACTAGATTTACTTAGAGCTTATACATCATCTCAACCAAAACTTTAGGGTCGAACACACCTCACACAACTAATGGAGACAAGCACCATTTGAGATTGTCTATATAAAAATCATATCCATTTTGACTATGAGGCTTTCACATAGGATCTAGGTAGTTGATGATTTCACTATTGATTTTAATTCTATTCTCCAAGAGGTGTGTGCAACTATTTATTCTTTACAAGAGTGTTATACTACTAAATAAACAAATAGAAACATAACAATATATTTTATAACATTTGCCTATGTTAATTTGAGGATTGAAAAGAGACACTTATAAAGTGTAGAGAAATCAACATCATGGTTTTATGGACAGATCTTTTACAGAAGGTGACTATGTACTTTTGAGGACTGAAAAGAAATGCTAGTGAGAGTATTCGGGGGAATCGGTGAGCCACGCATCTGTTGAGAGATGTAATCGCGGTGTTGTGTGTATGTGGGAAAACACCCTAGTAGAGGTGCAAGATGTTGTGCAAGATAAGAATGCCACATGTAATATTGAATGATGTTTTAGTGTTGACCAAAAGAGTGGAAAAGGAGTTGCCACTTGGATGATGACATGTAAAGTGGGATAAGGCTAGAAAGCCCATATCATTGTATGGTTCACTTGAGATATGCAATAGAATTGAGTGTTGAGTGTGCAATCTCTCTCTCTCTTAGTGTGGTATAATCCACCTTAATTATGTTGAGTGTGCAATCTCTCTCTCTCTCTCTCTCTCTCTTATGGAGTTCTTAGTGTGGTATAATCCACCTTAATTATGTTGAGTGTGCAATCTCTCTCTCTCTCTCTCTCTCTCTCGCTCTTATGGAGTTCTTAGTGTGGTATAATCCACCTTAATTATGTTACTTAATCTATGTCTATCACCATGATCAATCCCATATTAGGATTGTTTAACATGGTGTCAGAGCTTGGGTGGGCTCTTGGTCATGTGGTGAATATATATATATATATATATATATATATATATATAGGTTTCTTCGTTATGAGTTCTTTGATTAAGGATTATTTTTAGTTTATTTATGAAAAAAATTATGCACACTCATATTGGATTTGCATTTGTGAGGATTTGAGAGAGATTTGGAGCTACCATTCTCAAGTTTGAGAGGAGATTTGCAACAAGGATGTTGCATAGAAGCTGCCCAAGAGAGTTGCAAATGGGAGTTTTGCAACATGGAAAGCTTGTTCATCATCATAGAAGCTGAAAATGGAGATTTCAGAAGTATGAAGACTATGGAGTCTTCGGTGTCATCAAGGAAGTTGCCAAGGAGATTTGTGAAGGTATTTTGGTGAACTTTGTCGCATTAATTTTTGGTTTGAGCATGAGAGATTGCTCATGAGAAGGGTTGCTAATTTATGGGATGAGAGGGTCCCATGGTTCTTTCCACTTAGGCAAAGAGCATGAGAAGGTGCAAGCTTGTCCAAGCAAGGGATAAGCAGTCATGGGGTTGGTTGGAGCCCAAGTGGAGCTAATTGTGCTCACTGATTTTCTCATGAAAGATGAGCTGGTTGTGGATGCTATTGGAGCATTCATTTTTTTGGTTATGCACCTGTGGTTTCATTTGAGAGACCATGTGAGAAGCACCCTTGAAGGTTCAGCATGCAAATAGAAGAGCATGCTACATACGGAGCTCATTTGAGAGCTCATCATAGCTATTTTAATGGCTATGGTTAAACCTCAAGATAGAGGTATGTTGAGGTAAGAAATTAGCTGCAAAGGAGTTTCTATCTACAAAAGAATAAGCAAAAATTGTGTCCTCAATTGGGAGCTTAACAAGAAGGCAAACACAATCATGGTTAAATGCAATAGAGAGAGGCATACACATAGTCAACAACCATGAGAGGCCGAAACTTGCTATATGGCAGCAATAGGCAGTAAAGCCATAAGAGCTTTACAAAAGCTTAACAAAGAGGGCAACAAGCAGCAAGAGTTGTGTGCTTAGAGAAGAGAAGGGAAAACTCAAAGCAATGGCTAAAAGGAGAGCGAACAAGCAACGACACAACAGTAGAACAATGTATCGAAGAGAGCAGTGCATCAAGAGACTATGAAGCATAGAGCCCGAGGAAACAATAGGAACCATGTTGGGTGAGCTTTAAAAAAAAAGGTTGATAATTAGCAGAGAATGGCGCCGTGGAAGAGCTTTGGCAAGCTCATAGCAGGCTGTAGTAGAGCAAAGCCTCGAAAGGTAGTAGAACCAGTGAAGGGACGAGTAGGTTGATGAGTGGCTAAAGCAAGCAAAGGAGCAACAGAGCTTCATAGCAGCTATGGACATGGGAGAGCCTATGGAATTTGGTGCAGCAAAACGCACATGAAGAGGTTTGATAAGGGTAGCACAATAGCCGAATGAGTAGCAGGTCATGGAAATACCATCGCAGTAGAGAGCAAGGGTGTAAGAAGGCCGATTAGAGCAGCACTTTCAAAGCCCAACTGTGGCGGGCTGGGAAGGTCACTTGGAGAAGATGAAATCTTGATGAACATCGTGACAATTGGCAGTCAGCATTGAAGAATCGCCGTGTGATGCCAACCACAAGGAAGACGACCGAATTTGCAGCTCTAACAAAAACTATGGCTTAGCCGACACATCCTTGGCTCATAGCAGGTGCCAGTGCAGAGAACTGGTGTGGTTGGTGGAGAATCACCATTCTGCAAGTTGTCGGTGGAGCCTGCACGATTTCAAGAAATCATTTTTCAAAGTTTTTTTTAATGAAAGATTCAATGTTTTTTTAAAAGGTTTTAACCTTAGAGCCATTTCACACCCCCCCATATACATTGTCTAAGACATTGTTCACACATAGCAATGTCATTGCTAAAATCTTTGTAAAGTTCGAATTCACACAAACATGGGTCCGTTGCCCTGCTTCGGACAAAAGGCATTGTATTTGTTTCACCCATGTATATGAGGGCAACCATGCCCAAGCATGCGTGCTCAAAATGAGAAATTTTTTGTAATCACCCACATTGGTATGAGGGTTGCCCTACCTGAGCTCACCGAGAAGCTCGAAATGGTTGTCATGATGTGTATATGAGCAATGCATGTGTGAGGTGCATGCGCATGGGTTGGTTTCCACCTAAACTTCTACATTCAAATTGGACACAGTGGTTCCGCCTGCGAGCGAGTCGGCTCAAAATGGACTAGGTGTCTAAGATGGTAGACACGCGCATACATGTTCGTTTGATGGACACTCCAATATATCATTGAGGAGGAGTGTTGACATGTAGTGATTGCGGTTTTACAATGCTACATTGATATGGGTGATGGGTGAGTTGTGGAACACCTAGATTAAGAGGGGGTGTTGAGAGATGTAATCGCAGTATTGTGTGTATGTGGGAAAGCACCCTAGAGGTGCAACATATTGTGGCAAGATAAGAATGCCACATGTAATATTGAATGGTATGTCAGTATTGACCAAAAGAGTGGAAAAGGAGTTGCCACTTGGATGATGACATGTAAAGTGGGACAAGGCTAGAAAGCCTATATCATTGTATGGTTCACTTGAGATATGCAATAGAACTGAGTGTTGAGTGTGCAATCTCTCCCTCTCTCTTATGGAGTTCTTAGTGTGGTATAATCCACCTTAATTATGTTGATTAATCTATGTCTATCACCATGATCAATCCCATATTAGGATTGTTTAATAGCATCTAACCCACGAGCGGATGCATGGGACAAAAGGCTCATAGTACCCACCTACCTATCGCAGACCCCACGATGGGGAAACGCGCTTAGGTGGAAGGATATGAGGCTTTCACATAGGATCTAGGTAGCTGATGATTTCACTTTTGATTTTAATTCTATTCTCTAAGAGGTGTGTGCAACTATTTATTCTGTAGTACAAGAGTGTTATACTAAATAAATAAACAAGAAACATAATAATATATTTTATAAAATTTGACTATGTACTTTTGAGGATTGAAAAGAGACACTTATAAAGCATAGAGAAATCAACATCGTGGTTTTATGTGGACAGATCTTTTACAGAAGGTGACTATGCATTTTTGAGGATTGAAAAGAGACGCTTATAAAGTATAGATAAACATCCAGTTGTGAAATTTGCACCATGGTTTTATGAATTATTCAAGATAATTTAAAAGATTAATAACCTCACTCATCGACTAGAAACTTACCATCACATTGGAATATTCATAACTCTTTTCACATTAGTCTTCCTCATGAGGGGTGGGATCTCAATGAGGCACCACCATAAACTACTTAAGAAGAAGCCAATGAGGATGATGGGAAGGACCTAGGGGTGTCCTTACACATGTCCACATGAACATCAACTCACATACTTGCCCAATGTGTGGTATCTCAAATTCCAAGAAGGTAACTTGCACAATAGCCTTGAGATAGATTTTGACATAGCCAAAATCTGTTTGGTGAATTAATACATGGATCACATGTTTTCTCAGTGGGGAAGATCAACCCCTTGTAGCAAAGAGGGAGGCTAGCACTCTTTTGATCCCAAGGACTACCTAATCATAACTCACATAAGAGTCCCAACCATAGTGGCACATGCAAAATATCCTTAGTGATCACCAAATATGGAGCGAGAGTACATGGTTGCATCCACAAAAGTTTTCATCAATCCCAGGTTCATGCTAATCAAAATAAGGTGGCCTTGGCACAAGTTCTTATGTATAGGAGTGATGGACCCACACCACTGACCGCCATGGAGATGGAGCTCTCTAAATGAAGAACTTAAATGACCTCTACTACACTAAGGTCCCCTATCATGCTATAGTAGCCATATGCTAGTTCTTTTAGCTCATCATCCTCATTCTTAAGGACCAAGAACCAATGGAAAAGGAAAGATTGGCTAGTCTTTGACCTCAATAAAGGTCTAAACTTTCACCCCATTAGATAGATCTTTATAGCATGGTTAAATAATTCTACAACCATAAGGTGGTCACTTTCAAAGACATGCTAAATATTGGGTTGTTTTAAAAAACACGTGATATCATTTGGTAGTCAAGTTGTTGGCCTTTCTACATCACATCCTTCTATGAGACCCATGATACTTCTAGATCCTTACCAATCTAACCTTGAATGCCAAGTTCATGTGGTGTATATCTTGGACTATCGCACACCTTCGACCCTAGTAGGCAGCAACAATAGCTTCATCACCATCTTGGATAATGCAAGGACATAATCACAATTAGAAAGGGGGGTATGTTAAACCATTTCATAGGTTAACATGGTTTTCAACCTACTGTAAAGCACTTTGCCATACTACCTGCTCCCGATTGGGTACTTAGCTTTTATAAGACGACATTGGAACATATAAAGTAGCCTTGAGCCTTACCTTGAGCTTAATGTTAAGTAGGGAAAGTCTAAAGCCTTTGTGTAGATAATTTTTCTTAAGACTAGTAATAGTGACTGGACCATTTTTAAGTTTTTTCATAAGCACACGGTCCACCATTAAGAAGGGGGATTTATTAACCACTTTGTAGGTTAACATGGTTTCACTTGCCCAACCTACTGTAAGGCGTTTTGCCATATTACCCACTTGAAGGGACACTTATCTTTTATAAGATAGTGCTACAACATATATATTGGCCTTACATTGAGCTTAATGTCATATAGGGATAGTCTAAGGACTTCATGTGTATACTTGCTTAAGACTAACAATAGGGGTTAATTTATTTTGGTAGTAGCCAGCAGGATTAAACCCTGAATACCAAAATACTCTCAACCCATGTAAATTATAAAATTGGTGCCCAAGTTTAATGGGACCAAAGAACCCATTGCGCACCTATAAGTGTTTGATCAAATATGCGCCACATGCAGACAACGTGTTGACCTTATATGGGTAAGTGCCTTCAGCTTTACATGGAAGTGTTTGATCAAATGTGTGCCACATGTGGACAACCTTATGACCTTGGAAGAAGGAAAGGCAAATCAGTGGTTCCGATCACTCAAACCAAAAGACAAGGCTAACTTTGACACCCTGAAGACTGCTTTCACAATTGGATACTCCCACCAGGAAACCCAATGGAACCCAATTGATCAGCTTTACCATGTCAAATAGCAAGAGAAAGAATCAATTAGAGACTACATCAACAGAGTGAGATACCTTCACTCTCAACGCTTTGACAATGACAAATTCTCTGACGATAACCAGGAGATTCTTGGAAGAAATCCTTAATTTAACCTTGCATAGTGCCTTGCACTTGGAAAAGCATAAAAACTTTGAGCCATGTTGGAGAAGTGCCATAGACTTTGATGATAAATTCATGGGAACTTCTTCAAGGAATCTCCCTAAAGGAATCCCTTCTGAAGCATCCTTTGGCATAGTACCTTCAAAGGTCAACATCAAAGGGAAAGAGCCATAAGCTACACAAGCCATAGAAGACCTAGTATCCATGCTCATGTAGTAACAATGTGGTGGTGGAAGGTCAAGGTAAGAAAAGATAACATAGGCTAATCACATCTGTACCATGACCTAGTATCCATGCTCATGTAGTAACAACGTAGTGGTGGAAGGTCAAGGTAAGAAAAGATAACATAGGCTAATCACATCTGTACCCCATATATTAGTTGTGGTCTAGTGTTCAATATACCCTGCCAACCACACCAGCATGGAGTGTCCCACCTAAGATCGAGACAAGGAGGAATATCTGGTGTGTGTAGTGTATGAGGATGGGAAACCATGATACTATATCCATTACTATAACGGTCAGGCCAAAGGTAGCAGAGTCGCTAGTTGCACCAACTCCACCCGCCCCCAACACCTACCTTTGGCGGCTCCATCGGTGAGACCCATGTTTGCAAATGCACCTCACCAAGGCAATATGTCCCGGAGTTCTAAGAGTTTCAAAACTACCCTTGCCACCTCCAATATGCCACAATGACTAATTATTCCCAAAGTGACCCCCATGAACCAATTAACCTTGACAGAAGTACCTGAGGGAGAGGAAGAGGGAAGGGGAGAGTATTATGTGACTCAAAGAGGAGTTCTAAGAGTTTTAGAACTATCACTACCACCTCTAGTATTGCCACAACACCACCTATTCTCCCAGAGTGACCCCCACCATGAACCAATTAACTGGGAATTAACCTTGATACAAATACCTAAGGGGAAGGAACATGGAATGGAGAGATGCTAACTACCTAGAAACACAAGAGGCTCAGAGTCCCCCAAGTCAAATGTTAAGCCACTATGTTTAAGATGGTAATAGTTTCTACCCTATATATATAGCCACAGTGTAATCAAATAGGGGGAAGCACATCAATGCCTTAGCATTTCGTATGCCACTACACTGCTATCACTACAAGGGACCTCATTCGAGTGGCAAAGTGTCCCATCAAGAAGGCTATAGTAGCACTAAAAACCAACCAACCGATAGTCATTAGTAACACTTTGTACAGGTTGTGGTATTGACCACATGTACAAGGATTAAGAGCATCCCCACCAACCAAAGAGCACAAACCAAGTATGAGCCTTAATTTTCTAAACATCAAGGATGGGATATTGCAAACAGTTCTTGTCAATGTCATGACTAGAATGCAGAATAGGAGGAGAGCCACTGCTTAACAAAGCTAGAGAGGATTCAGATTCCCGTACTCACAAAGGGCACAAAAACCAGTCCAAGTCCTACTATAACGAACAAAGTTTTGGAGCATGCTAGAGTTGCTCCTAAAACTAGAAGATGAACAAAAAAGAAAGGACAAGGGTAGAACTAGAAGATGAACAAAAAAGAAAGGACAAGGGCAGAACTAAGTGATAGTTCAAGAGGGATCAAATGAGGACACAGTTTTCAACATCTCTTCATCCTCTTCAGAGGAAGAATTGAATCCCTAGCCCACCACCAGAGAGATGTGGAAGTACTAGTAATAAACCCTAGCAAATGCCTAAGAAGCTGGCAAAGTATCCCAATCCTATTGAGGCCCAAAGTAGCCCAGGATCTAGTAAGGGCATCCCAAGCACAAATGGACGTTGAACCTCTAGAAGTCGCCCCACTATTGGAGAGGATGCCAATGCAGAGGCCAGTTTCACCTTATGTAAGAAAAGACCAGGGATCCATTCCATAATCCAAGAAAACTTAGAGCAGGTATTAGGGGATGAAAATAAAAGCCTTGAAGCCATGACCTCCAAAATCTTGGGTGATGACCAAAGAGACTACGACACTCTATGGGGCCTATACACCTTTCATACACCATTTCCAGCCCCAAAAGCTATGTGAGTAATAATAAACAAACACCTAAAGACACATAGCTAGACTCACTACCTTTCTTTCCTCCTAAGTGAAAATTTATGTTGGTTCCTTACTCCAAGAAAGCCTAAGCCTATGGAAGGATTTAACGGATTGGATGGATGGGAAGTTAAAAGCAAGAATGAAAGAAATACCGATTCAAGATTCCTCGAATAAGTTAGATAATAACAAAACCACTAAGGAAGAGGTAGTTTCCCAAGCCTTTCCAAAGGTAAGCTAGGGCTTTAATTTGAGAGTGATGATATGAATGTCATCCTCCTTGTAAAACACAAGAATATCCAAGTCACCGCACTATCCTAGATGAAGGGGCTAGAGTCAGCTTCATTACCAAGCAATGCTAGGAAAAGTGGGGACAACCTTCACTTACTACTAGCTTGATAGTCAAGCTCGTTGATGGGGCCATAGCTAAACCCATGGGGCTATTATAGAATCTAAGAAATAAACTTTTTTCCTAATCTTTTGCCACTCTTTGTGGTGATGAACTTCTCAGAGTAGCCTAATTCCTATGGTCGACCCTTCATGAGAGAGACTCAAATGGTCCATGATTTGGACATAGACCACTTCTAGATTTGGAAAAGGAATGAAACCCTTAAACTTACAAACATGGAAAACTCATCCTATGAGTGGTGGACCTCTTGCCAAAGACTCCATTAACCACCAAAAACACCACTAAGCTAAACATGTGCCAAACTTGTCATAAAATGTGGACGAGAAATGTGAGAGCTCGGAGTTTGCCTCACTTCGAGAGGGTCAGAAGACTCTGAAAATTGGATGCACATTCTTAAAACTATGGGAATCCTCCCAATGAGAACATGCACAAGATATGCCAGAGTAGATGGCAAGATATGCCACAGTAGGTGGTAAGGAAATCGCTCTCGTATATATGTTAATCAACATGCACAAAAATTTGAGGGTGATATCTATTGCGACCAAGAAGTGGTAGCTTGAGGCCCAAAAAGATCAAAAAGGGATGACCTATATCTTTTTCAGAGGGAGGGAAATAATACCATTGGCTTTGATACATCAAAGCCATAGATTTCCATGTATATTCTGCCACCATCAGTAGTAGAAGAAGGAGCTCAATCTTTATGAAGTTCCAATCAGGTTAATGGACATGAAGAGATGAACCTACAAGATCGAATGAGTTTATAAAACCCTCTCACTCTCCAAGAAAGGAAAAGAACAAAGCCTTAGTAGAGACTAAAAAATAAGTTGCACTAAAACAAGAGGCCCAGCACAAGAAGCTAAGGCTAGACAAGAAATGTTGCATAAGTAGCACATTTCTATATTAACATGGCCTAAGTCATTGACTTAGGAGAGGGGGACTGGGAGGTGAAGCCCACCATTCCATCTAAGTCATTGACTTAGAAGAGGGGTACTGGGAAGTGAAGCCCGCCAGACTTTGGATATGCCTGACCACAAAGACTGGCCTAGAACACAATCTCACACCCGTTAACATGGGTGCTAGCCATAAACTAATGTCCCATGCAACTTAGTGTGCCCTACAACAGCTGTTGTAGTGCACATCAGTGGTAACACAAGCGTGCTAGCCATAACCTAATGTCCCATGCAACTTATTGTGCACTACAACAACCGTTGTAGGGCACACCACTGGTAACACAAGCTCACATTCATTAACACGGGTGCTATCCATAACCTAATGTCCCATGTAACTAAGTGTGCACTACAACAACCATTGTAGTGCACACCACTAGTAACACAAGCTCACACTCATTAACACGGTTGCTAGCCAAACCTAATGTCCCATGCAACCATTGTAGTGCACACAACAACCATTGTAGTGCACACCACTAGTAACACAAGCTCACACTCATTAACACGGTTGCTAGCCAAACCTAATGTCCCATGCAACTTAGAGTGCACTCCAACAACTATTGTTGACACCCACTAATGGATCAATTGAAGGAGTAGACACATTCAAAACCTCATGTATAGGATCATTCACACTACTATGTTTTACATTGGGAATAACCCTTTGGAAGGGAAGTTCTATGTTATACCTATAGATATCATGCATGAAGAAGTGTTTCTGGGATGCAGATGGATGGGGCACAATTGATGCTAATAGAATGGGACTCATGAATTGCCACCTTGCAACTAACTTCTAAAAAGGTAACTTCCCTAATAGACACATGAGGAGCCCATTTCTTGTTAAACTTCAACACAAGAGAACCATTTTGATGACAAATGAAGAGCCCATTTCTTGTTAAACTTCAACATGAGAGAACCATTCTCCCATTAAAGAAGTGCTCCCACCCATCAAACATCCAAATGTACCCACACTCTAGCCATGCTACCTAAAAAGAGATCTATTCTATACTTGCTAATCATAGCAGGGATAAGTGACCAAATAAGTTCCTCGTCTAAGTAGGATCAACCCTCAACATCAAAAAGTATCCCCTAACACAAGTGGCCTCTCTCAAATCTAATCAACTAACAACAATATTGTTAACATATCTAACCTTGCAGAAGAGGAAGCAACACCAATGTTTCCATGATGATGGTGATAAGTAGTGGATACCAAAAGTAATGCTCCAAGCACAAGGTTACTATGTAGCATAGAGGAAAATTGGGATACCCAAGAGAAAGGTCCTACATATGCCAGTCAAAGCCATGACACCAACTACTAAACCACGTAGCAAAACAATGAGCCCCAACCCCAAACCAAAAACATGGTTCATCAATATTAGAGAGTCGTTGGAGGCACAAGGCTACTATGCAAAACAAAAATAACTCTGGCTACCCAAAGCAACATAGTCCACACCGATGACCCCACAAAAATGTGGTACCCAAAGATGGTGGGTGCCTGATATGTTTCTAGTAACATTATGAAGGTAACATAAGCATTTGGGTCCCTAAGGTCACACCATTAGTTCCTTTAACCCCTTCAATCACAACAAAAAATAAGTAAGAACAAATGGAAGAGGCAACCTAAGGCTACAAACAACACGAACACCCCAGGTGCAACCTTAGTAAAGAGTAAGGCAAAAATTGACCAAATCATGAATCCCCCCATGACCATCCCCAAACATATTTCTTCCACCTCAAACTTAGTAGCCTATGTAGTTGAAGGCCCTACACCACCCACTTATTTACCATAACTTGCCTCCCTCTCAAGCCTCACTAAATGGCCCAAAAACATTAGGCAAAATTTGGACACAAAAAGGACCCTCTAAGAAATGCCATGTTAGATTTTTCTTTAAAAAATGGGCTCATGGTTAAATTTTTACAAATCAAATAAAAATTTATCAGAGATTGTAGATTGGGAATCTACATTTCCAATGATATATATAGCATGATGGGATATTTTGCATATTTAAGAAGTTACCAAATTGGTAATGATAGCACCAATTTGAAAAATTCTTGAATATGCAAAATTGCCCATCATGCTATATATCAATGGAAAGATCTCAAAAAGAAATTCCAATCTACAATATTCAACAAATTTTGATTTGATCTATAAAAAAGTAACCATCAATCCCTCCTTTTTTTAAAAAGATAACATGGCATTATTTAGAGGGCCCTTTTTTAGTCTAAATTTTCCCTAATGTAGGTACCTCACCTATGCCAGATAAAGAGGAATACGAACCATAAAAAATGTTGAAGAAAAGTGGTTGTAGGCACAAAGAAGAAACCAGAAATAGAAGAAAGTATAAAGGCATGGTAAAGGAGAGTCCACAAGTAGGCCAACACTCTTTATGTAAAATGGTTCTCTAATCACTGGCCTTCTAGGTACATCTCAAGATGGACTCGCCATGGTGGATGAAAACTTGGTCCATGATATGGGCCATTGCCCTAATTGCTAGTGATCATAATACCATTGCCCTAATTGCTAGTGATCATAATACCATTCACTAAGGCACTCCATCACACACACATACACACACAAAAAAACCTTGTGCAGGATGTGCACACACATTCTCATTTGCATATACATGTTTCCAATTTCTTCACACACACATTCTCATCGACGCACACACGTTCCCAATTTTTACACACATACATTCTCATCTCTGCACATGTTCACATATGAGCACACACGTTCAAAGAAAGAGTCAAAGAAAGTAGTTGTGTAGGGGCAAAGAAGAAAGTAGAAACAATTTAGAAAGTATAAAAGGATGGAGACTTGTGAAGGAGAGTCCGCGAATAGGCAACCACTATTTATGTAAAATGGTTCTCTAATCACTAGCCTTCTATAGGTATATTTCAAGATGGGGGGACATGGTGGGTGAAAACTTAGTACATGGTATGGCCCATTGCCCTCATTTCTAGTGATTTGAATACCATTAACTAAAGCACTCGATCACACACACACACACACACACACACGCATGCACACCACACACACGCGCGCACACACACACACACACACACACACACACACACACACCTGTGTAGGATGTGCACGCATGTTCTCATCTACACATGCACGTTTCCAATTCTATGCACACATGTTCTCATTTTCACATGCACATTCCCAATTTTTATGCATGTAAGTTCAAAGTTCTAAATGCACATATGCCATTCTACATACGCACATTCCTAATAATGGTCTACAAACAAACGTTCCCATTGAGTAGGTATGTTCTCAGTAAAATACTTGATATTGTCATTAGAACCATTCTAGAAATGGGGTTTAGATTTTGTGGGTCCTTTCAAACTTACATGTTATTATAAGTCGTGCTCTTTTTTACTTAAGATAGCTTTCTTTATTTATAAAAAAACCCTCTCCCTTTAGAAAAAATATCCCTTTTTTTAGAGGGCGGCAACAGGGAGAGAGAAAGCCTTTCACTTTGCCCAAAAATTGGGTCTGGCATCTATGTATAGAACCACAAGAGGATAGCCACACTAACAACAGGCCACCAGCACTAGGCACCCACAAAAAGCATGTGAAAGCCCACACCATGTAAGCACCCAAGCATTGGGTGCCTAGGAGACCACAAGCCATGCCCCGTCTTGGTGATGTAAAGAGAGGGGCCAAAGTGGCCTATAAACTCTCCCTTTTTCCCTAAAAATTTGGCATATGGGATAAAAAAGAATCCCCCATGCAAACTGTTCCCCCCCCCAAAAAAAAAGATATCTTTTGATCCCATTAAATTTTAGATAATAAAGATACTCAACTACAATATTTATTGCAAGGCATTTAATGAGATGGCCAAGATTTATTTGCCAAGGATAACTCCATCATCTATGTTGCTAATAAAGTGCATAGACCTCACTATGTGACCCCATGTAGTTGTTCCTCCCATCCCGTCTTGCAAGGTCAAAAAAAAAGGAAGAAAAAATCCCGATCATATTAGCCATCTCCCAATGAAGTAAGATGCTCTATCTTGGATATGTCCACTTTAGAATCTTCTTTGCCATACCATATTTTTCCAAAATAGGTGAAATAAGTCTTGAGATGCCAACCATTCACTAGGGTAGCATGCACACATCTAGATAGATCTGTAAGATGATAACTCCCATTGTCATAAACCTCTTTGATGATAAATGGACCTTCTCAACACTGCAAAGAATTTCGCATCAAATCGGTTGTCAAGACGACTGTCATGTTTTTTTTAGACCCTTTTCCTTGAGTAAGCAATCAAACTTCTTCTTAACATCATGAGAAGTGGTTATAAAGTAATCAATAGTAGTTGTCTCCCTGTCTAGCTCCAAATGATGCAAGGCTATGACTCTATCTTGGAACAAATCAGTAGGGTCTTTATATAACTTCTTTAGAAACTTTACACACTGGGAACATCAACTTCAATAGGAGCAAGTGCCTCTTGACCATAAACAAGATGAAAGGGAGTGAATTGAGTAGAGACTTTAAAGGTAGCCTTGTATGCCCAAAGTGATCCATCCAAATGCTGATCACAAGTCCTTGACTTAGCTTCCACATGTTTAGCTATGATTTTGCACAAAATATCATTAACCTTCTCCACTAAACCATTACACTATGGGTAGTAAGGAGTAGAATACATGTGTTGAATATTAAGTTTATCAAGGATTTGTTTCAATATACCTTCTCAAAAACCTGGACCATGATCACAAACCAACTCCAAAGGTGTGCTAAAATGGCAACATATGTGAGAAATGGTAAATCTAAAAACTGCAACTTCTGTCACCCTTGTAACACTTTTTGCTTCAGCCCATCTAGTTATATAATCCACTACAATTAAAATGTAAACTTTGCCATTCTAAGTCCTAGACAAAGGTCTAATAGCATCAATACCCCATTTATCAAATGGTCCATAAGCCATAATAGGTTGTCTTGGTCTATATTATCACAGATAATCGACAAACATGACAAGTTTTACACCAATGAACCACATCAACATGTAAACTAAGCTAAGTATATCATGCTTGTAAGATCTTCTTGATAGTCAGATCATGTGCCAAACTGCCCACTTCATATCTTATCATGGCAAGATTAAAGAATGTGTGAAATATCAATGGACTTTGGAACCCTCCTTAAAATCCTATCTTTCCCTTGGTGATAAAGAAGGTCACCCCCCATAAACAAAAATAAGAGCCCTTTATTCAAAAGCCTTTGTTTTTATATTACTATCAAACCAATAGGCAATTCCCTAGTATGTAACCATTACAGAATTTCCTTCAAAGCTTCTTCTCCTTGAATTTTTGGATCTTTCAAAAGTGTGTTAATTACCATAACTGCCACCTGTTCCTTAGCTAGTCTTTAGCTCATTGATCTACTTCTTGATTTTGTTCTCTATGCACACCTCCTTAAATTGTTTGAACAAAGGTTTAATTCTTTGCACAAGCTCTTTTAATTTATCATTTTTATAAGCCCAAATTCCAAGAACTTGCTTAGCAAGTAACAATGTGCCTCCTTTAGTGATTAACCTGTCCACTCCTGCTTGTTTACATCTCATCAATCCTCCCTCAAGAACTACATACTCGGCCTCATTGTTGGTTTGTACATCTTCCAAAACAACTTTCTCTTTGAACATAATTTGACGATGTAGATCATACAAGACTAGTCCGCCACTAACTTTCCCTATTTATCTTCTATATGCACCATCAAAAAATAGTACAAGTGCATTCTTTAATGGTTTAGAAGGTTGTACTTCTCTAAGCGGTTCTTCAATCCTTAGCTACTTCTCATATACTCTATGAGTTAATATGTTTGCAAATGTGGCCCTATTACTATCTTCCACTTTAAAATTATACTTAAACTCCTGCAACTCCAATATCCACTTAGCACTTCTATGAGATCCTATCATGCTGAACAACCCACTGGAAAAAGTTTCTCCACTGTGATCATAATAAAAGGTCTACTAAGAAAATATGTGTGAAATTTATTTACCATAAACATCTAGGCCAAAACAAGCTACTCTGTCTCAGAATAACTCTTTTCTCCAATAGTCATAACCCTGCTTGCAAAAAGTAAATAGAATCCTGCTTGCAAAGTAAATAGGTTGCAATAGAATCCTTCTGTAATAGAATGGTACTAATAGCATCTTTCCCAATGCTTGGATTCACATAAAAATTATTGGTCCCAATTAGGTGGCATCAAAGTAGAAAGAGTGCTTAAAACATTCTTTACCTTTCCAAAATATGCATCATACTCCTCATTCCAAACAAAATTTGTTTGATTGGCTAAGAACTGTAAAGGATGCAAAAGTTGGGAAAGTAGATGAATAATCTTGTCCATGTACCTGACTTTCTAGATGAAAGAAATAAGTTCCTTGAGACTAGAAGGGGCAAGTAAATCCAATAGTACTTAATCCTGGTAGCTGGGTCCACTGATATCCCTTTAACCAAAACTAGATGGCCATGTAAAACTACTTCTTTCCTAGAAATCTTACATTTCTCATAATTCAGCTATAAACACCCAACCCTTGCAAACCTTCTTCTACCCTCAAAAAATGTGAAAAGCGAGGGCTATAAATACAAAAATCATCAATGTACACCCTGATAGATTTTCCAAAAATTGGCTAAAAGACATAATTCATATACCTTTGAAAAGTTGAAGGGGCGTTTGTCAATCTGAATGTCATCGCACCATAGGCAAAACATCCCATGGAGTGATGAATGTAGTCTTCTTCTAATTTTCTTTTGCAATCTATATCTGAAAAGAACCTGAATAACCATCACATACTGTGTAATGCTCATGACCAACCACCTCATTGAGAATGTCATCTTAAAAGGGTAGAGGAAAATGATCCTGCTTTATTACTGCATTGAGTGGTTTTTAATCCACATATACTTGCCATTTATCATTCTTTTTAATCCACACATACCCGCCATTTACCATACCACAGGAGAAATCCACTCAAAATTTTCAACATGGTATATAAATCCAACTTTTAGTAATCTAGTCATCTCTTTAAGCAAAGCATCATGGTGTGCCACTCCTAACCGTCGTAATTTTTGAGCCACTGGTTTGACATTCTCCTTCAAATCAATGTGATGTTCTATAGCATGTACTCCTCTACTCTATGCGTAATAAAAAATTAACAAATTAGGATACCTATGTAGCATGTCCAAGAACTCCTTCCGCTCTCCGGGCTCCAAGTCATTTGCCAACATAATTTCCAATTTACTTTGATCTACTTTCAATTCTTCTTGAACTTTAGATGTAGAGAAGTTTCCCTCTTCACCTGTGAATTAAATGTCACCCCCATCACCTCCATAGATGTCACTAGTAGTTTTGATTTCCTCTTCCAAATACAAACACTCTTCATCGGTCTTTGCATCATCCGAATCTTCATACTATATATCATTTTGCTTCTTTTCTTTCATGTCATAAACCACTGCTTGCTTTTCATTAGGTTGCATCACTAGTTGTCCTTTGTCCCATTTTTTAATAGATTTAGTGGGACCAACCATTGGTGTAATTCTGCTTACTTCCTCCATGCTTGTTTCCTTATATAGCAAAAAACTGAGGCCAATTGATATTAGGTCCATGTTTCCTCATATCCTCTCTTAAATTATATGGTTCCACCCCATAGCCAAGAGTAAAATCTACCAACCCAATTCTCCTTCTCCTCCTTTTCTTCTTACTTCCTTCTGTAACATCTTCTTTTTTCTTCTTCTTCTTCTTCTTTGTCTTCTTCTATACTACATCATCGAAGGATCCCTTATTTCCTTATTATTTATGAGCTCATGTTCTCTTCTCTGCAAAACATTCCACCTCTTCTTCATGTTCTATTCCCTATTGCTTTGTATCCCTTTCTTCTAATTCCATTGCATGTACCCCCCCTATTTGGCAAAGGTGGAATAAGTGCAACCATCTCCATTGATTCTCTAAGTGGAGGATTATTCCCCCTAATTTTTCATTTGATTCCGTCCTTGTGCAGGTGGATTTCCTGGCATATTAGCTCCTCGATCCATCAAAACAGGATAGACAAGATAAGGGGATTTCTTCTAGGATGTGGATAGTTATACATACCATGACCACGTTCATTATAATTCCAGCACACCAACTCTTGTTATTGTCTCCTAGGTAGCTTGCCTCCACCTTGCTGCTACGGTACATGAGGTCTGGATCCAACTCCCTTAGCCAAATGAATTGTTAATTCTTGAATTTGCTAAGTAAATTTTTCAAAGGCATCAGCATCTTGGGGTCATGAAAATTGTGCATGAGATGGTGAACTTGAGGCGAAGCTCTGGGTACAGGTGCTTCAACTCGAGCACATATCTCTTCAATGTTTGGCAAATGCATGTCGGAATCCAGATCTTCATCTCTTTGACCAAATTTTTGCTTCTCATACTTGATTTTCTTTGCTTTGTAGGCCGCCAATGTTGCCACGTCACGATAAGTTCTTGGGCTTATAGTTCGGCCCTAAGAATAGGATGTAGAGCACCAATAAAATGATCCTTTTTAAGGAACTCAGCAACCGTACCCAAATTAGTGATAAAGTGAAGCCAGTTCATCCCAAGCCGTGTTAAACTTATACTCTTCATATTCTTCCAGCTTCTCTTGATGTAGGGACTATATTTTTTGCTAAAACACTTTAGTGGTTTAAGCCTGGATATATATTTGCCCAAAAAGTTACCTCTAATTCCATAAATTTTCACGAACTTCAGGGATAAGAGATAAGAACCATGTGCAAGCATTCTTCTGCAACACCATCATGAAAGCACTTAGCTTTTCTATCGGTGTATCTTTCCCAAAGATGGAAAAAAATATCTCCATATTCTCCAAGAAATCTTCCGCATCTTCATTAGATCCACCATAAAATAACGAGTATTCATGGAAAGTAGCCATCACATGGGCTTGTTACATTGCCATATCAGTCTTGTAAACCGAAGGTCGTTGATGAAGAACTCCTCAGTGGGGGCACCAAAATGAAGGCAATAAAGGGAAACAAACCTCTATAGCACCCTCTACTCCCTCATTGAAAGATAACAACCTTGATAAGACACACACACACACACACGTCCTCAAAGCAAAAGCAAGTTCCAACAATTCCTTGGTGTAAAAGACAAGGAAAAGGAAAGAACATCTAGAGAAGAAAAAGAGAACTGGCGCTCCCCAAGGTGAAACACTGGGTCTTACAAACCCTTGTTCTAACAACTATCTAAGCTGTTCCTTGAGTTCGATGGCTTCAGTAACTGGCATTTTGTACGTGCCCTGGGCTACTGGCTGAGCTCGGGGGTCAATTCTATCACATGATTTACTTCCCGAATCGGAGGCATCTCAGCTAGCTTTGCTGGAAATAATCATCATATTCACTTAGCCATTCTGGCCCTTTAGCCTTTAACTTTGTGTCTACCGAATTCATTTTGACAACATAAATGAGTTGCTTCTTTCTAAGTCCTTTTAGTAACTTATAAGCTTTTACTAATTGCAGACTTGGGGATCCTGAAATTCTGGTTCCTTGAACTTTGTTTCCGTGAAGGTCACGGAAGGAAATGGTTCCATTATGACAGTGAATGTCAGCTTGATTTTTATGGAGCCAATCCATTCCAAGGATCCCGTCATCGAGAACTCCCAAAGGTAGGACTCTGAACTGACAGTCAGTTACATTCCCATCTAGATTGAACTGAATACGATCTGTCTCATGGTGAGTGAAAAGAATCTTCCCACTAGCCAATTCAACTTGCATAGGTTTCCCTAATTTCTAATCTAAGACTAGCTTACGCAAGCATCCAGGGGAAATGAATGAATGAGTACTGCCTGAATTAATCAAAAGCTTAAAAGTCTTACCCTGATACTTAGCTGGAGTATGGATGATGGAGAATTGACGATTTGGCCCTTGGTTTTCAATTGTTGCATAAATCTGTCCTCTTTCCTCTTTCACTTCTGCTATTGTGACTGCTCTGGCTACTGTAGATTGGGGCGGAACTCTTTCTCTTTGGTTACCCCAGTTCTGGGAAGGAGTTCTGAGACTACTCTGAACAGAGGCAGATGGCATAGCTGGAACTTTCTCTTGGGATTGCCTTGATTTTGGCGAGAGGGACCCTGATTTGACTGATATAAAAGGGTTGGTCTTTGCACTCTCGGTCCTTGACTTCCCTGTCCCCTTGACATGGCAAGAGTTGGGCAGTCTTTCAACTGGTGACCAAAACCCTGACATCCAAAACACCGGTTCTCACTTCTGAACTCATCCCTCTGAATTCTTGAAAGAGGTGGGGCTCCTGAGAAAGTGTTCTGCGCGAGAAGGGTCTTCCTTTGCTTCTGAATCTCCCAGTATCCTGATTCTGATTTGGACCTTGCTTCCTCTTTGGGGTGGAAAGTTTGAAGTACTTCCTGGGGTTCGGAATCTTTTAAAGTTAGAGGGTGCAGGATTCGACGGAATATTAACAACAAAGGCTTTGGCAAAGTCCTTTGCCATTCTTACAGCTTCGGCCATTGAGACAGGTTTGGCATTATTCACTAAGATGTCCAATGGCTCGTTCATTCCTCGAATGAATCTGGCCATCAGCTGCTCTTCATCTAATTGAGGGGAATATTTGAGGAGAAGGGCAAAGGCCTGATGGTACTCTTCAATTGTCTGGCTATCTTGCTTTAGTTCTGAGAACTCATTCATTTTGGTTTCAAGGAAGCTCGGAGGACAGAACCTTTTCCTAAGGTATGCTTTAAGATCTGACCAGGTCTGGGTATTTTTGTCGAGACGGTTTGTCTCGTAATGGTTCCTCCATGCGACCCTGGCCTTTTCCATAATCTTTAATCTGGCGAGAGCCATCTTGCTTCTCTCGTTATAGCCAGTTACATCAAAGTATTCTTCCATTGCCTCAATCCACTTTTCCAGTACTTCCCCTTGAAGGGACCATGTTGGGATCTGTGTAGGGCTTTACCAACATCCGGATCTAACTCTTCCTATCAGTTAGAGGATCTGGTTCCCTTGCACGGGCTGCGCACCTCATGATTTTGACAAAATGAGATTTTCGTCAACTTAACTTTGACAACATATTTATGATTATTTAATTTTCACGATTTATTCTTTAAACAGATAATTATTTCATCATACTTCTTGAAACAAGATTTACTCTGATAATTTTATTAACCATATTCACAATCATGAAAACAATTTGGATTTTTTTAAACAAAACATCGTTTATTATCAAAAGTTTGAGATATATACATAGAGCATCACGGCTCCAAAGTCACTGCCTCAATCGCGTATGCATAAAGAAGCAAAACTGCGAAGGAGACATGCTATGATAAACACGATTCATCACTAAAAGAGGTGCTATAATTCTACTTCTAGGGATAAAGCGGCTAAGAAGCCTAAAAACTCGGCAAGAAATTCTAAAATTCCTGGGTGAATGGTTAAAGAGTTGTACATAATGAACAACCCCTAGCCTTATCAAGATCATGGCTAAGGAAATATTTTGCCTGAGTCTCTGACGCTGATTGGTATTGATATTAATACATCTTCCTCCAGAGAACTACATATACCAACGTCGCTCTATAGGATCAGGGAAGTATAGATCCTCAAAGTGACGGGCAAGCCTCACTCTGCTTACACGGGTTATAGTAGCAGAGTTGACGAGATGTTCGAAGGTAAAGGCGATCATATCCTGACTCTGGGAAAGTCCCGGAATGCTATGATAGATTTGGGATATCCATCTAAAAATCCAATTCAATTTATGAGTTTTCAATTTAAGAATTCATTTCAACATAATCTTAGCAAGTGAAAACATTTTTTTTGCAGATTTACTTTAGAAATTTAGACAGTTTCTACTGCTGTTTCATAAGTTTACAAACAGGGCTTTGATACCAACTGTGAGATCCCTCAACCCCCTCCGCACACTGGATTTCCGATTGCTGGCAGCGGAAGCAGCTCCCTCTTGTGCTACGGGGGCAGGGTTTCCCACTCGAGGCCTCGCCCTCGAATGTCATTACATCCTTTAGATATTCCGTCTAGAAAGTGGAAAGTATTTTCATGGATTTTATTATGAGACTTCCACATACTAGCAGCAAGGGTCACAATGCCATTTGGGTAGTTGTATAGATTGATAATGATGGCTAGGTTTTTACCCACAAAAATAACAGTTAAAGCTTCAAAATTGGCTTACCAATTTGTCGAGCAACTGTTTAGACTATATGGTCTACCTTCTGATATTGTGAGGGATTGAGACTCTAAGTTCACGGCGGCTAATTTTTGGTAGGAAGTTTTCAAGAAATTGGAAACAACTTGTATGAGTTCCTCTGATCATCCGCTGCCGCGCAGAGTCTGATGGGCAAACAGAGCGGGTGAATCAGGTTGTAGAGGATATGCTTCGTGCATATGTCTCTGGAAAACCATCAAATTGGGAAAAGTATCTTCCACTGATGGAATTTGCCTATAACAATTATAAACATACGACTACAGGTTTTATTCCGTTCATGCTTATATATGGGTATCAACCTAGGGCACCTATAGATGTCAGTCTTAAGGACATTAAGCTTGATGCATCGAGGGATTTCTTGCGTGATATGCAGGAAATGTTAATTGAAGCTCGGGATTCTATCAAGAGTGCTCACGATAGAGCACGATTTTATGCTGATAGAGGATGCTCATCTCGATCTTTTGAACCAGGAGCATTGGTTTATTTAAAAGTTCCTAAATACTCTCAGACTTTATCAACGGGAAAATGCTCGAAATTATCTCCTAGATATTGTGGTCCATTTCGAGTTATACGTTGAATTGGCGGCACGGTTGCGTATGAACTAAAACTGCCTCCACATGTTAGAGTTCATCCAATCTTTCATATCAATAGATTGAAAGAGAAGCTGGAAGGTGAGGATAACACAGTTACTCCTCAATAACTCGTTGAAGTCGAAGATTTATCTTATGTTCCACACGAACATGAAAAGGTACTTGAATTCAAGGAAAGGAAACTTCGTAGCCGACTAATCCTTGAGGTTAAAATTGTGGAAAGATAGGAAAATAGAGGATTCGACTTGGGAGTCGGTTGAGAATGTTCAGCGCAGATTTCCTTCTTTTCATTGCAAGAGTGCAATGTTTTGAGAGAGGGGAAGTATGTTATGTGCACATTATATGTGCATATAACCCACATTAGGCTTGTGAGCATGGGAGCATGGGAGCATGGGAACAAGCTCTAGCGGAGCATGGGTTAGGACTAACCTTAAAGGTTAAGGTTAGGGTCAGGCATCCAAGGGTCACACATGGGAAATGGAGAGTCAAGAGTCACTTGAGGGCCCTCCTATATAATAGGGGCATGGGGCACACTCAAGGGATGTTCTCTTGTGTAGAGGATTGTATCTACATTCTTGCCATTTCACAATAGAGCTGAGTGCTATTGGATTGGAGTCATACATCTTGGTGGTATGGGACACCAAGGTTAAGGTATGTAGTACTTCATTATATTTCATGTGTGCAACCCTTGGGCTCGGGGGTGGATGGGTGGTAGAGTTCATGCCTGATTTATGCATGTTTATGCATGTTGTTTATCTAGAGAGATCTTAGGGTTTTAACAAGTGGGGACATGGTCCACTTCCTTAGTGACAGACACATTGCAATCTTCTTTAGAAACCGGCAAAAGTTTGACACCCGGGCCGGTCAATATCAAACATTTATCTCTCCCTTTCCTCCTCGGCCTCATCAATTTCTTCCTCTATTTTGACAGGTTCATCTTCATCTTTTGCCACCTCAACCGCTTCTTTCTCGACCTCTTCATCAATATCTTTATCACAATCGTCATCCAGCACAACATGTAGGAAGCAAAGTAGACTATATTCATACTTGACGAGTCAACACCTGTACCAATGGATGCGGTAAATCCTATCCACCATCTTGAAAGTGTCTCTGACAACTTGAGAAGATCCCTATTAACCTTTTGACTAAAACCAAGGAAGTTAGATATTTTGAAATCATTGATATGTACAAACTTCACCGAAGCAATAATCACTTTGCTTGATGAAGTGAGATTCTAAAATTCTTGCTCTTTCGCAACAATTTTCTCCTACGCCGACACAATAATGTCATTAAGAGGAAAATCACAGTCGAACATTGTTGCAATGTCGGACTCCTTGCTCTGAAGGTGTAGTCTATCGAGGAATGATGAGAGCATGTCTACACCCGGTTTCTTTTCTCTTACCACACTTCTTCATCTAAAACAAAAGTAGCAAGAAAGAATAAGCATAAATGCAAAAGATAAGACAAACAATGCCTAACTCACCACAATGCGAGGGAGCACCGATCACCGGGATGGATGTGCCCCCTTGCACTGTGGTGAGTTGGGCGGGCCCAACTCACCATGATGTGAGGGGGAAACCTCTCTCGTGGGGAGGGGTTGCCCCCTCACACTGTGGTGAGTTGTGTGGTGAACAAAAAAAGAAAAAGAAAAAACATACAATCGGGATTTGAAAATGTACCTATTGTATTTGTATGAGTACAAAACAAAGAGGGAAGTCTATATATAGCCTAGAGACATGCATGCATGAAATGTGTTTGACACCTATCTAGATCCTTGCATTAAATGTAAATGCTTATATAGATCCTCCTTGCCACCATCATATGTCAGAGCCGTAAATGAGAATGTGCCATGTGCGTGCAAGAAGGTCATAATTAAAAAGACTGCTCATGCATGGATGATCGTGCCTTACAATGCTTGCATGCTTATATCTGTACATATCCACATATTCCCACATTAATAGCTCGAGTTTGTGGGTCAGGCCAGTGTCATTTACTACCACAACGTGAGCGGGCACCCCCTCCCCAGAGATCGATGCCGAGCCGATGCCCCCCTCGCACTTTTTCCTTCTTGTTTTTCTGCTTGCTTACGTTTCTCCTTATTTTTGTTCTTTTTTACAGTTTCAAAGAAGGCTTGCACAAAGTTTACTACTCATAGGGTCGACAAATCACACCTTGCCTAAAGAACAACTTTGCAAAGGAGTTGTAAATCGGTAAGGATAATGTTGATGTAAGCATAGATAGGGAGGAGGCTATAGAAGTATACCTCTATCCTTAGAGAGATAAAGTGGGCACATAAGTACATGCAATTGCAAAATTGCCATTCCAAAGGGTTGTGAGACAAATATGCAAGGACAACGGCCTAAACAATAAATGGAAGGTGTCGGTGCTGGGCTACCTTCAGTCTGCAAAATGATTGAAGACTTTTTTGTAGAGTCTTTTCAAGACTATGCATACATGGCAGCACACGCACACCGTGCGACTATTTTTGATAGGGACTTAAGGTCCCTAAGGTAGATTAGGTATAGGTATGATTGGGTACTTGATATTCTTCTGATTAAAGACCCAAAAATGAAGAGGATCCTTGAGTTGCCACCTCTTTTGGGAAGGCATGGCAATGAGGTTAAAGTTGAGGAAGTTTTTGTATGAAAGGGACCCACGTATGAAAGGGACACTCGTCTCAATTCTTTTAGGGCAGTGGGTCCAAGTGCGGGTCCTAGTGTCATTGTTAGTGGCCCCATCAATCAAGCTAGTCCCAAAGGCGAACGAGGAGGGTGAGAGTGCATGCCTAAAGTGGAGGTGTGCTGCCAGCGGAGGTTATTCTTGAGGGCCGCTATGAGGCTCGTGGAGAGGTGCATAGATCTAACTATTGGGCAATTGCTATTTGTGGCCCCATTTGGTATGCCGCCTTCAGTTTGTATCAGGAAAGGCAGTGGTTCAGGCTTGATGCCAATGACACTATAGTGTTGTTGAACTATTTGAGGGAGGTGAATGATAGCATCATGCTTGTTGTGATGTTCTTTGGTAAGTTGGCTTTTTTTGAGTTGTATATAAGGGCTTTTTTGGTTATTATGTAGGGTGTTGTTCTGTATATTTTTTGTTTGTGCAGTAATATTGTAGCACGCATACTCTGTTTTTTGCACACAAAACAGAGGATTAATTTGCTAATCAGTGATTATCAATACTAATCACTGTAGAAGTATACCTCTATCCTTAGAGAGATAAAGTGGGCACATAAGTACATGCAATTGCAAAATTGCCATTCTAGAGGGTTGTGAGACAAATATGCAAGGACAACGGCCTAAACATTAAATGGAAGGTGTCGACGCTGGGCTACCTTTAGTCTGCAAAATGATTGAAAACTTTTTTGTAGAGTTTTTTCAAGACTGTGCATACATGGCAGCACACGCACACCGTGTGACTATTTTTGATAGGGACTTAAGGTCCCTAAGGTAGATTAGGTATAGGTATGATTGGGTACTTGATATTCTTCTGATTAAAGACCCAAAAATGAAGAGGATCCTTGAGTTGCCACCTCTTTCAGGAAGGCATGGCAATGAGGTTAAAGTTGAGGAAGTTTTTGTATGAAAGGGACCCACGTATGAAAGGGACCCACGTATGAAAGGGACACTCGTCTCAATTCTTTTAGGGCAGTGGGTCCAAGTGCGGGTCCTAGTGTCATTGTTAGTGGCCCCATCAATCAAGCTAGTCCCAAAGGCGAACGAGGAGGGTGAGAGTGCATGCCTAAAGTGGAGGTGTGCTGCCAGCGGAGGTTATTCTTGAGGGCCGCTATGAGGCTCGTGGAGAGGTGCATAGATCTAATTATTGGGCAATTGCTATTCTTGGCCCCATTTGGTATGCCGCCTTCAGTTTGTATCAGGAAAGGCAGTGGTTCAAGCTTGATGCCAATGACACTATAGTGTTGTTGAACTATTTGAGGGAGGTGAACGATAGCATCATGCTTGTTGTGATGTTCTTTGGTAAGTTGGCTTTTTTCGAGTTGTATATAAGGGATTTTTTGGTTATTATGTAGGGTGTTGTTTTGTATATTTTTTGTTTGTGCAGTAATATTGTAGCCAACGTGCCATTGCCAAAACAGAAGGAAGTTTATATTGTAGATTACCTGTTATCGATTGCTCTACTTTCGGACAGCTATTCCTACCTAGGCATACTTCAGTGGTTCTGATGGGTGAATTTAGACTCTTCTCGACTCATTTTATTAGGTTACAAGTCATATCCTATTACATCTCATCACATCTATCCACATCACATCACATTCATCCACATCACATCTCATCACATCCACCAATGACATCTATTCAGATCCTCATCACATCACATCACATCACATCCATCCTCATCGCATAACATCCATCCTCATCACATCTCATCCATTCACATCTACCCATATCCACATCACATCACACCACATCACATCTTATCCATTCACATCTACCCCGATCTACATCACATCACATCACATCCATTCACACCACATCTCATTCATTCACATCCATCCCGATCCACATCACGTCACATCATATCTCATCCATTCACATCTACCCCAATCCACATCACTGTTGAAATATACAAGTGAATAGGGTATGTGCGGGAACAAGCCCTTGGTTAGTAGAGGTTGTAAAAGAGGACGTGTAAATGTGAAAGAACCTGTGAAAAGGTGAGAAGAATCTATTGGGAGAGAATAAAGGGTAGCATGAGAAGATTTAGGAAGTGTGGAGATATTATGGGAGATATTCTGGGAAAAGTGAAGAGGCGGAGAGAATCAAGCAAAAGAGGTGGAGTGAATCAAGGAGAAATCAGTGGGATTTGATTCTTGGATGTAAACACTATAAATTGAGGCATTGCCCTAATGAGAATTTGCTAGTTTTTGATTATCCATGCCTACATTAAGCTATTTGTTAATTATTCACTAATTATTTACTAATCACTTGTTAATGATATTGATTCTAGTATTTGATCCACCATAGCTCATCACATTGCTCTAATTTCAACATGGTATTAGAGCCATGCCTAGAATCCATTAGGTTTATGAGCCCATTATCTAATTAATTAGGATTAGTAGATAATTAGAAATTAATCAAAATTTTAGTTAGTTTTCAACTAGCCTCTGTACCCCCCAACTAGCCTTAGTACCCCCAGCTGGTGAAGGAGCTCTAGCTCCTTGCACACATCAAATTAGGCCCATTGCTTCTAGCCATAGATAGCCAACTCCATTGTGCTCCAGCCTATGCAAGAATCACCTCAAACCGCTAGCACAAATCATCGATACCCCCAGCCTCTGTACCCCCCAACTAGCCTTAGTACCCCCAGTTGGTGGAGGAGCTCTAGCTCCTTGCACACATCAAATTAGGCCCATTGCTTCTAGCCATAGATAGCCAACTCCATTGTGCTCCAGCCTATGCAAGAATCACCTCAAACCGCTAGCACAAATCATCGATTTTCGCAGATTAAGGAGCGTCGTTTTTCAGCAGAAGATCTCAGATCTACACTCACTCACGGTGAATCAGTCTAATTCCTCTTAGCCCCGGGGGTTTTCAAGCATGCTCTACAAGCTGGTGAAGATAGAATTCAATTTGATCAAGTCGTGAGATCCAAGCTCTTCATCAAATCTGTAGGTGACTTTGGTAATAAAGAGATTAAGCATTCAATATTTGGTCAAATCTTGTATTTATTGGCTTAATCCTCTACTAGACTCATTGCTATTGATGGCTTTGAAAGCATTTGAGCTCATTTGAAGTCTAAGGCACCAGATCTGGACTCCCCGCATACTCTGTTTTTTGCACACAAAACAGAGGATTAATTTGCTAATCAGTAATTAATCAATACTAATCACTGTAGAAGTATACCTCTATCCTTAGAGAGATAAAGTGGGCACATAAGTACATGCAATTGCAAAATTGCCATTCTAGAGGGTTGTGAGACAAATATGCAAGGACAACGGCCTAAACATTAAATGGAAGGTGTCGACGCTGGGCTACCTTCAGTCTGCAAAATGATTGAAAACTTTTTTGTAGAGTTTTTTCAAGACTGTGCATACATGGCAGCACACGCACACCGTGTGACTATTTTTGATAGGGACTTAAGGTCCCTAAGGTAGATTAGGTATAGGTATGATTGGGTACTTGATATTCTTCTGATTAAAGACCCAAAAATGAAGAGGATCCTTGAGTTGCCACCTCTTTCGGGAAGGCATGGCAATGAGGTTAAAGTTGAGGAAGTTTTTGTATGAAAGGGACCCACGTATGAAAGGGACACTCGTCTCAATTCTTTTAGGGCAGTGGGTCCAAGTGCGGGTCCTAGTGTCATTGTTAGTGGCCCCATCAATCAAGCTAGTCCCAAAGGCGAACGAGGAGAAGAGTGCATGCCTAAAGTGGAGGTGTGCTGCCAGCGGAGGTTATTCTTGAGGGCCGCTATGAGGCTCGTGGAGAGGTGCATAGATCTAATTATTGGGCAATTGCTATTCTTGGCCCCATTTGGTATGCCGCCTTCAGTTTGTATCAGGAAAGGCAGTGGTTCAAGCTTGATGCCAATGACACTATAGTGTTGTTGAACTATTTGAGGGAGGTGAACGATAGCATCATGCTTGTTGTGATGTTCTTTGGTAAGTTGGCTTTTTTCGAGTTGTATATAAGGGCTTTTTTGGTTATTATGTAGGGTGTTGTTTTGTATATTTTTTGTTTGTGCAGTAATATTGTAGCCAACGTGCCATTGCCAAAACAGAAGGAAGTTTATATTGTAGATTACCTGTTATCGATTGCTCTACTTTCGGACAGCTATTCCTACCTAGGCATACTTCAGTGGTTCTGATGGGTGAATTTAGACTCTTCTCGACTCATTTTATTAGGTTACAAGTCATATCCTATTACATCTCATCACATCTATCCACATCTATCCACATCACATCACATTCATCCACATCACATCTCATCACATCCAATTACATCTATTCAGATCCTCATCACATCACATCACATCACAGATCCATCCTCATCGCATAACATCCATCCTCATCACATCTCATCCATTCACATCTACCCATATCCACATCACATCACATCACATCAGATCTTATCCATTCACATCTACCCCGATCTACATCACATCACATCACATCCATTCACACCACATCTCATTCATTCACATCCACCCCGATCCACATCACATCACATCATATCTCATCCATTCACATCTACCCCAATCCACATCACTGTTGAAATATACAAGTGAATAGAGTATGTGCGGGAACAAGCCCTTGGTTAGAGGTTGTAAAAGAGGACGTGTAAATGTGAAAGAACCTGTGAAAAGGTGAGAAGAATCTATTGGGAGAGAATAAAGGGTAGCATGAGAAGATTTAGGAAGTGTGGAGATATTATGGGAGATATTCTGGGAAAAGTGAAGAGGTGGAGAGAATCAAGCAAAAGAGGTGGAGTGAATCAAGGAGAAATCAGTGGGATTTGATTCTTGGATGTAAACACTATAAATTGAGGCATTGCCCTAATGAGAATTTGCTGGTTGTTGATTATCCATGCCTACATTAAGCTATTTGTTAATTATTCACTAATTATTTGCTAATTATTCACTAATTATTCACTAATTATTTGCTAATCACTTGTTAATGATATTGATTCTAGTATTTGATCCACCATAGCTCATCACATTGCTCTAATTTCAACATGGTATCAGAGCCAGGCCTAGAATCCATTAGGTTTATGAGCCCATTATCTAATTAATTAGGATTAGTAGATAATTAGAAATTAATCAAAATTTTAGTTAGTTTTCAACTAGCCTCTGTACCCCCCAACTAGCCTTAGTACCCCCAGCTGGTGGAGGAGCTCTAGCTCCTTGCACACATCAAATTAGGCCCATTGCTTCTAGCCATAGATAGCCAACTCCATTGTGCTCCAGCCTATGCAAGAATCACCTCAAAAACCGCTAGTGCAAATCATCGATTTTTGCAGATTAAGGAGCGTCGTTTTTCAGCAAAAGATCTCAGATCTACACTCACCCACGGTGAATCAGTCTAATTCCTCTTAGCCTCGGGGGTTTTCAAGCATGCTCTACAAGCTGGTGAAGACAGAATTCAATTTGATCAAGTCGTGAGATCCAAGCTCTTCATCAAATCTGTAGGTGACTTTGGTAAAAAAGATATTAAGCATTCAATATTTGGTCAAATCTTGTGTTTATTAGCTTAATCCTCTACTAGACTCATTGCTATTGATAGCTTTGAAAGCATTTGAGCTCATTTGAAGTCTAAGGCACCAGATCTGGACTCCCCGCATACTCTGTTTTTTGCATACAAAATAGAGGATTAATTTGCTAATCAGTGATTAATCAATACTAATCACTATATTTTGGTACAATTGAGGGTTCAAATTAACCATTAGGTATCTAATACAGATCCCTATAACTTTAGATTGCAATTCAGAGTTGGTTTGATACTCCAACCATTCCGTACAAATTAGTTACCCTTGATTTAATGTAATTTCTGGTAAAATTATGCTGATAAATTTGTGATAATCATCATTTTGCACATAACCCTTGGTTAATGCCTGTAAATCTCACTCAAATTAAAGATTATTCACAGCCAGAGTTGCATTTGGGAATGTGCATAAGAATGAATGCTATACGCATTATGTATTGGGCACATTGCATCAGTGTAAAAATGGGATCAGACACTACCCTTGTCTAGAAAAAGGCAAGAGGTAAGACCTCCCGCATAGATTTGGGTTTGCATTGCATAATGACACAAGATAAACATCAAAAACCCAAAGGAATTGTCAGCAAAACATTGAAACATGTCGCTCACATGGAGCAAGAAGACCTGACGGACAAGCTCATGGCCCAAGCCATGAAAGAAGAAGATTATCTCTTTCCAAGAAGAAGATCCACACCAAGAAGATCTAGGGGAAGCATTGAAGGAAGACATGGACACGAGAAGAGAAGCTGCCCCACAAGAAGATTGAAAGAAGAGACGGACGCGTGGAGAGAAGCTGCCACGACAAGAAGACTGAAGACAAGAGAAGATGTGAGGCTCCAAAGAGTGAGGAGCCATGTGAAAATCTCTGAGAGAGAGAGAGAGAGAGACCCCACAACCCAATGTAACCTGCCCCAACAAAGTAAAACCACCTCTGAGCCACCCCGATGATGTAGGCCACGTGGTAGATAGATGTATGTGTGAGCACTTTAGTCAAGGTCGCAGGCAACTATAGTAAGCCTTGGACACATAGAGAGAGAGAGTGTCAAGGACTATGAGTTTAGGGATTTGAGACACTGGTCATGGGGGGCTATCAAGTAAGAGAGAAACTTGGTACAGGGTCCAGGTGTGCTAAGTTAACTTGAGGAGAGGTGTGCTAGACACTGGTCGGCGGACTATCAAGTAAGAGGGAAACTTGGTATAGGGTCCAGGTGTTCTAGGAGTATTCACTTGAGGGGAGGTGTTGAAATATACAAGTGAATAGGGTGTGTGCGGGAACAAGCCCTTGGTTAGAGGCTGTAAAAGAGGATGTGTAAATGTGAAGAACCTGTGAAAAGGTGAGAAGAATCTACTGGGAGAGAATAAAGGGTAGCATGGTAAGATTTAGGAAGTGTGGAGATATTCTGGGAAAAGTGAAGAGGTGGAGAGAATCAAGCAAAAGAGGTGGAGTGAATCAAGGAGAAATCAGTGGGATTTGATGCTTGGATGTAAACACTATAAATTGAGGCATTTCCCTAATGAGAATTTGCTGGTTTTTTATTATCCATGCCTACATTAAGCTATTTGTTAATTATTCACTAATCATGTCTTAATTATTCACTAATCATGTCTTAAGCTATTTGTTAATTATTCACTAATCACGTCTTAATTATTTACTAATCACGTCTTAATTATTTATTAATTATTCACTAATCACATATCTTAATTATTTACTAATCACTTGTTAATGATGTTGATTCTAGTATTTGATCCACCATAGCTCATCACATTGCTCTAATTTCAACAATCACATCACATCACATCTCATCCATTCACATCTATTTACATCATATCCATTCACATCACATCCATTCACATCACATCACATCACATTCATCTCACATCACATCACATCACATCACATTCACATCACATCTCATCCATTCACATCTATCCCAATTCACATCACATCACATCTCTTCATTCACATCTATCCCGATTCATATCACATCACATCACATCACATCTATTTTACATTACATCATCTCAAATATCATGAAAATTTCTCTTTTTGCATTTAATTGATTGAATTTCAAATGTCATGGGAATTCCTCTTTTATCATAAAATAAATTTATCTAAAATTCCTCTCTTCTTTAATAAAATTATCCATTATTTCAAATATGTCAAGAATTCTACTTTTATTATTTAAATGATTGAATTCCAAATGTCATGGGAATTCCTATTTTATCATTTAAAAATTTCTCATGTATAAAATAAATTTATCTAAAATTCGTCTTTAAATTCAAATAAAAATATCCATTAATTCAAACATGCCAAGAATTCTACTTTTACCATTTAAATGACTGATTTCCAAATGTCATGAGAATTCCTCTTTTATCATTTAAATTGTCTCATATATAAAATAAATTCATCTAAAATTTCTCTTTAAATAAAAATATTCATTATACCAAAATTTCTCTTTTTCTATTTAATTACATGGATCTCCATTTTCATGGGAATTCTTATTTTATCATAAAAATAAAATTACCAAAAATTTCTCTTTTCTTTAATTAACTATTTATGCGTAAACACTAAAAATTAGTTTTCCATGAATGTGATGAAAATCATTCTTTTAGCATAGGATGACCAATCCTAAAATATGGTAGGAAGTCCTCTTTTCACATTATGCATAAAAATGAGCTATGTATTAATTTCTAAAAATTTTGCCATAGCTCCGCTGCTATTATTGATAATTTTTAATATTTTTTGAAAGAATAAAACTTTGTAGTACAATTATGATAGAATAACTATCATTAGACCTAAATTCAATTTATGGAATTAAATCATTAAGGTTACTATAATTTTATTAGCATATAAGCATAAAAAAGCCATTTTCTAGCCTCTATCTTAAATAGCATAGAGTTTGATTTTTGAATTGAGAATTTATCAATGAGAAGCATCCATTTGAATAAGAATTAGTCATAGGAATGACCATTCTTTTGGGGAGAGGGAGATATACATAAAAAGCATCCCAATTAAGCATAAATATAAACTTTTTGTGATTAATCATTAGAATTCTTATAGAAAGCTTAATTTGCATTGAAAAACAATTCATTTGAAACTTCTCAAGCTTGAGAGGGGATTAAAGAAAACCATGAAATTACATCCTACCTCTTGATTTTGCTTGTTTCTTTATCTTAGAAGGAAGCTCCCAACCAATCAATTGGTTTAGTATGTTGAGAAGAAGGCTCCAAGGATTGTTGTAGAGAGAGAGAAGCTCCAATCTCTCCAAAAGTAGAGGATTTTTAAGGGATAATAGAAAATATCATTATTTTAATGTAATACTGGCATGGTATAGTTCACAGAAGAGAATACAAAAGAATGAGGGTCTATTTATAGGTGAGGGAGGCCACTAACTGAGTCCAACTAAGTTCTAGAATTTTCCAGCTTCAGTTTGGTTGAATTTGGACAAGATTTGGACCAGTTTAGCTCCCATTTTGATCTAGTTTGATCTAGTTTGATCTAGTTTGATTCAGGAGAGAGGAGAGATAAAAATATCTTAATATTTTTGAATTAAAAACCCTCCCACACATGTGAAGGAGGCTCCTACCTCAAAGGTCTCCCCTTCCTTACCAAGGTGTCAAAAATTCATCATTCCTCCAAAATATCTCATTTTTTTAGTAATATCTCATAATTTTTAACTAATAAACCTTGTACTCAGTCAACTCTTGATCTTATGTGAGCATTTACTCATTTTTGGGTATTTTCTTTTTTTCATTGGATTTATCTCATCCCAACACTTGGATTAATCTTATTGGCCCATAGGAACCTTAATTGGATCATAATCTAACATTTTTAGAAAATCTTAACCCTTAGGCTAAGGACTTTTAAATCATTTTTAATTGATTCCTAATGCACTTTGGAGAATTTATTTTGAGCTTCTGTTACAGGGGAAACCATTTCAGACACTAGGAGGATTTCTTTATCCAAAGATATCTCAATTTTAGATTATCTCTCTCTAGACATTTTCTCTCTCTAGACTAAAACAGGGTAAAACAAGATCTTTCTTTTATTTCAGAGAGGGGAATAATTACAAGAACAAAAGAGGAGGTTCTTACACCTTTACACCTCAAAAGCTAGAGGGAGGAATCTTACATCCTACCCCACTTAAAAAACACGAGATGTCCTCATCTCGCAGGTGGAGTATAATCTCTTTCATTTTATTCTTCTTCAATCACTTCCAGCGTTACTACCTTGGAAGTGGATGGTCGATTTGGAAACATCTCTCTTTGACTTCCCCTATTCTGAGAGGCGGAGGTCTTGCATTACTTTGGATTGAAACTGAGGGTTGGTTAGAGGGTCTACCTCTGGGATTTCCCTGATTCTGATGGAAAAGAACCTGATTACTCTGGAAGGAAGAAGCTGGAGTCTAGAATCTTGGTCCTTGATTTCTCCGCCCCGAAAACCTTGGGGCAATCCTCCATACTGTGATATCCAAATCCTTGACAGTTATAGCATTTCACTTCCTTGTTCAAGGGTGGAACTTCTGAAGTTGAATTCCAGGGGATTGAGTTATGAGAAAAGGACCTTTCTTCCATTCTTGAACTTTCCATATCCTGAGCTTGACTTTGTTGTCTCTTAGGCAGTGGAAGGTTAGAATCACCTTCAAGAGCTAGAAATCTTTTGAAAGATGATGATGCTGGCTTCGGCGGGACCTTGACATCAAATGCCTTGGTGAAATCCTTCGCCATCCGCACTGCTTTGGCCATGGAAACTGGCTTGGCATTCTTCACTAGGATATTCAAAGGTTCGTTCAGCCAAATGAACCTGGCCATCAGCTGTTCTTTGTCCAGCAGTGGCGAGTATTTGAGGAGGAGAGCGAATGCTTGGTGATACATTTTAATAGTTCTGCTCCCCTGGGTTAACTCTAAGAATTCGTTTATCTTGGTTTCCAAAAAGTCGGGAGGATAGAATCTCTTCCTTAGGTAAATTTTGAGATCATTCCATGTCTAGCTGTTCCGATCGGTTTGTCTCGCAATGGTTTCTCCATGCCACTCTAGCTATTTCTACTATCTTCAGCCTTGCAAGAGCCATTTTACTTTTCTCATTGTACCCGGTGACATCGAAGTATTCTTCCATTGCTTCAATCCACTTCTCCCATAGCCTCGCCCAAGTTTTCCCCTTCACCCTTGAAAGGTCCAGGCTGCGATCTATGAAGAGTTTTACGAATATCCAAGTCGAGCTCTTCCTCATCGAGTTGGGGGTTATCATTCCTACCACAACGACCTCGATCCATGATCCTATCAATACGAAAATTCTTGTTAAGTCCCTTTATTTATAATTCAAATCCGATTTTAGATCCAACTGATTCTGGGGTTCTTTAGATTGGTTAGTCCCCCCACAAAATCATGGGATAAAGACCCATTCTAACAGAAGAACATACAGAACTCATTATATCAGAGAATAATTCATTCATATTCTTAACACAGTAATGGTCCATCAGACCGAAAATTCCATCTGAACATTCCTCCATGGGAATTTCAGTTATGCAGGTTCTCAATTTGTCATCCCTTCATTAGAGTCACTGGGTCAAGGTTAAACAGCAACAATCTGTCAGCACAATCCACTAATCTCATAGTGATTTGCTGAAGTCATAATCGTCATTCTAGTTACCAATATCATGACTGAGATTTGTCCCGTTCATCCTCATTATGGCTTTGTTCAACTTATCTTCTTTCAACCAGAATTCAAGAATCATTATCTTTCAATTAGAATGCAAATCAACTCATCAATTCTCAACCAGAATTCTAAAATCATATCAACCCGCATTTGAATTCATTATTTGGTTAGCATTTTTGCTTATAATTTCAAGGTCTTAGATTTACTCATATATATTGTCAATAAAGAGCTATAGTTATACTCACGGTATATACGGGTAGTCACGATCCTTGGAGTTATAAGGTAAATACCATCATATCTAGTCAAGAATCCCATACAATTACGGTACTTCCATCTAAAGACCCAATTAGCAATTTATGATTTTTTATTTTGGATATCAATTTGTGTGAATTTCATCACACAATTACAATCTTTTACTGGTACTTCATAAATTTTTGACATTTCTTACTTTTGGGTTGATCCACTTTAGCCAATTCGCTCTGATACCAGCTGAAGGATCCCTCCCCCCTCCGTGCAACAAATTTGGGGGTGCTAGCAGCAGCAGAAGTAGCACTTCTTGCGCAGGGCAGAGCCTCTCACTCGAGGCCTCGCCCACGGATATCCGGACAAGAGACTAATCCCTCGGTTCTTCCAAAATCAAACTTGAAAAAAAACTTCCCTTGCCCAGAAAGCTTGGGCGATTTCTCCAGGATATTTTTATTCTAACGTAGTCAAGAGCCTTAATTAACCAAACTGATCGGACCAAACCAGTAAGTCACATGGTCAGATCAAGGAAGAGACTTGCACTTGGATCATAGAGACCAACACTTTTTTCCTCATCGAGAGGCACAGCCGTTGATTTTTTTCTATAGAACAAGACTATCTGGGATTTACTTCATCTATCGTACCATAACAGAATTGAGTCTCATTTTAGGGATCCATCAGTCTAGCCTAACCCCATCAAGTCCCATGGTAGGATCCATTTAGGAAAGTTTCTAATGAACTCTCATCTTTTCACATTGATCCACATCATTTCTTGTTATTCCACATTCTTCTACATCAATTCACTTACTTATTCCACATCCAGTCATATGTATTCCCATCATCTTCATCCATTCTCATCCAATCATATCCTATTACATCTCATCACATCTATCCACATCACATCACATTCATCCACATCACATCTCATCACATCCAATTACATCTATTTAGATCCTCATCACATCACATCTCATCCATTCACATCTACCCATATCCACATCACATCACATCACATGTCATCCATTCACATCTACCCCGATCTACATCACATCACATCACATCACATCCATTCACATCTACCCCGATCCACATCACATCACATCACATCCATTCACATCACATCTCATCCATTCACATCTACCCCAATCCACATCACATCACATCACATCCATTCACATCACATCTCATCCATTCACATCCATTCACATTCACATCAAATCACATTCATCTCACATCACATCACATTCACATCACATCTCATCCATTCACATCTATCCTGATTCACATCACATCACATCTCTTCATTCACATCTATCCCGATTCATATCACATCACATCTATTTCACATCACATCACATCTTTTCACATCCATATCCACATCCATTTACATCACATCACATCCTCTCACATATCCTCACATCTCATTCTCATCTCTTCATTCACATCCACATTTGTTTATATCACCTCACATCCCATCCACATTCATTTACATCACACCATATCTTATCACATCCACTCACATGTTATCACATTGCATTCACATCTTATTCACATCTATTCACATTTAGTAACATTTTCTATTTTTGATACTGATGGGACTTTTTCTAAATTTTTGCCAATTGCTTGGCCTAGTTAAAGGTACTTTTTCTCGACGGATATTTTCATATTTTTTTAATTTTCTCAAATGAAATATATTCAATATTCTTCTTTTGAGTAAAAGATTCACGGGATTTACAAAAATCAATTCTACCCATATTTTCCAATAATGCTCAAAATTCCACTTTTGATAAATACTCATAATTTGAATTATGCTAAAAGTTTCTCTTTTTTCATTTAATTTATTGGATCTCAAATATCATGGAAATTCCTCTTTTTGCATTTAATTGATTGAATTCCAAATTTCATGGGAATTCCTCTTTTATCATAAAATAAATTTATCTAAAATTTCTCTTTTCTTTAATAAAATTAACCATTATTTCAAATATGCCAAGAATTCTACTCTTACCATTTAAATGATTGAATTCCAAATGTCATGGGAATTCCAATTTCTCATGTATAAAATAAATTTATCTAAAATTCGTCTTTAAATTCAAATAAAAATATCCATTAATTCAAACATGCCAAGAATTCTACTTTTACCATTTAAATGATTGAATTCCAAATGTCATGAGAATTCCTCTTTTATCATTTAAATTGTCTCATATATAAAATAAATTCATCTAAAATTCCTCTTTAAATAAAAATATTCATTATACCAAAATTTCTCTTTTTCTATTTAATTACATGGATCTCCATTATCATGGGAATTCTTATTTTATCATAAAAATAAAATTACCAAAAATTTCTCTTTTCTTTAATTAACTATTTATGCATAAACACTCAAAATTAGTTTTCCATGAATGTGATGAAAATCATTCTTTTAGCATAGGATGACCAATCCTAAAATATGGTAGGGAGTCCTCTTTTCACATTATGCATAAAAATGAGCTATGTATTAATTTCTAAAAATTTTGCCATAGCTCCGCTGCTATTATTGATAATTTTTAATATTTTTTGAAAGAATAAAACTTTGTAGTACAATTATGATAGAATAACTATCATTAGACCTAAATTCAATTTATGGAATTAAATCATTAAGGTTACTATAATTTTATTAGCATATAAGCATAAAAAAGCCATTTTCTAGCCTCTAGCTTAAATAGCATAGAGTTTGATTTTTGAATTGAGAATTTATCAATGAGAAGCATCCATTTGAATAAGAATTAGTCATAGGAATGACCATTCTTTTGGGAAGAGAGAGATATACATAAAAAGCATCCTAATTAAGCATAAATATAAACTTTTTGTGATTAATCATTAGAATTCTTATAGAAAGCTTAATTTGCATTGAAAAATAATTCGTTTGAAACTTCTCAAGCTTGAGAGGGGTTGAGAAGTGAAATCATTGAGAATATTAAAGAAAACCATGAAATTACATCTTACCTCTTGATTTTACTTGCTTCTTTATCTTAGAAGGAAGCCCCCAACCAATCAATTGGTTTAGTATGTTGAGAAGAAGGCTCCAAGGATTATTGAAGAGAGAGAGAAGCTCCAATCCCTCCAAAAGTA
The DNA here is from genome assembly GCF_041138505.1 of Cibotium barometz. Classification (NCBI taxonomy): domain Eukaryota; kingdom Viridiplantae; phylum Streptophyta; class Polypodiopsida; order Cyatheales; family Cibotiaceae; genus Cibotium; species Cibotium barometz. The sequence continues at coordinate 54,550,732 of NC_141046.1, read as the reverse complement.
GAGGATTTTTAAGGGATAATAGAAAATATCATTATTTTAATGTAATACTGGCATGGTATAGTTCACAAATGAGAATACAAAAGAATGAGGGTCTATTTATAGGTGAGGGAGGCCACTAACTGAGTCCAACTAAGTTCTAGAATTTTCTAGCTTCAGTTTGGCTGAATTTGGATAAGATTTTGACCAGTTTAGCTCCCATTTTGATCTAGTTTGATTCAAGAGAGAGGAGAGATAAAATATCTTAATATTTTTGAATTAAAAACCCTCCCACACATGTGAAGGAGGTGCCTACCTCAAAGGTCTCCCCTTCCTTACCAAGGTGTCAAAAATTCATCATTCCTCCAAAATATCTCATTTTTTTAGTAATATCTCATAATTTTTAACTAATAAACCTTGTACTCAGTCAACTCTTGATCTTATGTGAGCATTTACTCATTTTTGGGTATTTTCTTTTATTCATTGGATTTATCTCATCCCAACACTTGGATTAATCTTATTGGCCCATAGGAACCTTAATTGGATCATAATCTAACATTTTTAGAAAATCTTAACCCTTAGGCTAAGGACTTTTAAATCATTTTTAATTGATTCCTAATGCACTTTGGAGAATTTATTTTGAGCTTCTGTTACAGGGGAAACCGTTTCAGACACTAGGAGGATTTCTTTATCCAAAGATATCTCAATTTTAGATTACCTCTCTCTAGACATTTTCTCTCTCTAGGCTAAAACAGGGTAAAACAAGATCTTTCTTTTATTTCAGAGAGGGGAATAATTACAAGAACAGAAGAGGAGGTTCTTACACCTTTACACCTCAAAAGTTGGAGGGAGGAATCTTACAATAATGGTAGACACTGAAGAATATGTCAAATGATGCAACAAATGCCAAAACGAGTGGCAATCCCAGGCTTTAAGGACAGCATGCCCCTGAACCTTGTCATGTCCTTACAACCATTTGAGAAGTGGGGCATTGATTTCATAGGAGCCATTAGTCCAGCGGCTCGATACACTTAAGCTCAATACATCATCATAATAGCCACAGACTATTGCACTAAATGGGTCGAAGCTAGGGCTACCCATAAAGATGATGCAAGATCCTCTACTAAATTCCTTTATGAATTAGTGATCACTTGCGTTGGGTGCCCTCTTGAGCTCGTTTTGTCAATCAAGTGATACAATTCTTGTTACAAGTATTCCTAGTCACCCATAGGAAATCCTCCCTCTATTATCCCCAAGCCAATGGCCAAGCCAAGAGCACAAATAAAGTACTTTGTGCCATCCTGAACAAAACAGTTGAGACTAGCCACAATGATTGGGAACAGAAGTTGCCCGTGGCACTCTGGGCATATTGCAAATCCTACAAGGCAACCACAAACACAACACACCTATGGTACTGAAGCGGTCATGCCTATGGAATTCTTGGTACCCAGCTTAAGAATTGCGGTATAGGAGAAACTCATGGGTAATATTTTGGGCTATTGTCGCCTTTTTGAACTTGAAAAGCTTGATGAAACACGCCTCTGTGTTGTATACAATATGATTATAGAAAACTTGAGGCGTAAACAATGGTTTGACAACCAACTCAGATAAAAAATTAACGAGGACGACATGGTCCTCCTCTACAGCACAAAAAACCACAAAAAGAAACTGAAATTCACAAGCCCACGACGATCACCTCTGGTGAAAACCTTCCACAAAGTTGAACCAACCTCGCCAAAAACCTCAGCCTTGTCCTGGAATGACTCATAGGTGGATCCCAAAGCCTCGGCCTTGCCCTGCAACAATGACTCACAGATGGATCTCGAAGACTCTCCTCCAAGCTCAACACTTCTATGAAGGAAATCGGCAAATTTGTGATCCCCTGACACCCAAGGTACACCATTCCTATCCCCGTGTTTCTAGAATCACTCAGATTTCAATGGAAACCCAAGATAGCCTCCATTCCTACCGCAACTACTATCGCACAAGACAAGGGGAAAGCAAAACTTTATAAGGATGCCTTAACCATCCAACCCCCGTCCACTATCACTGACAGTGATGTACCTTGACTTCAGCTACTCCCCCACCCCTTATTATCTGACTTTCTCCATGCACACCCACTCAACCCCTTGCTTCTCCAACCCTAGCTCCCTCCATGGAAGCCTCCCAACTTCCACTAAAGATACCAACCTTGCCAAAACCAAATTGGAGTCGCCTTCTCACTCTAGCAAACTGGGCAAGTACAAAACCTGCAATGGGATGCAAGCTGCATAGCCTTAGGGTACAAAGCCTATTTACAGGGTCCCCCCCAAAAAAAAAGACATGAAGCCATGGCTGTTCACTCTTGAAGACACAACCGTACCTTCACCAAGCCATGGTCATGCCTTCTTCCTCTGCTCTAAGACACGACCGTTCTCTTGTCAAAAATCTAAGGCATGCCCGTACGCTTCTGATCCCATGGCCGTACCTTTCTCAGTAGACTAAGCCACGATTGTACCTTCCCCCCTAAGCTATGCCTGTACGCTTTTGAAGCCACGACCATACCCTTCTCAGCAAACTAAGCCATGACCATACCTTCCCTAAGCCATGCCCGTAAGCTTCTGAAGCCACGGCCGTACCCTTCTCAGCAGACTAAGCCACAAACGTACCTTCCAAAAGACACAGTCGTAGCTTCCTAAAGCCATGGCCATACCCTTTTTGGAAATATATAAAAGGGACCCACCACTTCCATGTCACTCACTCTTTTCTCTCTCCCTAGCCAAACTATTGCAATTTTTTCTCTCGAGCTCTCACCCTTGCCTACCAACCTCCTACTCTTAGCAGCATGGCCGCACACTCCGACTCCTCCTATGAGGTCCTCCCTCATACACCCCAAAAGAAGAAGCACCCAAATGGGGACCGTTTTGAGGATTACAGCAAGCACCCCACCCAGTTATCTCACCTGGGCAAGAACCTAATACGCCAGGTTAGCAGCCATACCGTCCATAATCTCATGAAGAACAACCATAAGGTGGAGTACAAGCTCCTATATTACACAGGGCCATGCTATAGGGCTATCACCAATCCTGCAATTGTAGCTCGCCTAGAGCAGATCAGGCTTGACGGCCTACCCACCTTGGAAAACTGGGGCCTGGACCTCCTCAATTGCTTGTACTTCATAGAGACCTATGATGCCAATGTGGCTACAAGGCAGGTGCTACAATGAGGGCCACCCTAGACGATCCACCTTAGTCTGGACCTCGTTCCGAGAGATGCTCCATCTCCTGTGTGTGGAAGCAACCATACGTTCACCTCACCAATGTAATGTGCCATGTCCATGGCACTTACTAGGGATCCACCACCAAGGACGAGGTCGAGTGGCAGAATATCTCCCAACAAGAGCTGGTCATGCCCGCGTGTGCCCTCTCCTTCCTCCTCACCACCCGTTAGACCGATCGCTTCAATTGGTGCCATCTCCCTACCCTCGCTCGTGTCTAGCACAAAAAGTGCCAGTGAATTGGGCTGAGTATTTACACAAGGAGCTCCATGTGGTCTGTGCAAACCCACAGGGCAAGCTCGTGGCAGCCTCGCTCCTCACCAAAGTATTATATCATGCTGCAGGCTAGAAAAACCTCCCCCGTCCTGTCCAAATTAAGGGTGCCACCTCCATTTCCACCACTTTGCCTCTACCTCGCCCCTCTCCAACCTGTTAAAATTATAGCAATGTGATGAGCTATGGTGGATCAAATGCTAGAATCAACATCATTAACAAAGAGATTAGACGATAATTAAGACGTGATTAGTGTGAGCAATTAACTAATAGCTTAATGTAGGCATAGATAATCAAAAACCAGCAAGTTCTCATTAGGCCAATACCTCAATTCATAGAGTTTACATCCAAGCGTCTAATCCCACTGATTTCTCCTTGATTCACTCCACCTCTTTTACTTGATTCTCTCCACCTCTCCCAGAATATCTCCACACTTCCTAAATCTTCTCATGCTACCCTTTATTCTCTCCTAGTAGATTCTTCTCACCTTTTCACAGGTTCTCTCACATTTACAGATTCTCTTTTACAGCCTCTTGCCAAGGGTTGTTCCCGCACACACCCTATTCACTTGTATATTTCAACACCTCCCCTCAAGTGAATACTCCTAGCACACCTGGACCCTATACCAAGTTTCCCTCTTACTTGATAGTCCGTGACCAGTGCCTAGCACACCTCCCCTCAAGTGAACAATCTTAGCACACTTGGACCCTATACCAAGTTTCTCTCTTACTTGATAGTCCGCGACCAGTGCCTCAAGTCCCTAAACTCATAGTCCTTGACACTCTCTCTCTCTATGTGTCCAAGGCTACTACAAGTGCCCGCGACCTTGAGTGACTAAAGTGCTCACACATACATCTATCACATGGCCTACATCATCGGTGGCTCAGAGGTGGTTTTACTTTGTTGGGGCAGGTTACATTGGGTTGTGGGGTCTCTCTCTCTCTCTCTCTCAGAGATTTTCACATGGCTTCTCACTCTTTGGAGCCTCACATCTTCTCTTGTCTTCAGTCTTCTTGTCGTGGTAGCTTCTCTTCACGCGTCCATGTCTTCCTCTTCTTTCAGTCTTCTTGTTGTGGCAGCTTCTCTTCTTGTGTCCATGTCTTCCTTCAATGCTTCCTCTAGCTTTTCTTCTTGGTGTGGATCTTCCTCTTAGAAAGAGATGTTCTTCTTCTTTCATGGCTGGGGCCATGAGCTTGTCCATCAGTTCTTCTTGCTCCATGTGAGCAACATGTTTAAATGTTTTGTTGACAAATCTTTTGGGCTTTTGACGTTTATCTTGTATCATTATGCAATGCAAACCCAAATCTATGTGGGAGGTCTTACCTCTTGCCTTATTCTGGACAAGGGCAGTGTCTGATCCCATTTTTACACTGATGTAGTGTGCTCAATACATAATGCATATAGCATTCATTCTTATGCACATTCCCAAATGCAACTCTGGCTGTGAATAATCTTGAATTTGAGTGTGATTTTCAGGCATTAACCAAGGGTTAAATGCAAAATGATGATTACCACAAATTTATCAGCATAATTTTACCAAAAATTACATTAAATCCAGGGTAACCAATTTGTACGGAATGGTTGTGTAAGATCCCTGTTCCCACCGAGCAATGGATTCGGGGTACTGACAGCGGAAGTAGCGCTTCTCGCGCGGGACAGGGGTCCCACACTCGGGGCCTCGCCCACGGATATCCGGATAAGAGACTAATCCGTCGGTTGTTCCAAAACCGAACCCGAAAAAACTTCCTTAACCGGAAAGCACGGGCGATTCCACCAGGATAACTTTTTACTCTAACGTAGTCAAGATCATTTCTGATCGAGATGATCCAATTACATCTATAAGATACTTAGTCAGTTCAAGGAAGAAACTTGCACTTGGATCATTGGGATCAACGCTTTTTTCCCCATTCAAGAGGCACAGCCGTTGATTCCTATCCATAGAACAGTTACTGTCCGGGATTTATTTTTTTTTCTATCGTAAAAACAAAAGTTTGAGTCTCGATTTACGGATCCATCAGTCCAGCCTAACCCCATCCGATCCCATGGGTTAGCCAACCGCCCAACCACTGTAGTGATGGGATCCAATTTGGAATTTGGTTAGGTTTTGTCCCGGGTACCAAGGAAAAGAGTTCCAAGGCCCCCTAGCCGGAATTTCATGCAAACATAAAACTAGCCACACCACTTACACACCCAATATGAAAATTGCCTTTTTCTTAGCATCAGCTAACTTTAAAACAATCCTTTAATGAAACCATAGTACCACTGATCACAATCTCCCAAATTATCCAGTTGATTCATAATTTCCCATCATTCCTTCATCAGAGTATCTATGGCATCATTGGCAACTAGAACGCTCACCACCTGTCCACACAGGGGCCGTTTCAATAGTTCCTAGCCCATAATACTCAACAATATAATCACTTATCAAGATGGACTCTCGTTGAAGATCAGCAAGATCAACCAACAGATCCATATAAAAGAGCCATGGACTCATCCGTTGAGGACCAGCAAGGTCAGTCAACCAGATCCATGCCCGGTTCCAGAAAACAACTCTTACTCCTTGTTCCAATATCTTCCTCGACGCACGCGTGGGTATCCTAGGCGACCCAGAGCCCGAGCACCGTATGGTCAGCACCCTCTAGGATCCTTCGCAGGTGACCTAGCGCTTCACTCATAGGCCGCTTCCTTGGCCCCTCATCCACCGTACCGGAAGCTCACCATTTTAATCGAACCGAGGCTGGTCAAGACCTCGGCCGACCTTGCTACGCGAGACGTCCTCCATTGACTCTCCGTCAGCAGTTGCAACTTTATCAGATAGGTCTCCACGACCTTAATCACAAGACGGTCAAAATGCTTTCCCAGCATTCTTGACATAAAACAGCCATTTACAAACAGCATTTACAAACAGTTTACAAATACAATTTCTATATTAACTCTCATTTTTCCACATTATCCCTCATACAATCCACATTACTTATTCCACATTTCATTTATATGTGTACTCATCCAATCACATCATTTTCCATCTCTTCACTTCAGATTCCTTCACATCACATATCATATATTCACATCCATATCCACATCCATACATCCACATCCACATCCACATCCACATCCACATCCATACATCCACATCTACATGCTTATCTCCATTTTCACATCCTCATTTATACATCCACATCCCATATCCACATTCATACATACACATCCATATCCACATCCATATCCGCATCCATATCCACATCCATATCCGCATTCATACATACACATCCATATCCACATCCACATGCATACATTCATTATCACGTCCTCATTCATACATCCACATCCACATACATACATACATCCACATCCACATTCCCATTCACATCTATACATCCACATCTACATCCACATTCACATACATCCACATCCACATCCACATTCCCATTCACATCTATACATCCACATCTACATCCACATACATACATACATCCACATACATACATACATACATCCACATCCACATTTCCATTCACATCTATTCATCCACATCTACATCCACATTCCCATTCACATCTATACATCCACATCTACATCCATATTCACATCTATGCATATACATCTTCATGTATACATCTATTTTCACATTCATACATCCATACTCCCATCTCCACATCCACACATCCATATACATACATCCATTTCCACATTCCCATTCATATAACCCCATATGCCTTCACATCTAATCTTTTACATCACATCCATTCTTGCCCTATCACAACCCATATACATCTTATCCTATCACATACACTTCTTACCTCATCCCATACACATCTTATCACATCTTAATTCATCTTATCACCTCTTATCACCTCTTATACACCTCTTATCACATCCTATCACATCTTAATTCATCTTATCACCTCTTATACACCTCTTATCACATCCTATCACATCTCATATCTATTTATAGAATACAAGAGAATTCTTATATTTGATATAAGATTTCTTTACTCATTTACTTATCCATAAATTCTATTTAAGGAGATTAATACTTCCGAAGTAAAATCAATCTTTTATGCATCTTCCTATGCATAAATTCATTTTAAATGAAAATGACACTTTTGAATTAAAATTCAATCTTTTATGCATCTTCCTATGCATAAATTCAATTTAGATGAGAATGACACTTTTGAATTAAAAATCAATTTTTTTTTGCATCTTCTTATGCATAAATTCAATTTAGTAGGAATTACACTTTTAGAATAAAAGAATTTCTCTTATGCATCTAAGTTATGCATAAAATCCATTTATGAGAAAAATCACACTTTTAGTATAAAAAGAATATCCATTATGTATACTTCTATGCATGAAATAAAAATGATAAAAGTAACACTTTTGATATAAAAATTTATCCTTTATGCATACTTCTATGCATGAAAATAAAAATAATAAAAATAACACTTTTGATATAAAAATTTATCCATTATGCATACTTCTATGCATGAAAATAAAAATAATAAAAGTAGCACTTTTGATATAGAAATTTAAGCATTATGCATACTTCTATGCATGAAATAAAAATGGTAAAAATAACACTTTTGATATAAAAACTTATCCTTTATGCATGATTAAAATTCAATTTCTCCATGATTATAATGAAATTCTTTCAATTAATCTAGGATGATAATTCCTAGAATATGGTAGGAAGTCCTCTTTTTATGCTTTGAATGAAATTATTTTATGCATAATTTTTATAAAAATTTTGCCATAGCTCCGCTGCTATGACTAATAAATCTCAATTTTTTCTAAGGGATAAAGCTTATCATTAAGGAATTAATTAAAATGATCTCTAATTGGATCATTAATCTATAGTGGATTGAATCATCAATATGCATAAACTAAAAGCATAGAAAAAAGCCATTAAATTGGCCTCAAGCATAGCTTAATCTTGGGTTAAGGAAAAGCTTTATGAAAAGCTTGATTTGGATTGAGAACGGGTCATGAGTATGACCATTTCTTGAGTGAGAGAGAGAATTTACATAAAAATCATTAGAATTTAAACATAAATGAAAATTAACTTCAATAGCATTTATTAACTTATGTAACTCTTCACTACTATTCAAACTTCAATAGCATTTAAAAAAAAACCATACCAATTAAACTTCTCAAGCTTGAGAGGGGTTGAGAAGAGAGAAACATTGAGAAATTATAGAAAGATCAATATTCACTAATTACCTTACAACTTGCTTGATTCTTTGTTCACGGTAGAGGCCCCCAACCAATCAATTGGTTAAGTATGTTGATGGAGCCACTAATGGGAATTGAAGAAAGAGGGAAGCTCCAAAAACTAGTGAATTATTAAATGAATTCACAGTTCTTGGCTTAGGTGGAGTAGAGTAACGATGCATAAACACTATATATTTTTCAACAAGGGGGAGGCTTCTATTTATAGGAAAAATTGAGCTCCTAACCAAACAAACTGATTCTAGAATTTTCTAAATCAGTTTGGTCAATATTTGACCATTTTTAGGTCAGTTAAGCTCACTTTTTGGAACTAGACTTAAATGAGGAGAGAGGAGAGATGAAATATCTCAATTTTTATGAGTTTAAAACTCATTCAAGCATGTGAAATATGCACCTCCTTTAAAGAACTCCCCTTCCTTACATATGTCATATTTTTAATATTGCTCATAGTTTTTTACTAATAAACCTTGTACATTTTCAACTCTTCATCTTATGTGAAATATGCACCTCCTTTAAAGAACTCCCCTTCCTTACATATGTCATACTTTTAATATTGCTCATAATTTTTTTACTAATAAACCTTGTACATTTTCAACTCTTCATCTTATGTGAAATATGCACCTCCTTTAAAGAACTCCTCTTCCTTACATATGTCATACTTTTAATATTGCTCATAATTTTTTTACTAATAAACCTTGTACATTTTCAACTCTTCACCTTATGTGAGCATTTACTCATTTTTGGGTATCTTCTTTTTACAAATTTGGATTTATCTCTTCCCTACACATGGATTGATGCTATTGGCCCATAGGAACCTTAATTGGACCATAGTCTAAAGATTTCTGAAAATCTAGACCCTTAGACTAAGGTTCTTTATACCTATTTCCAATTAATTCCAATTGCACATTGGAAAACTCTTTTTGAATTTCTATTTCAGGGGAACTCATCTGAATTAGAAGAGATATTTTTCTATCCAAAAATATTCAAAATCTGAATATTCTCTCTCTAGAATATTTTTCTCTCTCTAGGCTAAAACAGATAGAAACAAGGTCTTTATATTTCTGAAGAGGGATTGATTACAGGGAAAGATACTAGACATCAAAAAGGGAGTAGGGGAGGAATCTTACATTCTACCCCACTTAAAAAATGCGAGATGTCCTCATCTCGCAAACTGGGATAATTTCGCAAGATGCACGAATATGAGACTTAGAGAAAAATTTTAATCAAGATTAACCACCAAGAAACGTCTTAAAGAGAGCAAGATTCAAAATAAGAACAAGATTTAAACTTTATTCATTCTCGGAACTTATACAGTAAAGATAGAAGAACTCTTTACACTTCCATAAGCCCGTCCATCATATGATCACAAAAGCAGTCCTCACAAGCTGCACAAGTATAAGGTAACTCATCTATGGGAATGATTCTGTGGGTTATTGCTGCGCCTATCTCAGTGGTATGAGGTGTTCTAACAAAAGGACCTCTGAGAGGCAAGCCAAAAACGGGGTAAAGGCATATCTTCTCATGAGGAAGAAAACACGCCAATAAGAAGACCCGCTCAGAAAACCCAGGATGCCTTGATCTCATGACGCAGTAGTATCGGGGACCCAAACCCAAGGCTTCAATAACCATGGCCAAGCGGACATTGTTGCGAAAGTGCTGCTGACCCCAGGGTGTTACCCTAGTTATGTCTTGATAGGTCCGCCATTTGGTCTGCGCTACAGAAGTTCCCAAGTGAGGGAAAAGTGAGCGCTCATACTGTTCTATAAAATCCTTCTTCACAGACTCACTTGCGTCTTGAAGGTGAGGAATCATTATGGATAAAACTAATTCTTGTTGCCAAGCCATGAAGGAGATTAGGAAGAAAGGAGATCGATGGGAGTAAGATTACTGTGAGCGACAAGTAAAAGTTACGACTTATATAAAGGAAGGAGCTAGCGTAACTTAGAAGCCAACGGTAGCTTGCCACTGAAGTTTTACCGTCTTTCCATGATTTGGGTTGGCACAATTTTCTATAGAAGGCATTAAGAACTTTGAGATGAGGAGATAAAAGAAGTTCGTAAGTTAAATCACCTACTTTCTTTGGTCCACAATATCTGGGAGATAACTTCTCATACTTCCCAAGAGATAAAGAACTTCTTTTGGGTCGTACTCGAGACCAAAACCTTGATATCCAAAACATCGATTCTCACTTCTGAACTCGTTGTTCTGAATCCTTAAAACAGGTGGGACTCTTGAGAAGTATTCTAGGAAAAGGGTCTTCCTTTGTTAAACAGAACTTTCTTTTATTTTAGAGAGGGAATAATTATAAGATCAGAAAGGGAGATTCTTACTCCTGTATACCTCGAAGGCTGGGGAGGAATCTTATAGGTTGGAGTATCAAACCATCTCTGAATTGTAATTTGAAGTTACAAGGATCTGTATCAGATACCTAATGGTTGATTTGAACCCTCAATTGTACCAAAATATAGTGATTAGTACTGATTAATCATTGATTAGCAAATTAATCCTTTGTTTTGTGTGCAAAAAACAGAGTATGCGGGGAGCCCAGATCCGAGGCCTTAGAGTTCAAATGAGCTCAAATCCTTTCAAGGCCATCAATAGCAATCAGTCTAGTAGAGGATTAAGCCAAGAAACATGAGATTTGACCAAACATTGAATGCTTAATCTCTATTTTACCAAAGTTACCTGCAGATTTGATGAAGAGCTTGGATCTCACTGTAGACTTAATCAAATCAAATTCTGAGTTCACCAACTTGTAAAGTATGCTTGAAAACCCCCGGGGCTAGCTGGAATTAGACCAATTTGAAGCGGGTACGTCACATGGAGCTTTTTCCCAAAAAAATTTGGCGCCTGCAAATCGCGCTGCCCACCGGCGTTCTGCGCTGAATTTCTTCAATTGCTTTGAGTTGTGTGTAGGTCCTTGAGTCTAGTATGAGTCCCTAAAAGGGCTTGGGCAATGGTTATGTGTGAAGGGAGAGAGAGCTCCTCCATTGGCTGGGGGTGCAGAGGTTAGTTGAAAATATTAATTTTCTACTAATCTTGATTAGCCAAGTGATTAGCAAGATAATGGGCTCTTAAATCGATGGATTCTAGGCTTGGCTCTGATATCATGTTAAAATTATAGCAATGTGATGAGCTATGGTGGATCAAATGCTAGAATCAACATCATTAACAAAGAGATTAGACAATAATTAAGACGTGATTAACTAATAGCTTAATGTAGGCATGGATAATCAAAAACCAGCAAGTTCTCATTAGGCCAATGCCTCAATTTATAGAGTTTACATCCAAGCATCTAATCCCACTGATTTCTCCTTGATTCGCTCCACCTCTTTTGCTTGATTCTCTCCACCTCTCCCAGAATATCTCCACTTCCTAAATCTTCTCATGCTACCCTTTATTCTCTCCCAGTAGATTCTTCTCACCTTTTCATAGGTTCTCTCACATTTACAGATTCTCTTTTATAGCCTCTTGCCAAGGGCTTGTTCCCACACACACACCCTATTCACTTGTATATTTCAACACAACCTCCCAGTAAAACAAGAACTTGCTCCCCACCAAGCCATGACTGGAACAGACACAAAGGCCTAGGATGCTGAAGAGCCGCAGAAGAGGAGGAGATGTGCCGCACAACCCAATTATTTGAGAAGAACCTCTATGAAACCCCCCTCTTCATGTGTCCTCTCCGCCCCCTCCCTTCTTTGAAGAAACATGCACTTTCTCCCCCGCCTCCTCCCTATGGAACACTATGGATACTTTGCGATGGGCTCATGCAAGCAACTTTCGCTCCCAAGAAGCTTATTCAGAGGGTATCCACTCCACACATAGTGTAGTGCCCAATTTCGCCTAGAGATACTCCAGCCTAGCCCACAAGCTAATGAACCAGATGATAGATTACATGCATAGGCAACAAGAGCAGGTCACCGGCTGCGCAACAACAGATGCTGATCATGAAAGCTAACTAGCAGGTAGACCCAGGAGGCCCTCCATGAGGCCACGTTGGACAATCATCACCTCCAAGCAGCCCTGGAGGACCACGAAGCTACCCTCGCCTCCCTCACTGAGCTTCAGTACTACCAACTTCAGGTTGCCCAAGAAGTGGAGCGGCAGGCCCTTCATGCCCTCTCCCTTGCCCAAACAGAAGCCCATCAACTCCAACAACGATGAGTGGCGTGCGCAGAAGAGGACATCCACAATATCAGCCCCTCCTTCCATTAGTGTAGGGAAGTTGTAGAGGGTGCCCTATTCCAAAAAGGTTCCCAAGTCTAAGCCATAGAGGCCCAGGCTCTCCAACCTCCACCCACCCCTTCTGGCCTTGTCCCCAACGCCGTCGAAAGAAAAGTCGACGTGTTGACGGACATAGCTACCAAGCTCCCCAACCTTGCCACCCCTCCCCAAAACCCCGACCAAATCCTTAACCTCAACTACTTAGCCATTCGCCTAAACCTTCTCGAGCACATCTTCCTCGACAAACCCATTTCCACCACCACATTTTCCTACATCCTCACCAAGCTCCGAGTCTGGTTCCATCTCCTTTCTTGCCATCCTTTTCTTCCAGGGCCAAATCTCCTTCTCTGAACCAGCCACCCTCTTCGACTTCCCCGTCTACCCCCTTCAAGACACTCTCCTCAACTGGACCCACCTTCTCCGATGCAGGCACCCTACCACCACCAATGAAACCATTGACCTCGCCGTCCTCGACGGGCTTTGGCCCTACTCTCGTACCATCCCTCCTGTACCACGGAAGCCCTTTACTTCCTCCATCATCGGGGATGACAGATTATCTAAGCTACCTACAAATCCCTCCGCCCCCTTCGAGCTCCCCCCTTACACCTACCAAGGCCTTCTTATCCTCTAGCACAAGTGCCAACTCCAACTCTAGGTAATCCACGGCACTGGGATCATCCAATTCGATGATTCCCATGTGGCCTTCCCCCTGGACTTCTCCCCTCAAGAGACCGATGATGCCCACCGCTTCTTCTACTTCAAGTGCCCGGCCAATAACTCCTCCTCATTCAACGACAACGATGATGACAATGATGGAGGTGTGCTACTCCCGACAACCCCCCTAATGAGCCACTCCCACCCTCGTCTCCTCCTCATCAACCTCCCCCCCCACCCATCCCAACCTAGGACTAGCTCCCAACCACCTCCACCCCCACCACTACCACGGACCACCATCCTTTCCCTCTTCCCCTCGCCATCCTCTACAACCCCCCCACATACCTACTCCTCCTTCACCAACCCCTCCTTCACCCACCACCCTCACTCTTCATTTGGGCCTCCCCCTTAACCTAAAGGATATTCCCTTGACATCGAAAAGGTGGCCCCCACCTCTCCTACCGCAACCCTCGCTCCACAGTACCTTCTCAGTCGACAGCCCCTCTACCCCCATCACAATCGTTCCTTGACCTCCCTTCCCCCACATGTTTGGACAAAGGCAAGATCCCCCTGCCACCTCCGCAAACGAAGAAAGAAAGTGACCCACCCCTCAACCCTCTCAACTGGCGTGACTCCTTGGATCGCATGGAGTTCAAGCAGGACATCAACATCTTGCTCAGTCGTCGACAACTCCAAGAAGCCCCCATGAGTGGGGTGACAGACCGCATGGGCATCCATGTCCTTCGGCCCTACTTGGACGCCAAGCACATTGCATGGAAGTGCCAACACCCCCATTGGCAATGAGGAGGTTACCAACGACCCCCTCGCCCCATCACCTTCAAACTTATGGGCGAGGGCCTTTTCTTCTCAAACCATACATCTGGGAACAATATTACAAGGCCCCAAACATTCTAAGGATTGACCCCGCCTACTTGCCCATCTATTGATGTTGGGCTTGGGACCTCTTCAAGACGGAGCAGACGCCAAACCCCAAGCTCCAATACAACTTTCCTGGTTTGCCTTACCCACATCCCAAAGCCCCTACCACTGAGGCCACTATGCTCACCAAGATCCATGCATTCATTTGATAGGTATGAGCAGGTGCACGATCCAGCGATTGTGGCCACTATGCTCACCAAGATCCATGCGTTCATTGACAGGTATGGGCAGGTGCATGATCCAACAATTGTGGCCACCATCCGCTTCTTCCACCTCCTTATCACACTTCTGGACTAGTACTATTAGTACTATGAGGGTAGCCAAGGCCTCGCCTTCGACCTCAACAAAGGCCCCACTTTTAACTACTTATTTGGCTACTACGAGCACATCCAATGGATGCCCGCCTTGCCTGCAGACCTTTGAAGATATGATGGAGACCACTTTTTGGATGAGCTACAAGGTCTTCCATCGATCCCCCAAGTCGTGATTCGACTTCATCTGCACCTACTCCATCTACTACCGCTAAGTACCCTTGCCAGCTCCGAGGACGGATCTAAATTAGGGAGGGGGTATGTTAACCACACTGGTTAATGTCATTTTCAAGTGTGGTTACGCTTTTTGTAACTCATTATTATGTAACTGCGCTAAGCACTTCATGAAAAAGATATATAGGATGACTAACCTTACGACTTGTGTAATGCCGGTCACACATGAATGAGCCTAGGTGTACATAGAGCTAGGAAGTAAGTTTTGGGCCCCCAATTGCAATAGGCGGTCGGCTATTGTAAAAAGTGAGCTCATGTATATAAGTGATTTATGAAATATGAAAAGGGACAATTCCATTATCACAATTGAATTTTGCCTTCTCTCTCTCTCTCTCTCTCTCTCTCTCTCTCTTGTGGCATGCTTGTATTGGTTGATGCATGCTTGCTTGATTGATTGTGGTGTGTGCATGTAGGTGATGATTCTTGTCTTCTTCTTGAGATCCCTCTTGCATACACAAAGGCATGGAGTAGAGGTAGAGCTTTCCATAGCTCCTTTCCTCTTTTCTCTCTAACTAGCTTATGGAAGATCCATTTGGGTGACACAGTGGAGGTGGAGTGAGTCCCTAGTGGCCTCACATCGGGGAGTTAACCCTCATTAGGGGCTAAGTGCTAGTCTCCAAACTGACCCTTACATGGTCCTTCATTGTTGCTGATGCCAATTTTGTCACACATGCCATGTGCTTCACATGATGTGATTTCTTTCATGACATCTTGTAATTGCCCTTCTACAATTTCATCAGCCAATTGGTCAGTTCTTAGAATGAGAGAGTACATTGGACCTTACGATATCTTTTGTTGTGAGGATTTTTGCAATTACATCATCTCCCCCTCTAGCTTGGATTTCTTTCATCCTCTAGTTCTCTGGATAAACATGGCGTTTGCATTGCCCTCCTGTTTTGCATAATTCAATGAGAGGTTTCCTAGGCCTTCTTTGTTCACGTGCTTCCAAAGTGTAGTTGTTCAATGAGAGGTTTCCTAGGCCTTGTTCTGATACATAGCACTTAACTGTGAGATATTTTTCTCCTTGATCATTAACAATCTCTGTGCAGACCAATAAACACTCTAATGTTGATTTTTGCAAGCCTCTTTGTGTAGCCAACCAATCCTGTATTGCCCCTCCATTCCCCTCACAAACATACTTAACCAATGAAGTTAACCCAGAAAAGTTGGGTGGCTGTTGGGACATGGGATCATGTGGATAAATTGACCCTTGAACGCCTCTACACCTCTTGTGTAGAGGTGTGTAATCTTCATCCAAAGCCAGATGTATGTCCCTCTTGTTTTCATTTCTTCTAGAGTTTTGTAGAAATGAAAGAGAAACGTCCACAAAATATAGCATCAATTAGTAGAAGATACATTCATGTTGAGTCTACAAGACATAAGTAAAGAATTTCTCGAAACAAAAATGAAACACCATTATCATTTTTTATTACCTGGTTTGAGCTCCTTGCCCCCACTTCTCCAAGAGGATTGCCATGCAACTTTGAGTATGATGGATCCATGGAGGAGTATAGCAGAAAATGGCACCATAACAATAATCCACAGTACGTAGTATGTGTTACCATATTATAGTAGTGATGTGTGTGAACACACTTAGGACCGCCGGGGCACTTTTTCCCTCACTAGGAGGTTTTTTCCCCCGTGCATTGTATATACGCCCATTATCTTCTAGGGCTTGTTATCTTTCATTTTTGGCACTCATAATACACTACTGTGTTGTGCTCAAGCTTCCTCATCTTCTTGAAGTTGTGTGTGCATTCCTGCAACCCTAATTCCAACAATTGGTATCAGAGCAAGCTTCCTTCTCCCGGGCAGCATCACCGGCACCTGCCGCTTCATCTCCTCCGATTGCGACGAGGTTTCACGAGCGTCTGCAGGTTAGTATATGCCGTGGGTAAGCCCGTAGGGCTTGTTCGTTTCAGAATTTTGATCTGAAGTCATTTCGCCCTCCGTTTTTGCATTCCAAGTACTGTGCAGGCAAAATCGTACTACTGTGCAGATTTTCTGTCAAGATTAAAATCTGCAGGACAGGTGCCCATTCGTCTGTTTTGGGCTGTGCTACATAGCACAGGTCGATTTTATACAGGTTTACCTCTTACAGACAGCATTTACATCTAGTAGTACAGTCATTGGCCATGGCTGACAACAATGATGTATTCCGCATGTTGGCTGCTGAGGATAAGTTGGATGGCACCAACTATCCATTGTGGGCATATATGATGCGACATGTATTGGTAGCAAAGGGGTTATGGAACATTGTGCAGGGTATTGATGCACGTCCTATTGTGGCTGGGAATGCTGCAAACACATCAGAAACAGGTACTGTTGATGATGGTGCAGGCACAAGTGCTGTAGCAGCTGTTCGAGAACCACCACTTTCAGCAGAGCAGATTCGTTGGGATGGTAGAGATGCACAGGCTCATGCCTTGATTGCGCTGTCTGTCAAACGTACCATTATCCCACATATTCGCTCCTGCAGGACTTCTAAGGATGCTTGGGATGTACTTGCCACATTGTATCAGGCAAGAAATGAGGCTCGTGTTGCTTACCTCCGAAAACAGTTGGAGAGTGAGCATATGAACGAAGGTGATTCTATGGATAGCTTTTTGACAAAGATCAAGGATTTCAAAGAGCAGCTCATTTCTACAGATGAAATCCTGTCAGACAGTTCACTTGTGCAGACTGTTTTGAATGGTCTACCAGATTCTTATCAGGGTTTTGCTTCCACTCTTCGCTTGATGATGAAAGGCAATCCCAATGCCTTATCATTTGAGGAGTTAGTTTCTGTTTTGCTGCAAGAAGACCAGTCAAGGCAAAACAGGAATATTATGCGTGTCGCAGATCAAGCTTTCGTTGCTAGTCAGAGAAGCGGGAAAGGTAAAGCTGGCTTTTCTTCTAGTAAGCAGAAATCTGCAAATGCTGCGCAACCAAAGAAGGAAGACAAAGATGAGAAGAAGGGTGACAAACAGAAGACATTTTGCAAGTACTGTAAGGGAAATGATCATGTCATCAAAGCGTGTCCTAAGCTGGCTGCGAAAGAGGCTAAGAAGAAAGAGGCTGGTATGGCTGTTGCAGATGCCTCTCCTTCTAACAATGAATCTGCTAATGTTGTTCAAGATACAGAATGGGCATTCAATGCGCAGTGCAGTTATGACCCATCTTTGCATGACACATGTATGTCTGCAGTAGATTCAGATGTATGGTACTTTGACAGTGGTGCCACTAAGCATATCACCTCGCAGCGCAGTTTATTCACTTTCCTTGAGTCTACTCCCACAGGGAATACTGTCACTTGTGCCAATAACTCCTCTTATCCCGTTAAAGGAGTTGGACAGATTGTGCTGAATGTTGCAAATTGCAACACCTTTACACTTTTTGATGCATTGTATGTGCCAGGGATCAAAAAGAATCTGCTGTCAGTCTCCGCATTTGCCAAAACAGGTTTGGTTGTAAAATTTGTGGATGACAGATGTACTGTTCATGATCTCTCTTGTGGTGACATCATTGTAGCATCTGGTTCACTATGTCGAGGGCTGTATAAGCTCAATATGGATGGCAAATGTGTAGAGGATTCAGCATGTGCTATTATGGATACGCAGGCTATTTCAAATGCAAAACTGTGGCATGCACGTTTTGGTCATCTGAATTTTGCAAGTTTGCTGCGCCTGCAGAAATCTGAAATGGTGTCTTCTTTGCCTAAGCTTGAGGCACCTGTCAAGCATGTTTGTGAGGGCTGCATATTGGGTAAAATGCAGCGTGCTTCCTTTCCCAAAGATGGATCAGTGAGAGCTGAACGCAGATTGCAGCTTGTTCACAGTGATGTTTGTGGTCCCATGCAAACTCCATCATTTGGAAACTACCTTTACTTCGTGACTTTCATTGATGATTTTACCAGGCATGCATGGGTATATCCTTTGAAGGCAAAGTCCGAAGTGTTTTTGTGCTTCAAACAGTTTTTGGTTATGGCTGAAAATGTGTCAGAAAGTAAGATGGGCACCCTCCGTTCAGATCGAGGGGGGGAGTATATGTCTTCAGAATTTAATGCATTTCTGGCTGAGCGTGGGATAAAACACCAATGTACAGTGCCGTATACACCACAGCAAAATGGTGTGGCTGAGAGAAAAAACAGGTCTCTCATGGAAATGGCAAGATGTATGGTTAAGAGTCAAAGTCTACCACATGGTTTTTGGCTTGAGGCTGTCATGTGTGCCACTTATGTACTAAACAGGTGTCCCACCAAAGCATTACAGGTTGTCACTCCATATGAGGCTTGGCATAGCCGCAAGCCATCTGTTGGCCATTTACGTGTTTTTGGTTGCCTGGCATATGCATTAGTGCCTGTGCAACATCGCAGAAAATTGGATGACAAAGCTGTCAAATGTATTTTTGTTGGATATAGTGCTGAGAGCAAAGGCTATCGTTTGTATCATCCACAGACAAAGCGCATTTTGGTTAGCCGTGATGTTGTATTTGTGGAAGATGCAGTTCAGCCCTTGGTTTCATGTACTAAGGAGACAGATATCAGCTCACGTGATGTCTATGATACATTGTTGCCTCTTTTCAGTGGTGCACAGTCAAGTGCAATACCTCATGAGGCAGTTTTTCAGCCTATGCAGGTTTTAAATGATGGCACAGATCAGCCTATATCTGATGCAGATGTGCATGATGCACTTGAGGATGAGAGACAAGAGATTGAGGGCTCTAGGAACATGCCTAGATGGCTGGTGCAGACTTTGCGTGACAGCAAGTTGGATGCCCCTTTGTCTAGTCGCACTCGTTCTGGCTCTCATGGTGCCTCTTATGCGTCAGATTGTTATGCATTGGCTGTTTCTAGTATGTGCGATGAAAGTGAGCCTGTTTCATTTGATGAGGCACAAAGTTCAGAAAATTGGATGGCTGCTATGCAAGCAGAATACGATGCTATTATGAAGAATAGTACATGGTCTTTATGTGACTTGCCCCCTGGCAAGAAGGCCATTGGCACTAAGTGGGTATACAAATTGAAGCGTAAGCCTGATGGCACAGTGGATCGCCATAAGGCTAGGCTTGTTGCAAAAGGTTATGCTCAAGAGAAGGGCATTGATTTTGATGAGACTTTTGCTCCCACATGTCGTATGACCACTGTTCGTAGCATCTGTGCATTAGCAGCTCATAATGGTTGGAATGTACATCAGCTGGACATAAAGACTGCGTTCTTAAATGGAGATTTGCATGAGGAGGTGTATGTATCGCAGCCTCGTGGTTTTGTTCAAAGAGGGCAGGAAAACAAAGTGTGCAGGTTAAAAAAGGCTTTATATGGTTTAAAGCAAGCTCCACGAGCTTGGTATGAAAAAATACATGCATATTTGACTGCACATGGGTTTCAGAATAGTCCAACAGAAAGCACTTTGTATGTTAAACGTGTGGATGGTGTACATCTAATCATTGCTCTCTATGTCGATGACATGCTGCTCACAGGACCAAATGAGAGTCATATTGCTGATTTTAAGGCTGATTTGAATGCCTCTTTTGAGATGTCAGATTTGGACCATTTGCATCATTATTTGGGGATACAATTTAAGCAGTGTGATGGAGGTATTGCTTTGTGTCAGACAAAGTATATTGAAACATTGTTGCGGAGATTTGGCCTTGAAGACTGCAAGCCTATTGCTACTCCAATGGAGACAGGTTTGAAGTTGAGTCTTCATGATGCTGGAGATCACTTTGATGTCACACTCTATCAGACAGCTGTTGGTTGCCTCATTTATGTATGCATTACGAGGCCAGACATTCAGTTTGCAGTCTCACAGGTGAGCAGATTTATGCATAGCCCAGGCATTAAGCATTGGCAGGCAGTGAAGCGTATCTTTCGCTATTTGAGTGGTACTCGGCATCTTGGGTTGTTTTATCCCAAGGGGGGATCATTGCCGCCAGATTTACATGTTTTTTCAGATTCTGACTGGGCTGGTTGTTATGACACACGCGTGTCCACGAGTGGTTTTTGCTTCATGCTTGGAAGCTCATGCATATCATGGTTGAGCAAGAAGCAGCCTACTGTGGCCACTTCTAGTTGTGAAGCTGAGTACAGGGCAGCTTTCACAGCTACGGTTGAGTGTGTGTGGCTCAGACGCCTTATGGCTGATTTGGGTGTTGGGCAGCCATCTGCCACCACCATCTTCACTGACAGTCAGAGCGCATTGGCAGTTGCGCGGAACCCAGTGTTCCATGCTCGTACGAAGCACATTGAGGTGCACTACCATTATGTCAGGGAGAGACTCTCTGCAGGAGAGATCAGTTTGGCTTATGTGCCAACACAGGATAACCTTGCAGACCTTTTCACAAAGGCTCTGCCTCGTGAGAAGTTCGAAGCTTTTCGCAAAGCTTTGGGCTTACTCCCTTTTGTGGATTCGTCCACATAGCTAGACACTTCCCTATACATGAGTGCTAGCTCTTGTTCACCGCATCACTCCAGGGGGGATTTGTTACCATATTATAGTAGTGATGTGTGTGAACACACTTAGGACCGCCGGGGCACTTTTTCCCTCACTAGGAGGTTTTTTCCCCCGTGCATTGTATATACGCCCATTATCTTCTAGGGCTTGTTATCTTTCATTTTTGGCACTCATAATACACTACTGTGTTGTGCTCAAGCTTCCTCATCTTCTTGAAGTTGTGTGTGCATTCCTGCAACCCTAATTCCAACAGTATGCAAAAGAATAGAAAAACGGTGGAGAGGAGGATGATCATCGTGTAGATACGAAATGTTCGATGAGAAGAATGAATGATTAAGGGGAAGGGGACTCATTGAAGAATGAGTGCAAAGCTCACGAATTTCATTGTAGTAAGTAAATGCAAAAGATGGAGTTATTACATGGGATTTTGAGCAGATTTATAGGTGAAAACAGATATTTGAATAAAGTAAATTGTTAAGGAAAATCCGACGAGGAGAGAGAGTGCCAACATTATAACATTAACTTTGGCACTTTTCCTTGACTCGTGGAAGAGAGAGAGGGGCCTTAAGAGGCCCATTTGAGAGTCTGAATTTCCCCTAATGATATCAAAATTCACTAGTCCAAATCGATAGGCCCTATTAGGGATTTCTTTGGAGAAATCAGAGAAAGGCTAATAGGGGCCTAGTTTAGCTAGCTTGGGATAAAATACATGTCTACCTAGAGACTGGGGTTCTGGGTATACTTCATCTATCTACACATGCTAAAGCCAGGTTGGGCTCCTCGCTTCATGAGTTTCTAAAACAAGAAGTAAGTTGGTTAATAGTGGAAGCTTCTGAAGTTAGAAGCAAGGGGGGTTTGGGTAGGTCTTTCCTGGATTGATAAATCGTTTTCTTTTGCTCCTCTAATAATTAAAAATGCCCCAACCTACAAGTTGATATGCCAAGCTTGGAAGGGTGTCATGGGACTCACTGAATGGAAAGACCTACTACCAACTCCTTTTTTCAACTGAGCATCTGGTGATCTCAAGGATTCAACCCTCCTCTGGTTCATCTGCTCCTCATCTGGATTTGGTTACTACTAAGAGGCTAAACAATAAGGGTTTGAAATATTTTGGTGACTTGTGGGATATACGGATGGATGATGCCCGAGTTGGTTGTATGTATCATATCTCTAACAAGGATCCATGTGGGTGGTCAAGTAGGTATTGGCTAATTTGGATGGTATATGGGTGTCAACTGCTTACAATCCTCTCACCTAGTTGAAGGACTGAAAATGGGTGGCATATTAGACAAAGGCACTACTAGTTTCTTCTACAAGGAGCTTGGTATGGAGATTGAACAAAAGGAATTTTACTTTTGGTGTGTGTCCCAGGACTTGGTGTAGATCTGCCTTTCAAGATGGGTTTCATGCCCTTTGGGAGCTGTATTGCCATTAGGAATTTCTCGGGAAAAATGAATAGGTGGATAGCTGATTGGGTGGGTGTCACAATGACCTGGCCTATGTGGTTATTTGGTATATTGAGATGCAAATTCAAAAACTTCATGGGTGCTAGTACATGCCTTTTGGAAATATGGTTATCTAGGAATATCAAAGTGTTTGATGTTACAGCTATTCAAGGGCTGATTTTGTTAAATGTAAGTAGGATTCAGTTGGTCCATGGGAGCTTCTGATAATGATATTGAGATCTTGGTGCATACTTCTAAAGGGTCCAACCTTTATTACTATTTGATATAGAGGTACAACTCAAAGCGTTGTGACAAGGAGCTGGTTGATGGCAAGCACAAAGGAGTTACTCCTAGGTATAGAATGCTGGTGGAATCCACCAATCCCAAAGGTCAAGAGACATGTCTAATAGCAAAGAAAAGGAGGAAATCCTGGAGGGATGTCCTTCCATACTGCAAAATTTATCCTAAGAGGGCCTTGTTTTTTGTCATCAAAGAGTTAGGTTGAATATTCTATAAACATAAATATATATATATATATATATATTGTTTTTAAAAAAAGAACTTAAGACGTGTAACTCTACTAGTTGTACATCAGATTAAGTTTTCAGAGACACGAAAGCTAAAAGTTTTTGTAGATATGAAACTATAATATTTATCATTCTCCGTGTACACTATAAAGTTTACCGCAGCTAAAAGATCGTCCGACGCCAGGTGGCTTTCTCCATAAAAGCGCTTGTTGCTTTCTGAGCTTTTTACGCTTTCGTAGCTTTTGTGAAAAGGAGGGTGCGCCGATTTAAACAACACTTGGCGGAAGCAACTACATCCTATCTCATTTTGTGCAGCAACTACATTCATCAAATATGGGAGCGTTCTCTGTGGCGTCTGCTTCCGACGGCGCCCGAGAGTACGGCGGGCGGCTCACGTGGTACGTCTGTTGCACGTGCGTCGTGGCGGCATTTGGGGGGCTCATGTTTGGCTATGACATCGGCATCAGCGGAGGGGTCACCTCCATGGACGACTTCTTGGAGGCTTTTTTCCCGCACGTGCTTCGTAGAAAGAACAGCGCCCGGGAGAGTGATTACTGTAAGTTCGACGACCACAAGTTGCAGCTCTTCACATCGTCGCTTTACTTGGCGGCGATGGCGGCGTCGCTGGCGGCGGCATTTACCACGCGCCGGTGGGGTCGCACGTTCACCATCTTAATCGCCGGCTTCTTCTTCCTCGCGGGCGTGGCATTCAACTGCGCGGCGGTAAACTTGCCTATGCTCATAGTGGGCCGTATGCTGCTGGGCGGCGGCGTGGGATTCGCCAACCAGGCCGTCCCGCTTTACCTGTCGGAGGTTGCCCCCGCCCGCTGGCGTGGAGCCATGAACATTCTCTTCCAGCTCTCCGTGACGGTGGGCATCTTGGTGGCCAATTTGGTGAACTATGCCGTACAGAACACGCACCCTTGGGGCTGGCGCCTCTCGTTAGGGCTGGCGGGAGTGCCGGCGCTTGTCATCACGGCGGCGGGCTTCGGCCTGCCCGACACTCCCAACAGTCTGCTGGAGAGGGGTCGGGAAGAACAGGCGCGGACGGCGTTGTGCAAGATAAGGGGCACCTGTGACGTGGATGCCGAACTGGACGACATCCGCCAGGCCAGCCAGGCCGCGCAGGCTGTGCAAAGCCCGTGGTCGACCATGTGGAGGAGGAACAAGCCGCAGCTGGTCGTCACGGTGGCGCTGCAAGTCTTCCAGCAGCTGACGGGCATCAACGCGATCATGTTCTACGCGCCCGTTCTCTTTCAGACGGTGGGCTTCAAAAGCGACGCCGCGCTCTACTCCGCAGCCATCACAGGCGGCATCAACGTGCTGGCCACAATCGTGTCGGTGGCGCTGGTCGACAAGCTTGGCCGGCGGTTCCTACTTGTGCAGGGCAGCGTTCAGATGCTCCTGGCGCAGGCGGCCATCGGCGCCCTGCTGCGTGTGGCGCTCAAGCCCGGTCACCAGCCCTCAGGCGTGGAAGCTATTGCCATCATCGTGCTTACGTGCATCTTCGTGCCCGGCTTTGCTTGGTCGTGGGGTCCTATGGGTTGGCTCATCCCAAGCGAGATATTCCCATTGGAGACGAGGCCCGCCGGCCAGAGCGTGGCCGTGGTATTTAACATGTTGTTCACTTTCATCATTGCGCAGGCATTTCTCTCCATGCTGTGCGCCTTCCGCTTCGGCATCTTCTTCTTCTTCGCCGCCTGGGTTGCGCTCATGGGCGTTGTCGCCTACTTCCTGCTGCCGGAGACCAAGGGGGTGCCCATCGAAGACATGGAGTTCGTATGGAGGAAGCACGCCGTCTGGAAGAATCTCCTTCCGCCGCTCACTGCAGCGCAGCACAGGCAGGAGCACCTTCGCGAGGTCATTTAGGCAACATGCTACTTCTTATTTTATATGGTTGCAATAGCCCGTTTAGAGAGATGCTCCGGGCAGTTTTGTAATAGCATTTGAGGATCATGGTCTTAGCAGTATTCTTTTCACCTCACAAGCCATTTAGAGATGGTCTAAGCAAAATTAATGTAGTACTCTTTTGATCTTACACGCCATTTTCCAATCCCCCACTTGACACGTTAATACATCAACCTTTTGCAATGAAAATGGCAATAATGTGCCAAGGGCTTTGGATACTATACAGTTGGTTTTGCAATGAAAATGGCAATGATGTGCCAAGGGCTTTGGATACTATGTTGCACTCTACTTTAAGGTTTTGGTTCGTAAAAAGCCACATAGTTAAGAAGCACTCTCTCTACCTACATAATTATAATCTTGTTTGTTGACCCTTTCACCACCGTCTTTGTACTATGGATGTCTCTTCTTCCAAACTCTCATTAACGCAACCCTAATACTTGATTTCAATGACGTAGGTTTTCTCGCTAATCTCCACAACCAAAGAACACTATGTCCATGCTTTGCTCAAAAAGGTGGGAAGTAAGGAAGAGAGTAGTGTGTTGAGGGGTTTAAGCTAGAGACTGTATGCAAGCTGTGAATTAGTATATGTTGTTGTAATCAATATTGGCTTCTAACAAGGGGAGACAATTTGAAGGACTGGGCCATCATCCTTTTGGCAATTAAAACTAGAGAAGGGTTAGAATCAGATTGCTGCTTATACTAATCTGCTATCATTAATCTGACAAGTTGTGCGTGCTACTGCTACAGCTTCTTTTGCCCTTGTCGGGGTGCTACTCTTGGTGGCGGTTCTATGAAGCCCTCACATAACACTGATGTGAGTAAAATAAGTACTTGACGAGGGTTACCTAAAAAGATTCCCTCCCAAAATGTGTGAAATTTAAAAAATGGCTTAAAATACATCTAGAATTACATGTATAAATTTAAAAATTACATGAATTTTGCTATTTTTTTTCAAGATTGAGAATACGTGTGACCTTCGTAGATTTAGAAACTGTTGTTGTTTGTGACATAAAAATAAACTACGCTTACAAAATGGCATAGGAATCTACACAACGTAAAGAAATATCAATCTTTTTCAAAGAAAAATTTATTTTATAAATTTCATGAATGTAAGACACTTTTTTTAATGGACTTTCTTGGGACAAATTCTACCACTATGCATAAATATACACATTATTTGAAAAGCACTCAAAAAATATTAGAATACATAACAATATAAGCTCCATAATTTATGAAAAATCCTACAAATATCCTTGAGTCTATTTCTCGACCCAAATAGCAAATCCTTTAGTATATACTTACCTTGATAGTTTGCATGACATAATTATTTGCTCTATTATTTATAAGCAGATAGAGTTGGCATGATATACAACCAATGCTAAGAGTTTAAAGAGGTCAACTTATAGGTGTGCAAAGGTAGACTTCTATTCATATATATATGTAAAAGATGGTAACTATGGAGGCTCTAAGTAAACCTAAGCATGTTAAAAGAGTAGAAAATTGAAATATTTTTTCAGCAGGACAATTTTAGAGGCAGACATCATGTAGCCTATGGGTGTAAGTTTCAACCCACGTAGGCATTTGTTTTCATGAAGAAAATTCTTGTTATGCAATATGGATAAGGGTGGTGGGAAGAAATTGTAGCTTATATCATGTACATATGTGGTGGTGGTAAAAATTCATAGTATGCATGTGTTGATGTTTGATCTAGATAGCCATTATCATCATGAACGTAGGAGAGATGGTATGTCTAAGGGTAGTGTAGAATGAGCTCTAGTTATAATTATTTGGAGGACATGTGAAGGATGCTGAGAGACGCAATCTTCACCCGTGACATTGTCTTTGTGTGCAAAGAGAAAAGAGAGGAGCTTAGGGCTTCTTGAATGGTGGTAGAGTGGAGCTTGAATCTTTCACGATGATGACAGTACCGGGTAGATTCAAGGTCCCCTATGATGGAGAGCATACTACTGCACATAGGCATGGCAGAGGCCAAGCTCACATGCACCCCCCTCCCTGACATAGATGGTCCCACCACGTGTATTTGCTTATAGTTCTTCAAAGCTTTAAAATGGAATTGTAGAATAAAAATCAGGATTGGCGAATCAATCGACTCATGGTTTTCCAAATCAATGGAGCCTTGCACATCTAGATCAAAACCAATGGATTACAGGCCATCATGGATTATCTTATCTAGTGAGTCTTCTACTATCATAAATTTTTGGCATCTACTATGTAGCGATATTATTTATGATACAAAGGTTCATTGGATACATAGACAATCATTTTTTTTAATGACCTCCTCTCAAATTTGTAGTCAAAGGTTGCGACCATGTGTGTTTTTCAAGTCTTTAGCCCTAAACCTATGTTCTAACTATATCATCTTATCCTGGGCAATACATATTTTTTAATTCTATGATTTATAGGATTTTTTAAATTTTTTTAAGATTTTATCGGCTACTATATACTAGTTTTTACAGGTTTATTGGTAATAGAAATAAAAATAATTCTCATAAAAACTGTAAGAATATTTCAAAGTTAAGAAAAATAGCCTCCTAAAAGTTGATGTTTTACATTAAAGTTGATACAAAACATCAACTTTTTCACACAACTTGATGTTTTGCATCAAAGTTGATGCAAAACATCAACTCTATCACAAAACTTATCACACTGAAAAGTGGTGTCGGATTTGTTTTGCGAATACCGGCCACCCCATGCGGAATCTCCCAATTATCAAAACTCGGACTTTATTCGTCCTATGAGATGAACTAACTTTCTTTAATTCGCCTCTCTGACAAATAAAGTTATCTACTCCCTCATGAGAGGCCGTTACTGAAAATTAAGGATCAAATTGATGTCCGGGCCCTGTTTCGGGCACTCGATGCGGTTATATTTATTATGTAAACCCCCATATGAGTTTCCTTTAGACTAAACCACTCACTATGACCCTCTTATGCATTATCTAACATGGTTAAGTATAGAATAGAAATCACATACAAATGACACCCAAAAACATGCATAAAAAGTCCCAAAATTGATCCTAAATTGACATATCTAAATTACTAAATTTGTGACCAAACTTAATCTTTTATGTCATCTAAGTAATTCCTACTATTCAACATTGAGTATAGATGCTAAAATTCATCGAATTAAATGGATCTAAAAATACGTACATATGAGTACGTTACACGTATTTACGAATGAGGTTGAGAGCTTGTCATAACCTTATATTCTAATATTTAATGAGGTTGCAACCTTATTTTCGAATCTTTTTCACTAAGATTTTCCTCTTTAATGAAGCATTGTTGTGGTATAATTAAAATTCAAATAATGAACCACTTAAATACACCCGCTTTCCTACTTTGTTACATTTTACAGGAGATGGAGTCAATGGATTGCTAGGATATTGCAAATCCATTACTACGTATGCTGATGGTGAAAGACATTATTCACAACATCCAGCACTTGAACTCCTCCATTCAACAGAAGATTTCAAGGCCCTTAGAAAGAAATTGGAGGAAAATGAGATTGAAATTGCAAGATTAAGGACACAAGGAGATATAGGGCAAAGGACACTAGCATTGGAGAAATATAGAGGAGGAGAAAGCTCAACAACTTTGAGACCTTAAAGCCAGGCTCAGGTGGTGTGAAGAAAAGAATTCAAGCAATCAGGTAATGAATGTATTTAAAGAAATTGCTTTGTTAATATTGTCTTCTAGATGTTAGAATTTATCATTATTGTAACTACAGGGTTATAATGCAACAACCTGACAAGAAGAATATCAAACCCAATCTCCATCCAACAAAGCAATTAAAACCTTGCGTACTTCAAGAATGAAAAAGGTATTAATGCAAAAAAAGAAGTTTAAGTTGGTCAAAAGAGATATTATAGAACATTTTGTTAGCAGAGCAATGTAGTTTCCACATCAGAAATACAAGAAGCTATGGATACTAATGGTGTCAATTTGTAAGGTTACAATGCTCTTCAGAAGTCACAATCTTCAATTCTTAAGGCTGCCGAGATTAAAGGGAGACTATTTCCAACTCTTACTTATGTTTAGACTTTCTGGAGCAAGCTCAATGCCAAGGTCTTGCAATATATCGGTAAACCTTACCACATTGAAGAGGAGTTCAATGGAGAAAGTGGCCAGTACAATGAATTCAATGGAGAAAGTGGCAGCATTCAGTACAATGAATTCAATAACGTATTCTTGGATATGGAGGTTTTGCAGAAGAGAATGGTGGAGTTCTATGACATTAAGTACAATGAATTCAATAGAATATTCTTGGATATGGAGCTTTTACAGAAGAGAATGGTGGAGTTATATGACATAACTTTCGAGAGACAGGAGGTCTGCTTAAATTTTTCATCAAGCTTGATGAATGTGAGATTATCAAACAAAAAAAGGTGGAAAGAGTGACAATAACACTGATAAATAGAGTACTTGATACAAGCATGTCAAGAATGATAAACCTCAATATTTTAGTGTGCACTCTGAAGCAAATATTTGGTGGCTTGGATCATTTGAGGTAAATCACATTACATTAACTTCACATTTTTCTTTTTTCTGCATAGCCCACTGATATTATCTATTTAAATATGTACAGATCAAGAAAGAAGATCATGAAACATTATTTTGGGTGTTTCATCATACATCAATTCTTAAGTTGGTCAACCAACAAATGAATGGAACAAGAACACTTAGTGTACACAACAAGGGAGACTTCCAAGTTGAGTGGCATCTTGCAGGTGACCTACAAAATCTCAAGTGCTTATTTAAGTACAGCAAGGGAGCTTTATTGCATGGACCCTACAAAAGAGCTAAATTGTAAGTGGTGGAGAAGGCCACCAAACCAAAACTTGATTAATGAGAACTTTCATCCTATATTTGCCATTCCTCTAGTCAATGTGCATATATGTACCATGCATGCCCTGTGTAGTGTAACTTATGTACATTGGCTTTGCTTGGAAGATTAAGGAGGTGGAAGAGAGATAAGAAGCTATTGCATCATTAGAGAAAGTGTTGTCAGACATTAGACTACATGGGGAAAACGTTCATATTTTGCAAGGCACAAAGAAGTCAACAAATAAGAAGGATGTTCCATTGAAACCATCCATTGGGGGTGTAAAGGCAAGAAGATTTCTTTCAATACCTCCTAAATCTCGGAAAGAGAAAAAGACCAAGACAAGAAAGCTATACAAATCGAACTACGTTAGCAAAATCAAGTATGATCAATGGAAGAATCTCCATAATGCTATGAAAGACCAAGAGGGTGAATCAAGACATGCCAAAGCAGAGGTTTGGCAGTCAATTGATGTTCTGTTCAGGATGTTTGAGAAATCTTCTTGGACAAAGCAAGATATAAAGAGCTTTCAAGACAATCTGCAAACATTTAAACAAGTCATGAAGGATGCTTGGACCAAATCCAACATAACACACTACATGGTAAGCTTCATGCTTTTTTTAGCAGAAGTAGCTTGTGTAATGCATAACCTTATTTTTTGTGTTGATTTTCAGCATATTATCTACAACCATATGTCATTATTTATTCAAAAATATGGGGACCCAAATATATGAAACACCCAAGAAATGGAGAAAGACATTACATGGCTCGCAATGCATATTTTAGACATACACAACATGGTGGAGGAAGAAAAAAAGAAAACAGCATGCATGAAGTATTCCAGTGGTTCTACCACAAAATACTGCACCTGCTTCAAAGGAAAGAAACCTTGAAGTCCTCAAACTTGCTTCTTCAAACGCTTAAAGAAATAGAGGAGATGTAACATGCCCATCTTCAATAATAATATATGTCCATCTAATAGACGAATTTATGGTCCCTTTTATAGTGTAAAAACATCAATTTTACTAGTTGAGCTATTTCCACTTAGAATCTTAAAAATTTGAGTCCAAATTTGGAATCTGCATGCAATTTAACCCTATTGTAGGATTTTACAACACACTCATAATGGACACTGGAATAAGCCTCTATGTAAAGTACAACCTTAATAAATGCATGTCCGGGTGTCCGATTGACAAATGGATTGCACCCCTTCGACTAGGGAGACACCCTAGACAATTTCATCAAAAAAAAAAATCACAGCCCCGCCGAGTGCATCGGCATGCATATTGAGGTCGCGCCCCAAAAAGGAATCCCCATCCCAAAAAGATACCATACACATACCCGAGCGCCCATACAACAACCACGTAAGGACCAAGGGGGCTGACTACCTTAACGTGTGGTCCCCACTGGCCGCCACGTGGATACCCATGCGACCACTGGCCCGGAAGGTACATGTGTACCTCACCTTTGGCCCGCATATAGGCACCATCCCTTTCCCCAGACTCATGCAACCATAGACCGGTGTACTTTCATCGTACATCATCCTTTGTACCCCACTTTGCTCTCTCTTTCCTTGCACTCGTACCCGTACCAGCCCTATATAACCCCCCCCAGTACTCCTCTATCGGCTAGCACACCCGACACTCTAAGCGGAGACTGTACCCATGACAACCCTCTGCAGCCCGTATGCGACACGTCTCTACATCCTATCTCCCAGCAAACCCTTTTCATCCCATCTCCAAGTAGGCTCTGCAGAATTTTTTTCAACATCCCACCCTTGTGTTGTAGAGAGGGTGTCCTACCCCCCCACCCTTGTGTTGTAGAGAGGGTGTCCTACCCCCCCCCCTCGGCACACCCGTGTGAATAGACTTAAGGGAAAACTCCCCTTGTCTCCCTCCAAGCTTTTGCCCTCAAATTCCAATTTAAGGACACATTCCTCCCTCCCCCATTTGTGGTGACTTAAATAAGCACACTTTGGCTCTTAGAGGTGGTTTCCACATGAGAGTTTTATGCTCATAAAGTGAGCAAACAAACTCTGAATTGTAATCCGATTGAAGCGTTGAGTTCATGGTAACACAAGCTACGAGAAGGTGGATAGAATGGCTCCTCCTTGAAAAATCCAAAATGCCACTTGGGGAAGCGTACATAATGAACGGCCCTAGAGGGAAGCCCCGGCCTCGACTCTCCCCTTGGGAGTCCCACAAGGAACCAATGGCCAAGTTAGCTTAATGACCATTTAAAAAGAGGTTTTTTGATTAACCTTTCATGTTAGCATTAATTAAGTAAGAAAGGGAATGCTACTTTTCCTTGCTTTGAAAATACCAAAATTCTTGTGAAATTGTTGCTTTCTCGAGAAGATGATGTGGTTTCTTGTATCCTATGGTTTAGTTAAGTAATTGTGTTGTTATCTTTATTAAGTTAAAGTATACGTACATTTTCTCCCCGCCTTGATGCTAACCGCGTTCTTGGCTTGTGTAGCCGAGCGGCGACAATAGCGAGGCCCGGAGTCAGCCCAAGGTATCCCTCCTACTGTTGGGAAGTTGTAACTCACCGGTTTGGGTGAGTGTTATTAATGTTGCCTAGTTCTGTCGGCCCAGGCTAGTGTAGTAAATAAGCCCACCCTAGGTAGCATGTAGACATCCCTCCGAGGAGCGAGAGGATCAAGCGATGGGGCCTGAGAGGGCGACAAGCCGACTTGAGTTCGCGTTGGCTACCAATGACGAGATGTATAGTCCCATAGGGATTGCCTAGTCTATGGAAACTGGAAGGCATAATTCTAGATAATTGACAAAATAAAATAATCTTTGATCTGGCTACTATGGATATATATAAACATTGTATATATTTTTAATTAAATCCCTTGTTTTCTAGTATTGTTATATTATTGTTAAGTGGTTGTTTTAATGCACAATGTGTAAGGTATCTAATTAAGGAACTTGTTTATACATGTTACACAGTGTGGTAGAACTAATTAGAAAACAAAATTAAGGAACTTGTTTATACATGTTACACAGTGTGGTAGGACTAATTAGAAAACAAAATTAATGCGTGAGTTGGGTGGAAAGTGGGAGGATGGAATGCCCTGATGACACTATCGTATGGATGGGCTGACCCGATTAGTCGGGTACTTTCCAACAAAATTAATTGAAAGCCCTACACGTTAGATAAGTAGGTCCCTGGGCAACCCTACTCTAGAGGATTAGGCCAGCGATTGTGCCTCACGTAAGTTGAAAAAAGCGTTGTTTCTAGGAATCAAGAATAGAGGTTGCCCAAGTTAATGTTAATCACTCTATGGATGATTTTATTTTAAGAGTCATTTAGGAGACCATGCTCCCCTTGCGGAGGATAGAACTAGGTCTTATCTATTAGTCATATCCTCGCATATTTAGACGGTCAAGGTGTCAACGAGTAGGAAATTTTTCTTTTGTTAGACTTAGTAAACTATCTTAACGTTTCCCTATTTTTTTGGTTAGGGGACCTTACAGGAGAGGAAACAGAAAAGAGCTAAAGCCTTTAAAATTCAACAACTAGTGAAGCACAGAACATGTGGAGAGAAAAAAAGATGCATGTAAATCACCACTGGATTAATAGAATGTAATGATACGTCAAAATTGAAATAATTCAATTATGGTTATCTTTGTATACAATATTGATGAGTATCATGATCATCATCATTGAAAAATCACTAAACCCTTCTCCTTTTTAGAGTTGCCTCATCGTCTACATGATCTTCGATTGGAGCATTGATACTTGAGGAACTCCATTTTTTCAAAATCTTTAAGCAACCAGCTATCCTTAATTCCACATAATAGTGTATATGCTGCTTGGAGAATCTATCGCAGAGGAGACAGTTGCTTTGGTCAAGGATAGTGTGGTTGAGACCGCGTAGCAAGCCCTAGTTCCAGAGGAGGAATTCACAACCTTACAAGACAAGCTAGAGGCTGAAAAGGATACCCTTGCTATTGGAGTGATGGAGGAGACCAAAGCACCTAAAAAGAATGAGGCTAAGTCCTTGATTGACCTCTCCACCCCACTAGCACTTTGGCAAAAGAAGACATCGAGCAAGAGGTAATAATTAATCTTTTATAACTTAGAAATATTTGTAATTATGTATAGGAAAATATTTTGATTTTTCCTTTGATTGTAGAGGGTGGTTGAAATTGACATTTGCTGGGAGAGGCGGCGGCAGAGACCAGGCCAAGGTCCATGGACATGATGCTGCATTGATGCACTATTGGTCAGCTTCCTGTGGATGGCATCACCATCATCCAACAGGGACTACACCCCTCAATCCGACTTCACTCTCTTCTTTTTGAAAGCCCTCTCTAAGGTGCTCTATGTAGTCTCTATGGCGTAGAGCACCAAATGTATAGTTTTGATTTAAAAATCCCTTGCCTTTGATGACTTTGGTTCTGGATTTAGGGGTAAGCTTCTTGCTCGTATAGGTATAACCAAAAGCATAGGCACAGAGGATCCTCAAGAAATAGCCCAATCACTCCTTGGACACACTCTACCCAATCACTCCTTGGGCACACTCTACCCAATAACAAGAGAAGGAAGCTCAATATTGTAAGAAAGCTTTTGTAAGATGATGTATCACTTGGTACTATGAATACAATACAGTTTTTGCAAACTTATTTTCATCAAGTAAATCATTGTTTTTTCTAGTTTGTACCATCAATTTCTTTGTAAATGCATCAGAAATGACCCTGGGGACCTCGGGGAGCAGTGCTAGAATAGTGCAAATTTTGAGACTACACCACTGCTGTGGAGCCCAAATTCACACTGTTCTGGCATAGTTTCCCTAGTCCTTCATCAGGAGCAATTCTGATGTATTGGATGACAAACAATGTATTTTTATACATGATTAAAGGTGTTTTAATCTTGTAAACTACTGTTTTTCATAATCAATGTAAACTTAATTATAAATGCATCAGAAATGATCCTGAGTGATTGGGAGAGCAGTGTCAGAACAGTGCAAATTTTGAGCATGCATACTGCTGCTACTACAGAGCCCAACTTCGCACTGTTCTGGCACAGCTTTCCCAGCCCTCAAGGAGCAATTCTGATGCATTGGATGACAAACAATGTATTTTTACACATGATTAAAGGTGTTTTTATCTTGTAAACTATTGTTTCTCACAATCAGTGTACTCAACTTTATTATAAATGCATCAGAAATGATCCTAAGTAGCTAGGGGAGAAGTGCTAGAACAGTGCAAATTTTTAGCCTACATCGCCCATTGCAGAGGCCAAATTCGTACTATTCTGGCACAGCTTCCTCAGTCCTCAAGGAGCATTTCTGATGCCTTGGGTGACAAACTAGCACATGATATAGACACTCCATGTTAAACAAACATGATGACATCGAGACATTGTAAGAGAAACTTAAAATTTAAATTATCAGAAGGTTACAAATGAAAGCGAGATAGGCTTGTTACAAAGGGGGGTTTGAAACAAAAGAGTTGCTTCAAAAAGCAGGTTAACATCTAAGATCTCTAGATCGTATGGCACTCGCCTCAAATATGCTGAGCTAGTTGCATGTCCTTGTGGCAGAAATGGTAATCCTCTTTGCATGTATTGCAAGGAGGTTGGTGTCTTCAAAATGCCCAACAAGGTAAGCCTCGGTGGCTTCTTGCAATGCTTCAAGGGCAATCCCCTACACACGGAACTCTGTTCTATATCGTTGGAGAATCTCCTTGACTGTGCGAGTGAAAGGGGATCTTCTTATCAGCAACTTAGTGTTCCTCTGATAAAACTTGATTTCTTATAGAGCCCTATGCCCTTGGCGCATCCTTCTCCTTGGAGCTCTTTGTGTTGTGTTGGTGCGTTGTTGGGACTTCCTTGGCTTGAAGAGCTTGACCTTTCTGCGCTTGCGCGCACTTGTAGTAACCTCCCCTTGATCTATCTCATACTCTAAATCCTCCTGCTACTACTGCTGCTGCTGTGGTACCTGTGTATCAAGTTCCTCCCGAGGGTAGGTAGGGGACCCTGTCCTGGTAGTAGGGTCTTGCCACTTGTGCTGCTGCGCAATGTATGAATGGTTTCACCAACCCAGTTGAATTGCTCATCATCGGACTCTCTGTCTTGATCTCTGGTGTGGCTGCATCATGGGATCTTCTTCACGCGCTTGCTCCCACTAGAAGGGCCTACATGTGTGTGCGTTGATGTTGTTGTGGGAGGAGGGCTGGACTCTAGTGATCCCGTTGGGCATGTCCTAGAATCCCAAGGGTCACTCTCTTCCATGCTGTCGCCAGTATGTGGTCGTTGGGTGCCTTGCACTGTGTTTTATGAAGGCATGGTAACACGTGCAGTGTTCTTGGTGCATGCCATATCCATGTACGACTATGCCTATTGTGCTAGCGTGGTGATGTGCTGGTGTCCTTTCGTGGGTGCCTACGTAGACCTTGAGTCAAGCTCTCTAAAAAAGTGAAATGAAAATGAAGTGAGTGAAGGAACTATTAATAGTTTTTTTTAAGGGCAAAAAAAAACCTAACTAAACTTATTTTCTTATCTTTATTACATCTAGATTTGTGCTAGTACATGCACAACCCAATGCCTCCCTTGTCTCCTCATTCGTGCACGCCAAGCACCATGCCTATGGTGGTGGGGAGCATTGGTCTGTAACCATTCAAGCCAAGCATGACTTTTTGCAACCTTGCATGCCTCTTGGGAAAGCTTTGATTGTTGGGCCCGCTCCCTAACCAATACCCTTCCAAAGGTTGTGTGATAAAACCAATTGAACATCTCTTGTAGATAGTTTGTACATGTACCTCCTGCACAAGCTCCACCTCCATGTCTTGTATTTTTGAAATAAACCCCTCTTGCTTTATAATATGATTTCTCCATCCCTTAGGTACTCCACATGTCGAGCGATCCATACTTATTCATGAAATACACACCATGCGCATAAACTATGTGCTATACACATGACAATAGAATTTAATTAGAAAAAGTCCAAGTTAAAACACCAGTTTATTTTTTTTATTGTACAACTTACCATATAGTGTGTTACTTTACTCTCTCCCCAAGAACCTAGCACACTTTTGGTGAATTCTATGATATGTTGTTGGAATGATGCTCGTTCTTGGGCACTTGTGCTACTTTGATTCATAATGAGAACCATGTTATTGAAATTTATCCAAAGCTATTTGCGCATATTTACAAGAGCTAGCATTGGACAATCTACATTTGTAATGATTGCACACAGGTCTCGGGACAGAGTCCCCAAGTCTTCTTTGAATTCTCTATGTTTGTTGGCTTCTCCAAAAATCTCCTTGCCTTTACTCCAGCCATGTGGAGACCTTTTGAGAAACCTCATATGACATACCAGAGGCCTGCTTATTAATTTTAATTTTCACGTTTCCGCCATGGCAGCTCAGAGAATTCAAAAGATGCTCTAATTTACCAAGGGCTGCAACTTTCCTCTCTTGTGTAGGCATTGTGAATGCATAATCGATATGGCACTCAAGCAATCGATCGAAGATTCTCATGAATGCATGAAAGGTGCAAAAGTGAATATTCTTTAGTGAAAAATTAATGATGGGGCTCCAATTTGAATTCCTGTTTGGTTCTCCTAGCATATCAAGAGACATGACACCTTCCACCCATCTTGCATTTGGTTGTTCCTCATCTTCATCGTCAGTTGACTCGGTTGGATCTACTGCATATTCCTGTTGCTTCTTCCCTTTCTTGGGACCTTTCGAGGCATCCTTCCCAACAGAACCAACCTTCTGCATACCTTTTCCATTTGTCTTTTTCTGCCTAGGAATATCAATCTGAGCATTGCAGTATGGACAAGGGCATCTTGATGTTGCGCCTTGAGCACAACCCATCGTGCATTTAATTGTCTTCAAATCTCTCCCATTATGCCAATCAACCTTAACCTTTTGTATGTTTTCTACATTTAAAAGTTGACCATCAATTTGCTTTTTGATTACATCTGTTATCCAGGGAGTCCTTTTAAACATCCATGTCAATACCTCATGTGTCTCCTTCGGTACCTCGAATGCACCAAGCCACCAGACCTCTTTCTCAGATTGCACACTAAAACTTGGTTTGGTAGTCTTTTCCCATGCACATATCATGGCCTCATTCATGAGCGTAATGCTCATACGTTCCAGCTTCCGACCTTTCACAATTTGGCACTCATCTAGCTTGAGCACAAATGAAAGTGTGCTCCCCAAAACTACAAATAAACGGTAATTTACAATATTCAAAACAAAATAATTATCTTCATTTTATACTGAAAAACATGAATAGTAGCAATTGCAAGTTCTCACCTTTTGGTGAAAGACCATAAAAATTCACCATATCTTGTTGTAGTCTCTCAATATATGAACAAAGATGTTATTGTAAACCACTAGGAGGATTTTTATATCCATAGATGTCTCAATTTTGGATTACCTCTCTTTAGACATTTTCTCTCTCTAGGCCAAAACAGGGTAAAACAAAATCTTTCTCCTATTTCAGAGAGGGGAATAATTACCTCTCTTTAGACATTTTGGATTACCTCTCTTCAGACATTTTCTCTCTCTAGGCCAAAACAGGGTAAAACAAGATCTTTCTCCTATTCAGAGAGGGGAATAATTACAAGAACAGAAGGGGAGATTCTTACACCTTTACACCTCAAAAGCTGGAGGGAGGAATCTTTCATGTTGTCTGGGAAGGACCTATCAATCATGATAGTGGATTCAAAGCCTGAAGTTGTGTCACTAGGGTCTTCTTGTGAGGGATCCTTGAGCCTTTTGTGTTTTCTTCTGATATGTTGGTGCCCATGTCTTAGGGCTACTGAGACACGAAAGTGTTTTGTGGTTTAACTGAGGTAGACAAAGAGTTTGTGTCTCATCTTTTGTTTTGATGTTTTGGTTATGATGATTGAGTTGTATACATTCAATTGATGGAGGTTTAAGCTTCTGTGGGTGTCAGTCTAATGACTAGGGATATACTCTGAGTCAGTTCTAACTCAGTTAGTATTTGTTGAGAAGGTATAGTGTCAGATATGAGTTAGTTGGACCTCAAAACAATCAATTGAAGGTGTAGGGTCCTTGCTTTGGTTTGTTTGAGTTTGGGAGAAGTGCTTGTGGGTCACAGCTAACTGTTAGAGGTCTATCAGAAGTAAGCTATCAATAGTCGGATAGTTTTTGGTCTGAGTGGTGTTGAGAATTGTGAGTCAGTTTTGTTGTCAACTAAGTGTCCAAAAGGTTGGGTCTTGGCTTGGTTTCAAAGTTGTGAGTGTCTAGAGGTGTCAACGGATGTAGAGGAGAGGAAGCCTACATCAGTTGAGTCAGTTTAGTTGGTTGGTTAGATACAGTTAGATCTGAAACAGCTATGTGTTAGCTGTAGTCAACAAAGAGCCTAAAGTGTAGTATCCTTGCAAGGTGAGTGTAGCTTGAGGGTCGACGGATGTTAGAGGACACTTGAGCAAAGGTTTTATTTCAATTGAAGGGTTCTAAGTCGACCAATTCTATGTCAAATTGCTGAGGCAGTTTTCAAGGGTGAAGGTTAGAAGAGGGTCAGCAGGGTGTCCAAGAAGGACCTGGGGTTGTGGATGTGAGGTTAACTGACGTTGGAGGACAGGTTTCTAACTAGGAACTAGTGGAGGATTTCAGAAGCAGTTTATAGCCAGTTTTGTGTCAACAAGATGGGAGTTGTTCTAGTTAGAATGGAGTCAGTTGAGGTCTATAGGTGGAAGGTCGTCAGAGCTTTTGGAGGTTAGTGTTGACATGAGAGGAAAATTTAAGGAGGCATATAGATCAGATAAGGAGGTTGGGAGGGTCTTGAGGTGTCCAGAGGTGTCAGCTTTGGAGGGTTGAGGACAGGAGCCAAGTTGATTGGTGCCCTTGGAGTTGGGATTTTAGTGTCCCCCAGTTCTAATCCCATTGTCTTTGCTTCTTGTGTGCCTGCTAATGGTGTAGTAGAGGCCATCACCCACTGACCACACAACGTGATGACACATGTACACTTATTGTCGATGTGACATGTGTCTTTATGAATGCACCACTGCCACATCTCTTCACACATGTGTCTTTATGGCCACATCTCTTCACACATGCAGAAACTTATTCTGCATGCAGATGTACATAGAAAAAAATTATCCAGAATCACCACAATGCAATAGGGCTGTCTCCATGAATGTAGAAATGGCCTATTGGCATTGTAGTGACACAAAAATAATTCATTCAGAATATCTACTGTAATACCACTACCACATGTCTAAAACACATGCACATAGTATTCAACCACCTCTCCCACATGCAAATTTATTGCCGACGTGACTCAACACTATTATCTATCATGGAGTCGTACACCTCTATTTTTGTGTAGATTTGTTTATTTATACCCCATGTTTGGCAATGCATATAATTTTTCTTTACTCGCTCATTTTTCTCCCCTCTCTCAATTTGTGCCTTCCTTCGTCCGACGATTCTTGTGATCAAAGCCTTGCCCCCCCTCCCTCTCGCTCTCTCAGTAAGGTAAGGAATGCACCCTAAACCCTTATACTATATTCACAATGTTATGTTTTTTGTTCATTTCATAACATTTATTCCTTTACTGTCTTTCAAATCACCAAAACACAATTAGGGATGTCTTTGTGCTCGTTGAAATGGACTATCATGTTATGGTGATTATATCTTAATACACAAAAATATTTTGTTTAGAATATCTATTTTTGTTATTTCATAAGGTTTATACTATACAAATCACCACCACAACGTGATAGGGTTGTGTGCATGTAGAAATGGCCTATTAACGTTATGGTGAATCTATTTCAATGGACAAAAATAACCTTTTTTCTCCTTTGACTTCCAACGAAAATTACCACAACATGATAGGGCTATCTTCGTGCATGTAGAAATGGCCTATTCACGTTGTGGTGATTCTATCTTAATACAAAAAAAAAACACTCAGAATATCTATTTTTGTTGATTTAAAATTTTTATACTATTATTTTCTTACAATTCATCACAACGCGATAATGCTCCTTCAGCATGGGAGAACCAACATATTTGTGTTGTGGTGATTTATATAGAATTTCCCTTTTTCTAACCTTTCTTATTTATTTATCATCCACTATTGTGTTTTATAGTGGTTTTAGATGGCCTGAACAAAAAAGACACCTAGTAGGGCAACCGATAACCCTAGTGTAGCAAAGAAC
The DNA here is from genome assembly GCF_041138505.1 of Cibotium barometz. NCBI lineage: Eukaryota > Viridiplantae > Streptophyta > Polypodiopsida > Cyatheales > Cibotiaceae > Cibotium > Cibotium barometz. The sequence continues at coordinate 54,509,322 of NC_141046.1, read as the reverse complement.
ATGGCATCATCCTCAAAGCCCTCCAAATTACAGGAAAGCTTTAGATGAAGAAGGCTTTACCAGTATCGTGGTGGTATGATGAAAGAGCTTAGACAAGAAATGACATATATGCAGTAATGTATTGCCAAGCTACTTTTCCAAAGACTCGTTCGTGACATCTGTAAACATTATGGACTCTACGCATGGTGGCAACCCTCAGCCCTATCTTGCCTTCTAGAGGAAGTAGAGGATTTTTTTATTGATTTTTTCCACGATAACTACATCCTAACAATGCATCCTAGCAACGCATGCTCATCACGTGATTGTCATGGACAAAGACATGCACTCACTTTAGTGAGAGTGTGCTATAGATACGACCGCCTCTTGTCTCCTCTCCCTATTCTTGATTCAAGAATGAGAAATATCCTAGAGATCCCTCCCCTCAAAAGAGAGAGGGATGGAGTGAGAGTAGAAGAAGTGTCCCATGAGCGGGACACCCGTTTTGGCTCAAAAGTGAGGGGTAGACTTGCACAGAGAGAACATATGGCAGGACAGCAACAAGCAATTGAACAGCTCGAAGCATTACACCACCAGGCTTAAAGACAAAAGTTTTTAGATGACCTAGATGCACAGACGAAGAGGCGATGTGCCATACTTTTGAAGTTCATTTATATGTTATGCAAGAAACTAGAATTTTTGCATTTTCTCTGTATGATGTGATAGTTTTACACTATCGACGCGAGGTTACAAACTCGATCTTGCTACCTATTCATTCGTAAGTGTTTCTTATTTTAGTTAGAGAGAGACATTTATACAATCTTAACTTATTTTCATCCTACAGGATTAATATGTTTCTTTTCTTGTAGAATTACTGTAGGAAATTTGCCATTTCCAGTGCAGAGTCGTGTGCTTCTGCCAGACCCATTGCTGTCGACATGACTACATGATCGAAATGTCACTTTTTTGAATATCTTGAATTGGTTCCCTGTTGACATGCATCCTTCCATGTGGTTTTGTTGGCTTACCACACGAAATGTAAGTACTAGTTTAATTTTTATATATGATAAAATCATTAATGATCTTTTTGTAAGCCTTTTAAGGTCTGTGCAGAAGCCATTGGAGCTTAGTCTTTTTTGACCTTCACGCGTGCACCAGAGTCTGTTATTTAGCCAACTCGACGGGGCAAGCTACCATGGACATTTCCAATCGTAAGTTTTTCTATTAAAAATATTGGCAACTCCAACCCGTTAAAACTTTTAAATAAGGAATATTTAATGAGCTTATTTTTCAAGTCTGTTACGAAAATTTCAAATGCATGGGAGGCTTTGACTCAAGACAATTTTTTGGATATACAAATGGGTACAGTAGAAGTTCTAATACAACCCAACTCCCACTCATGTGGATGGAGGTCTGTCTAAATGCAAAATTACTCATGCATAGGACTTTTTAACTACAAGACAATGTAGGTTCTATTAAATTAGTGTTTGTTTTCTTATATATTCTACATTTAATGCTTATCCAACTTTATATTGTTCCTGTAGAGTCCACCGATGGGATCCTATACAAGTTTTGATGTTATGCAGTTTCAGGCGGAGGCAATCGATTGCCTTATACGAACTGCCATTCCTCCCAATTTCCCGGGGCTCCCATTCCTCCCATTCCATGACCCTCACCCTAAACCTCACAAAATGAATGTAAGCCAATAGAAAATATTTGTACTCTTTCTAAGAAAGTGAGATTCTTTTAGTATGTACACTTATTCAACAAGATCTACCATGTGCAGCCATGCAAGTGAACCACATAATGTGCAACTACTCTCCACACAAGGCATCATATGGTAATGGGCATCTTCCGTGCATGTACACAAAAGAGAGTGGATGAAATCAGGAGGACCTGTCTATGCCCACTAAGAGAATGGAACACATTATAAAATAGTTGGAACTTAAGTGGTATAGTGATAACACCACGTGTCGTGTTGTGAGAACCTCATGGGGGGCGGACCAAGGCTTACACCCCTCAAATGACCTTTGCCCAATTAGAAGTAGGCTAAGGTCTTTTAAATCATTTTTAATTGATTCCTAATGCACTTTTGAGAATTTATTTTGAACTTCTGTTTCAGGGGAAACTATTTCAGACACTAGGAGGATTTTTAATCCAAAGATATCTCAATTTTGGATTACCTCTCTCTAGATATTTTCTCTCTCTAGGACAAAACAGGGTAAAACAAGATCTTTCTTTTATTTCAAAGACGGGAATAATTACAAGAACAGAAGAGGAGGTTCTTACATCTTTATACCTCAAAAGTTGGAGGGAGGAATCTTACAATAATGGTAGACACCGAAGAATATGTCAAATGATGCAACGAATGCCAAAACGAGTGGCAATCCTAGGCTTTAAGGACAGCATGCCCCTGAACCCTATCATGTCCTTACAACCATTTGAGAAGTGGGGCATTGATTTCATAGGACCCATTAGTGTCCAGAGGATCGATACACTTAAGCTCAATACATCATAATAGCCACAGACTATTGCACTAAATGGGTCGAGTTAGGGCTACCCGTAAAGATGATGCAAGATCCTCTGCTAAATTCCTTTATGAATTAGTGATCACTTGCTTTGGGTGCCCTCTTGAGCTCGTGAGTGACAATGGCACAAACTTTGTCAATCAAGTGATACAATTCTTGTTCCAAGAATTCCTAGTCACCCATACGAAATCCTCCCTCTATTATCCCCAAGCCAATGGCCAAGCCAAGAGCACAAATAAAGTACTTTGTGCCATCCTGAACAAAACAGTTGAAGCTAGCCACAATGATTGGGAATAGAAGCTGCCCGTGGCACTCTGGGCATATTGCAAATCCTACAAGGCGACCACAAACACAACACCCTTCAGTCTAACCTATGGTACTCGAGCAGTCATGCCTATGGAATTCTTGGTACTACCCAGCTTAAGAATTGCAGTATAGGAGAAACTCATGGGCAATATTTTGGGCCGTTGTCACCTTTTTGAACTTGAAAAGCTTGATAAAACACGCCTCTATGTTGTATACAATATGATTGTAGAAAACTTGAGGCGTAAACAATGGTTTGACAACCAACTCAAAGATAAAAAATTAACGAGGACGACATGGTCCTCCTCTACAGCACAAAAAACCACAAAAAGAAACTGAAATTCAAAGGCTTGGGACCTTTCCTAGTCACTGAGATAACCCCGTAAGGCACACTAACCCCACTAACAAGCCTAACCCACCCGAGGTACAACTTCGGCCCGTCGAGGCACACAATGCAGGCAAGAACCCTCGCACCTGGGTGCCCAAGAAGCTTGTTTCACCCAAGGATATTATGAAGGTGCTACAACTTTATGGATTCCCCATGTAGATCCACTTCCCAAATTCATGTCCCAGCAAAACTAGCTCCTCGTACCTCTCGACGAACCCCACTTTGATAACCACAAGCCCATGACGATCACCTCTCTGGTGAAAACCTTCCACAAAGTGGGTGGAGAGGAGGAGGATCATCGTGTAGATACAAAATGTTCGATGAGAAGAATGAATGATGATTAAGGGGAAGGGGACTCATTGAAGAATGAGTGCAAAGCTTATGAATTTCATTGTAGTAAGTAAATGCAAAGATGGAGTTATTACATGGGATTTTGAGCAGATTTACAGGTGAAAACAGATATTTGAATAAAGTAAATTGTTAAGGAAGATCCGACGAGGAGAGAGAGTGCCAACATTATAACATTAGCTTTGGCACTTTTCCTTGACTCGTGGAAGAGAGAGAGGGGCCTTAAGAGGCCCATTTGAGAGTCCAAATTTCCCCCAATGATATCAAAATTCACTAATCCAAATTGATAGGCCCTATTAGGGATTTCTTTGGAGAAATCAGAGAAAGGCTAATAGGGGCCTAGTTTAGCTAGCTTGGGATAAAATACATGTCTACCTAGAGACTGGGGTTCTGGGTATACTTCATCTATCTACACATGTTAAAGCGAGGTTGGGCTCCTCGCTTCATGAGTTTCTAAAACAAGAAGTAAGTTGGTATGATAGTGGAAGCTTCTAAAGTTAGAGGCAAGGGGGGTTTGGGTAGGTTTTTCTTGGATTGATAAATCGTTTTCTTTAGCTCCTATAATAATTAAAAATGCCCCAACCTGCAAGTTGATATGCCAAGCCTGGAAGGGTGTCATGGGACTCATTGAATGGAAAGACCTACTACCAACTCCTTTTTTCCACCACCACATTTTCCTACATCCTCACCAAGCTCTCCTCTGGTTCCATCTCCTTTCTTGCCATCCTTTTCTTCCAGGGCCAAATATCCTTCTCTGAACCAGCCACCCTCTTCGACTTCCCCGTCCACCCCCTTCAAGGCACCCTCCTCAACTGGGCCCACCTTCTCCAATGCTGGCACCCTACCACCACCAATGAAACCATTGACCTCGCCGTCTTCGACGGGCTTTGCCCCTACTCTTGTATCGTCCCTCCCGTACCACGGAAGCCCTCACTTCCTCCATGATCGGGGATGACAGATTATCTAAGCTACCTACAAATCCCTCCGCCCCCTAAGAGATCCCCCCTTACACCTACCAGGGCCTTCTTATCCTCTAGCACAAGTGCCAACTCCAACTCTAGATAATCCACGCCACTGGCATCATCCAATTTGATGATTCCCATGTGGCCTTCCCCCTGGACTTCTCCCCTCAAGAGACCGATGATGCCCACTGCTTCTTCTACTTCAAGTGCCCGGCCAATAACTCCTCCTCATTCAACGACAACGATGATGACAATGATGGAGGTGTGCTGCTCCCGGCAACCCCCCTAATGAGCCACTCCCACCCTTGTCTCCTCCTCATCAACCTCCCCCCCTCACCCATCCCAACCTAGCACTAGCTCCCAACCACCTCCACCCCCACCACCACCAGGGACCACCATCCTTTCCCTCTTCCCCTCACCATCCTCTACAACCCCCCCACATACCTACTCCTCCTTCACCAACCCCTTCTTCACCCACCAACCTCACTCTTCATTTGGGCCTCCCCCTTAACCTAAAGGATATTCCCTTGATATCAAAAAGGTGGCCTGCACCTCTCCTTACCGCCGCAACCCTGGCTCCACGGTACCTTCTCAGTCTCGAGACAGCCCCTCCACCCCCATCACAATCGCTCCTTGACCTCCCTTCCCCCACACGTTTGGACGAAGGCAAGATCCCCCTGCCACCCCCGCAAACGAAGAAAGAAAGTGACCCACCCCTCAACCCTCTCAACTGGCGTGACTCCCTAGATCGCACGGAGTTCGAGCAAGACATCAACATCTTGCTCAATCATCGACAACTCCAAGAAGCCCCCATGAGTGGGGTGACAGACCGCATGGGCATCCATGTCCTTCGGCTCTACTTGGACGCCAAGCACATTGCATGGAAGTGCCAACACCCCCATTGGCAATGAGGAGGTTACCAGCGACCCCCTTTCCCCATCACCTTCAAACTTATGGGCGAGGGCCTTTTCTTCTCAAACCATACATCTGGGAACAATATTACAAGGCCCCAAGCATTCTAAGGATCGACCCCACCTACTTGCCCATCTATTGATGTTGGGCTTGGGACCTCTTCAAGATGGAGCAGACGCCAAACCCCAAGCTCCAATACAACTTCCCTGGTTTGCCCCACCCACATCCCAAAGCCCCTACCACTGAGGCCACTATGCTCACCAAGATCCATGCATTCATTTGATAGGTATGAGCAGGTGCATGATCCAGCGATTGTGACCACTATGCTCACCAAGATCCATGCGTTCATTGACAGGTATGGGCGGGTGCATGATCCAACAATTGTGGCCACCATCCGCTTCTTCCACCTCATTATCACACTTTTGGACTAGTACTATGAGGGCAGCCAAGGCCTCGCCTTCGACCTCAACAAAGGCCCCACTTTTAAGCAGTTATTTGGCTACTACGAGCACATCCGCCTTGCGTGCAGACCTTTGAAGATATGATGGAGACCACTTTTTGGATGAGCTACAAGGTCTTCCATCGATTCCCCCACATCCCAAGTCGTGATTCGACTTCATCCACACCTACTCCACCTACTACCGCTAAGTACCCTTGCCAGATTCGAGGACGGATTTGAATTAGGGAGGGGGGTATGTTAACCACACTTGTTAACGTCATTTTCAAGTGTGGTTATGCTTTTTGTAACTCATTATTATGTAACCGCGCCAAGCACTTCATGAAAAAGATATATAGGATGACTAACCTTACGACTTGTGTAATGCGGGTAGTTAACCCTCATTAGGGGCTAAGTTCTAGTCTCCAAACCGACACCGTTTGCATTGCCCTCCTGTTTTGCATAATTCAATGCGAGGTTTCCTAGGCCTTCTTTGTTCACGTGCTTTCAAAGTGTAGTTGTTCCATATTTCCTTGTCTTCTCTAACGTCATTGATAGCCTTTTGTGTTCAGCCTCAACTTCTTGCACCTTCTTTGAAAGTTCTACATTCTGAACTTGTTGAGAATGAACAACATTTGCCAAAGCTTTACATTCATTCTCCTTGTTCTGATACATAGCACTTAACTGTGAGATATTTTTCTTGTTGATCATTAACAATCTCGTTGATCATTAACAATCTCTGTGCAGACCAATAAACACTCTAATGTTCTACATTCTGAACTTGTTGAGAATGAACAAAATTTGCCAAAGCTTTACATTCATTCTCCTTGTTCTGCTACATAGCACTTAACTGTGAGATATTTTTCTCATTGATCATAAACAATCTCGTTGATCATTAACAATCTCTGTGCAGACCAATACATAGCACTTAACTATGAGATATTTTTCTCGTTGATCATTAACAATCTCTGTGCAGACCAATAAACACTCTAATGTTGATTTTTGCAAGCCTCTTTGTGTAGCCAACCAATCCTGTATTGCCCCTACATTCCCCTCACAAACATTGATGCTCCCTACATCTCTAGCTCGAGGGGGTTGGAATTCGTTCTTATGTAGAGGTGTTTAATCTTCATCCAAAGCCAGATGTATGTGCCTCTACACCTCAAGTGAATACTCCTAGCACACCTTATACCAAGTTTCCCTCTTACTTGATAGTCCGTTGACCAGTGCCTAGCACACCTCCCCTCAAGTGAACAATCTTAGCACACTTGGACCCTATACCAAGTTTCTCTCTTACTTGATAGTCCACAACCAGTGCCTCAAGTCCCTAAACTCATAGTCCTTGACACTCTCTCTCTCTATGTGTCCAAGGCTACTACAAGTGCCCGTGACCTTGAGTGACTAAAGTGCTCACACATACATCTATCACATGGCCTACATCATCGGTGGCTCAGAGGTGGTTTTACTTTGTTGGGGCAGGTTACATTGGGTTGTGGGGTCTCTCTCTCTCTCTCACAGAGATTTTCACATGGCTTCTCACTCTTTGGAGCCTCACATCTTCTCTTGTCTTCAGTCTTCTTGTCGTGGTAACTTCTCTTCACGCGTCCATGTCTTCCTCTTCTTTCAGTCTTCTTGTTGTGGCAGCTTCTCTTCTTGTTGTGGTGGCAGCTTCTCTTCTTGTGTCCATGTCTTCCTTCAATGCTTCCTCTAGCTTTTCTTCTTGGTGTGGATCTTCCTCTTGGAAAGAGATGTTCTTCTTCTTTCATGGCTGGGGCCATGAGCTTGTCCATCAGTTCCTCTTGCTCCATGTGAGCAACATGTTTAAATGTTTTGTTGACAAATATTTTGAGCTTTTGACGTTTATCTTGTATCATTATGCAATGCAAACCCAAATCTATGTGGGAGGTCTTACCTCTTGCCTTATTCTGGACAAGGGTAGTGTCTGATCCCATTTTTACACTGATGTAGTGTGCTCAATACATAATGCATATAGCATTCATTCTTATGCACATTCCCAAATGCAACTCTGGCTGTGAATAATCTTGAATTTGAGTGTGATTTTCAGGCATTAACCAAGGGTTAAATGCAAAATGATGATTACTACAAATTTATCAGCATAATTTTACCAGAAATTACATTAAATCCAGGGTAACCAATTTGTACGGAATGGTTGGAGTATCAAACCATCTCTGAATTGCAATCTGAAGTTACAAGGATCTGTATCAGATACCTAATGGTTGATTTGAACCTCAATTGCACCAAAATACAGTGATTAGCACTGATTAATCATTGATTAGCAAATTAATCCTTTGTTTTGTGTGCAAAAAACAGAGTATGCGGGGAGCCCAGATCTGAGGCCTTAGAGTTCAAATGAGCTTAAATCCTTTCAAGGCCATCAATAGCAATCAGTCTAATAGAGGATTAAGCCAAGAAACATGAGATTTGACCAAACATTGAATGCTTAATCTCTATTTTACCAAAGTTACCTGCAAATTTGATGAAGAGCTTGGATCTCACTGTAGACTTAATCACATCAAATTCTGACTTCACCAACTTGTAAAGCATGCTTGAAAACCCCCGTAGCTGGAATTAGACCAATTTGAAGCGGGTACGTCACATGGAGCTTTTTCCCAAAAAAATTTGGCGCCTGCAAATCGCGCTGCCCGCCGGCGTTCTGCGCTGAATTTCTTCAATTGCTTTGAGTTGTGTGTAGATCCTTGAGTCTAGTATGAGTCCCTAAAAGGGCTTGGGCAATGGTTATGTGTGAAGGGAGAGAGAGCTCCTCCATTGGCTGGGGGTGCAGAGGTTAGTTGAAAATATTAATTTTCTACTAATCTTGATTAGCCAAGTGATTAGCAAGATAATGGGCTCTTAAATCGATGGATTCTAGGCTTGGCTCTGATATCATGTTAAAATTATAGCAATGTGATGAGCTATGGTGGATCAAATGCTAGAATCAATATCATTAACAAAGAGATGAGATGATAATTAAGATGTGATTAGTGAGTAATTAACTAATAGCTTAATGTAAGCATGGATAATCAAAAACCAGCAAGTTCTCATTAGGCCAATGCCTCAATTTATAGAGTTTACATCCAAGCATCCTAATCCCACTGATTTCTCCTTGATTCGCTCCACCTCTTTTGCTTGATTCTCTCCACCTCTCCCATAATATCTCCACTTCCTAAATCTTCTCATGCTACCCTTTATTCTCTCCCAGTAGATTCTTCTCACCTTTTCACAGGTTCTCTCACATTTACAGATTCTCTTTTATAGCCTCTTGCCAAGGGCTTGTTCCCACACACACACCCTATTCACTTGTATATTTCAACACAACCTCCCAGTAAAACAGGAACTTGCTCCCCACCAAGCCATGACTGGAACAGACACAAAGGCCTAGGATGCTGAAGAGCCGCAGAAGAGGAGGAGATGTGCCGCACAACCCAATTATTTGAGAAGAACCTCTATGAAACCCCCCTCTTCATGTGTCCTCTCCGCCCCCTCCCTTCTTTGAAGAAACAGGCACTTTCTCCCCCGCCTCCTCCCTATGGAACACTATGGATACTTTGCGATGGGCTCATGCAGGCAACTTTCGCTCCCAAGAAGCTTATTCAGAGGGTATCCACTCCACACATAGTGTAGTGCCCAATTTCGCCTAGGGATACTCCAGCCTAGCCCACAAGCTAATGAACCAGATGATAGATTACATGCATAGGCAACAAGAGCAGGTCACCGGCTGCGCAACAACAGATGCTGATCATGAAAGCTAACTAGCAGGTAGACCCAGGAGGCCCTCCATGAGGCCACGTTGGACAATCATCACCTCCAAGCGGCCCTGGAGGACCACGAAGCTACCCTGGCCTCCCTCACTGAGCTTCAGTACTACCAACTTCAGGTTGCCCAAGAAGTGGAGCGGCAGGCCCTTCATGCCCTCTCCCTTGCCCAAACAGAAGCCCATCAACTCCAACAACGATGAGTGGCGTGCGCAGAAGAGGACATCCACAATATCAGCCCCTCCTTCCATTAGTGTAGGGAAGTTGTAGAGGGTGCCCTCTTCCAAAAAGGTTCCCAAGTCTAAGCCATAGAGGCCCAGGCTCTCCAACCTCCACCCACCCCTTCTGGCCTTGTCCCCAACGTCGTCGAAAGAAAAGTCGACGTGTTGATGGACATAGCTACCGAGCTCCCCAACCTTGCCACCCCTCCCCAAAACCCCGACCAAATCCTTAACCTCAACTACCAAGCCATTCGCCTAAACCTTCTCGAGCACATCTTCCTCGACAAACCCATTTCCACCACCACATTTCCCTACATCCTCACCAAGCTCCGAGTCTGGTTCCATCTCCTTTCTTGCCATCCTTTTCTTCCAGGGCCAAATCTCCTTCTCTGAACCAGCCACCCTCTTCGACTTCCCCGTCTACCCCCTTCAAGACACTCTCCTCAACTGGACCCACCTTCTCCGCACCACCAATGAAACCATTGACCTCGCCGTCCTCGACGGGCTTTGCCCCTACTCTCGTACCATCCCTCCTGTACCACGGAAGCCCTTTACTTCCTCCATCATTGGGGATGACAGATTATCTAAGCTGCCTACAAATCCCTCCGCCCCCTTCGAGCTCCCCCCTTACACCTACCAAGGCCTTCTTATCCTCTAGCACAAGTGCCAACTTCAACTCTAGGTAATCCACGGCACTGGGATCATCCAATTCGATGATTCCCATGTGGCCTTCCCCCTGGACTTCTCCCCTCAAGAGACCGATGATGCCCACCGCTTCTTCTACTTCAAGTGCACGGCCAATAACTCCTCCTCATTCAATGACAACGATGATGACAATGATGGAGTGTGCTGCTCTCCCGACAACCCCACTAATGAGCCACTCCCACCCTTGTCTCCTCCTCATCAACCTCCCCCCCCCACCCATCCCAACCTAGGACTAGCTCCCAACCACCTCCACCCCCACCACCACCAGGGACCACCATCCTTTCCCTCTTCCCCTCGCCATCCTCTACAACCCCCCCACATACCTACTCCTCCTTCACCAACCCCTCCTTCACCCACCACCCTCACTCTTCATTTGGGCCTCCCCCTTAACCTAAAGGATATTCGCTTGACATCGAAAAGGTGGCCCCCACCTCTCCTACCGCAACCCTCGCTCCACGGTACCTTCTCAGTCGACAGCCCCTCTACCCCCATCACAATCGTTCCTTGACCTCCCTTCCCCCACATGTTTGGACAAAGGCAAGATCCCCCTGCCACCTCCGCAAACGAAGAAAGAAAGTGACCCACCCCTCAACCCTCTCAACTGGCGTGACTCCTTGGATCGCATGGAGTTCAAGCAGGACATCAACATCTTGCTCAGTCGTCGACAACTCCAAGAAGCCCCCATGAGTGGGGTGACAGACCGCATGGGCATCCATGTCCTTCGGCCCTACTTGGACGCCAAGCACATTGCATGGAAGTGCCAACACCCCCATTGGCAATGAGGAGGTTACCAACGACCCCCTCGCCCCATCACTTTCAAACTTATGGGCGAGGGCCTTTTCTTCTCAAACCATACATCTGGGAACAATATTACAAGGCCCCAAACATTCTAAGGATTGACCCCGCCTACTTGCCCATCTATTGATGTTGGGCTTGGGACCTCTTCAAGACGGAGCAGACGCCAAACCCCAAGCTCCAATACAACTTTCCTGGTTTGCCCCACCCACATCCCAAAGCCCCTACCACTGAGGCCACTATGCTCACCAAGATCCATGCATTCATTTGATAGGTATGAGCAGGTGCATGATCCAACGATTGTGGCCACTATGCTCACCAAGATCCATGCGTTCATTGATAGGTATGGGCAGGTGCATGATCCAACAATTGTGGCCACCATCCGCTTCTTCCACCTCCTTATCACACTTCTAGACTAGTACTATGAGGGTAGCCAAGGCCTCGCCTTCGACCTCAACAAAGGCCCCACTTTTAACTACTTATTTGGCTACTTACAAGCACATCCACAATGGATGCCCGCCTTGCCTGGAGACCTTTGAAGATATGATGGAGACCACTTTTTGGATGAGCTACAAGGTCTTCCATCGATCCCCCCACATCCCAAGTCGTGATTCGACTTCATCTGCACCTAGTCCATCTACTACTGCTAAGTACCCTTGCCAGCTCCGAGGACGGATCTAAATTAGGGAGGGGGTATGTTAACCACACTGGTTAATGTCATTTTCAAGTGTGGTTACGCTTTTTGTAGCTCATTATTATGTAACTGCGCTAAGCACTTCATGAAAAAGATATATAGAATGACTAACCTTACGACTTGTGTAATGCCGGTCACACATGAATGAGCCTAGGTGTACATAGAGCTAGGAAGTAAGTTTTGGGCCCCCAATTGTAATAGGCGGTCGGCTATTGTAAAAAGTGAGCTCATGTATATATGTGATTTATGAAATATGAAAAGGGACAATTCCATTATCACAATTGAATTTTGCCTTCTCTCTCTCTCTCTCTCTCTCTCTCTCTCTCTCTCTCTCTCTTGTGGCATGCTTGTATTGGTTGATGCATGCTTGCTTGATTGTGGTGTGTGCATGTAGGTGATGATTCTTGTCTTCTTCTTGAGATCCCTCTTGCATACACAAAGGCATGGAGTAGAGGTAGAGCTTTCCATAGCTCCCTTCCTCTTTTCTCTCTAACTAGCTTATGGAAGATCCATTTGGGTGACACAGTGGAGGTGGAGTGAGTCCCTAGTGGCCTTACATCGGGGAGTTAACCCTCATTAGGGGCTAAGTGCTAGTCTCCAAACCGACCCTTACATGGTCTTCCTTCATTGTTGCTGATGCCAATTTTGTCACACATGCGCTGTGCTTCACATGATGTGATTTCTTTCATGACATCTTGTAATTGCCCTTCTACAATTTCATCAGCCAATTGGTCAGTTCTTAGAATGAGAGAGTACATTGGACCTTACGATATCTTTTGTTTTGAGGATTTTTGCAATTACATCATCTCCCCCTCTAGCTTGGATTTCTTTCATCCTCTAGTTCTCTGGATAAACATGGCGTTTGCATTGCCCTCCTGTTTTGCATAATTCAATGAGAGGTTTCCTAGGCCTTCTTTGTTCATGTGCTTCCAAAGTGTAGTTGTTCATTGAGAGGTATCCTAGGCCTTGTTCTGATACATAGCACTTAACTGTGAGATATTTTTCTCCTTGATCATTAACAATCTCTGTGCAGACCAATAAACACTCTAATGTTGATTTTTGCAAGCCTCTTTGTGTAGCCAACCAATCTTGTATTGCCCCTCCATTCCCCTCACAAACATACTTAACCAATGAAGTTAACCCAAAAAAGTTGGGTGGCTGTTGGGACATGGGATCATGTGGATAAATTGACCCTTGAACCCACAAATCAACATGCTTTTTTCCTGATGCGGTTGGAATTCGTTCTCTTATGTAGAGGTGTGTAATCTTCACCTAAAGCCAGATGTATGTGCCTCTACACCTCTTGTGTAGAGGTGTGTAATCTTCATCCAAAGCCAGATGTATGTGCCTCTTGTTTTCATTTCTTCTAGAGTTTTGTAGAAATGAAAGAGAAACGTCCACAAAATATAGCATCAATTAGTAGAAGATACATTCATGTTGAGTCTACAAGACATAAGTAAAGAATTTCTCGAAACAAAAATGAAACACCATTATCATTTTTTATTACCTGGTTTGAGCTCCTTGCCCCCACTTCTCCAAGAGGATTGCCATGCAACTTTGAGTATGATGGATCCATGGAGGAGTATAGCAGAAAATGGCACCATAACAATAATCCACAGTACGTAGTATGCAAAAGAATAGAAAAACGGTGGAGAGGAGGATGATCATCGTGTAGATACGAAATGTTCGATGAGAAGAATGAATGATGATTAAGGGGAAGGGGACTCATTGAAGAATGAGTGCAAAGCTCACGAATTTCATTGTAGTAAGTAAATGCAAAAGATGGAGTTATTACATGGGATTTTGAGCAGATTTACAGGTGAAAACAGATATTTGAATAAAGTAAATTGTTAAGGAAAATCCGACGAGGAGAGAGAGTGCCAACATTATAACATTAACTTTGGCACTTTTCCTTAACTCATGGAAGAGAGAGAGGGGCCTTAAGAGGCCCATTTGAGAGTCTGAATTTCCTAATGATATCAAAATTCACTAGTCCAAATTGATAGGCCCTATTAGGGATTTCTTTGGAGAAATCAGAGAAAGGCTAATAGGGGCCTAGTTTAGCTAGCTTGGGATAAAATACATGTCTACCTAGAGACTGGGGTTCTGGGTATACTTCATCTATCTACACATGCTAAAGCCAGGTTGGGCTCCTCGCTTCATGAGTTTCTAAAACAAGAAGTAAGTTGGTTAATAGTGGAAGCTTCTGAAGTTAGAAGCAAGGGGGGTTTGGGTAGGTCTTTCCTGGATTGATAAATCGTTTTCTTTTGCTCCTGTAATAATTAAAAATGCCCCAACCTACAAGTTGATATGCCAAGCCTGGAAGGGTGTCATGGGACTCACTGAATGGAAAGACCTACTACCAACTCCTTTTTTCAACTGAGCATCTGGTGATCTCAAGGATTCAACCCTCCTCTGGTTCATCTGCTCCTCATCTGGATTTGGTTACTACTAAACAATAAGGGTTTGAAATATTTTGGTGACTTGTGGGATATACGGATGGATGATGCCCGAGTTGGTTGTATGTATCATATCTCTAACAAGGATCCATGTGGGTGGTCAAGTAGGTATTGGCTAATTTGGATGGTATATGGGTGTCAACTGCTTACAATCCTCTCACCTAGTTGAAGGACTGAAAATGGGTGGCATATTAGACAAAGGCACTACTAGTTTCTTCTACAAGGAGCTTGGTATGGAGATTGAATTGGGGGCTCGTGAAACTTTAAATGGGGTCTTCTTTGGAATGTGGGCATCCTAATGAGGATGAAGATGTTTTTGTGGAAAGATATGGAGACTGCTTTGCCCTTAGGGGTCAAGTAGGTCAAAAGGAATTTTACGTTTGGTGTGTGTCCCAGGACTTGGTGTAGATCTGCCTTTCAAGATGGGTTTAATGCCCTTTGGGAGCTGTATTGCCATTAGGAATTTCTCGGGGAAAATGAATAGGTGTATAGCTGATTGGGTGGGTGTCACAATGACCTGGCCTATGTGGTTATTTGGTATATTGGGATGCAAATTCAAAAACTTCATGGGTGCTAGTACATGCCTTTTGGAAATATGGTTATCTAGGAATATCAAAGTGTTTGATGTTACAGCTATTCAAGGGCTGATTTTGTTAAATGTAAGTATACCTGCATCTCTAATTGCTGGGCTGTGTATTATGCCAATGACTACAATGCTAATGTACTTAAAGTACAGTCACAGATAAGGGAGGATTCAGTTGGTCCATGGGAGCTTCTGATAATGATATTGAGATCTTGGTGCATACTTCTAAAGGGTCCAACCTTTATTACTATTTGATATAGAGGTACAACTCAAAGCGTTGTGACAAGGAGCTGGTTGATGGCAAGCACAAAGGAGTTACTCCTGGGTATAGAATGCTAGTGGAATCCACCAATCCCAAAGGTCAAGAGACATGTCTAATAGCAAAGAAAAGGAGGAAATCCTCGAGGGATGTCCTTCCATACTGCAAAATTTATCCTAAGAGGGCCTTGTTTTTTGTCATCAAAGAGTTAGGTTGAATATTCTATAAACATAAATATATATATATATATTGTTTTTAAAAAAAGAACTTAAGACGTGTAACTCTACTAGTTGTACATCAGATTAAGTTTTCAGAGACACGAAAGCTAAAAGTTTTTGTAGATATGAAACTATAATATTTATCATTCTCCGTGTACACTATAAAGTTTACCGCAGCTAAAAGATCGTCCGACGCCAGGTGGCTTTCTCCATAAAAGCGCTTGTTGCTTTCTGAGCTTTCGTAGCTTTTGTGAAAAGCAGGGTGCGCCGATTTAAACAACACTTGGCGGGAGCAACTACATCCTATCTCATTTTGTGCAGCAACTACATTCATCAAATATGGGAGCGTTCTCTGTGGCGTCTGCTTCCGACGGCGCCCGAGAGTACGGCGGGCGGCTCACGTGGTACGTCTGTTGCACGTGCGTCGTGGCGGCATTTGGGGGTCTCATGTTTGGCTATGACATCGGCATCAGCGGAGGGGTCACCTCCATGGACGACTTCTTGGAGGCTTTTTTCCCGCACGTGCTTCGTAGAAAGAACAGCGCCCGGGAGAGTGATTACTGTAAGTTCGACGACCACAAGTTGCAGCTCTTCACATCGTCGCTTTACTTGGCGGCGATGGCGGCGTCGCTGGCGGCGGCATTTACCACGCGCCGGTGGGGTCGCACGTTCACCATCTTAATCGCCGGCTTCTTCTTCCTCGCGGGCGTGGCATTCAACTGCGCGGCGGTAAACTTGCCTATGCTCATAGTGGGCCGTATGCTGCTGGGCGGCGGCGTGGGATTCGCCAACCAGGCCGTCCCGCTTTACCTGTCGGAGGTTGCCCCCGCCCGCTGGCGTGGAGCCATGAACATTCTCTTCCAGCTCTCCGTGACGGTGGGCATCTTGGTGGCCAATTTGGTGAACTATGCCGTACAGAACACGCACCCTTGGGGCTGGCGCCTCTCGTTAGGGCTGGCGGGAGTGCCGGCGCTTGTCATCACGGCGGCGGGCTTCGGCCTGCCCGACACTCCCAACAGTCTGCTGGAGAGGGGTCGGGAAGAACAGGCGCGGACGGCGTTGTGCAAGATAAGGGGCACCTGTGACGTGGATGCCGAACTGGACGACATCCGCCAGGCCAGCCAGGCCGCGCAGGCTGTGCAAAGCCCGTGGTCGACCATGTGGAGGAGGAACAAGCCGCAGCTGGTCGTCACGGTGGCGCTGCAAGTCTTCCAGCAGCTGACGGGCATCAACGCGATCATGTTCTACGCGCCCGTTCTCTTTCAGACGGTGGGCTTCAAAAGCGACGCCGCGCTCTACTCCGCAGCCATCACAGGCGGCATCAACGTGCTGGCCACAATCGTGTCGGTGGCGCTGGTCGACAAGCTTGGCCGGCGGTTCCTACTTGTGCAGGGCAGCGTTCAGATGCTCCTGGCGCAGGCGGCCATCGGCGCCCTGCTGCGTGTGGCGCTCAAGCCCGGTCACCAGCCCTCAGGCGTGGAAGCTATTGCCATCATCGTGCTTACGTGCATCTTCGTGCCCGGCTTTGCTTGGTCGTGGGGTCCTATGGGTTGGCTCATCCCAAGCGAGATATTCCCATTGGAGACGAGGCCCGCCGGCCAGAGCGTGGCCGTGGTATTTAACATGTTGTTCACTTTCATCATTGCGCAGGCATTTCTCTCCATGCTGTGCGCCTTCCGCTTCGGCATCTTCTTCTTCTTCGCCGCCTGGGTTGCGCTCATGGGCGTTGTCGCCTACTTCCTGCTGCCGGAGACCAAGGGGGTGCCCATCGAAGACATGGAGTTCGTATGGAGGAAGCACGCCGTCTGGAAGAATCTCCTTCCGCCGCTCACTGCAGCGCAGCACAGGCAGGAGCACCTTCGCGAGGTCATTTAGGCAACATGCTACTTCTTATTTTATATGGTTGCAATAGCCCGTTTAGAGAGATGCTCCGGGCAGTTTTGTAATAGCATTTGAGGATCATGGTCTTAGCAGTATTCTTTTCACCTCACAAGCCATTTAGAGATGGTCTAAGCAAAATTAATGTAGTACTCTTTTGATCTTACACGCCATTTTCCAATCCCCCACTTGACACGTTAATACATCAACCTTTTGCAATGAAAATGGCAATAATGTGCCAAGGGCTTTGGATACTATACAGTTGGTTTTGCAATGAAAATGGCAATGATGTGCCAAGGGCTTTGGATACTATGTTGCACTCTACTTTAAGGTTTTGGTTCGTAAAAAGCCACATAGTTAAGAAGCACTCTCTCTACCTACATAATTATAATCTTGTTTGTTGACCCTTTCACCACCGTCTTTGTACTATGGATGTCTCTTCTTCCAAACTCTCATTAACGCAACCCTAATACTTGATTTCAATGACGTAGGTTTTCTCGCTAATCTCCACAACCAAAGAACACTATGTCCATGCTTTGCTCAAAAAGGTGGGAAGTAAGGAAGAGAGTAGTGTGTTGAGGGGTTTAAGCTAGAGACTGTATGCAAGCTGTGAATTAGTATATGTTGTTGTAATCAATATTGGCTTCTAACAAGGGGAGACAATTTGAAGGACTGGGCCATCATCCTTTTGGCAATTAAAACTAGAGAAGGGTTAGAATCAGATTGCTGCTTATACTAATCTGCTATCATTAATCTGACAAGTTGTGGGTGCTGCTGCTACAGCTTCTTTTGCCCTTGTCGGGGTGCTACTCTTGGTGGCGGTTCTATGAAGCCCTCACATAACACTGATGTGAGTAAAATAAGTACTTGACGAGGGTTACCTAAAAAGATTCCCTCCCAAAATGTGTGAAATTTAAAAAATGGCTTAAAATACATCTAGAATTACATGTATAAATTTAAAAATTACATGAATTTTGCTATTTTTTTTCAAGATTGAGAATACGTGTGACCTTCGTAGATTTAGAAACTGTTGTTGTTTGTGACATAAAAATAAACTACGCTTACAAAATGGCATAGGAATCTACACAACTTAAAGAAATATCAATCTTTTTCAAAGAAAAATTTATTTTATAAATTTCATGAATGTAAGACACTTTTTTTAATGGACTTTCTTGGGACAAATTCTACACTATGCATAAATATACACATTATTTGAAAAGCACTCAAAAAATATTAGAATACATAACAATATAAGCTCCATAATTTATGAAAAATCCTACAAATATCCTTGAGTCTATTTCTCGACCCAAATAGCAAATCCTTTAGTATATACTTACCTTGATAGTTTGCATGACATAATTATTTGCTCTATTATTTATAAGCAGATAGAGTTGGCATGATATACAACCAATGCTAAGAGTTTAAAGAGGTCAACTTATAGGTGTGCAAAGGTAGACTTCTATTCATATATATATGTAAAAGATGGTAACTATGGAGGCTCTAAGTAAACCTAAGCATGTTAAAAGAGTAGAAAATTGAAATATTTTTTCAGCAGGATAATTTTAGAGGCAAACATCATGTAGCCTATGGGTGTAAGTTTCGACCCACGTAGGCATTTATTTTCATGAAGAAAATTCTTGTTATGCAATATGGATAAGGGTGGTGGGAAGAAATTGTAGCTTATATCATGTACATATGTGGTGGTGGTAAAAATTCATAGTATGCATGTGTTGATGTTTGATCTAGATAGCCAATGTAGGTGATGGTATATCTAAGAGTAGTGTAGGAATGAGCTCTAGTTATAATTATTTGGAGTACATGTGATGAAGGATGTTAAGAGATGGTATGTCTAAGGGTAGTGTAGAATGAGCTCTAGTTATAATTATTTGGAGGACATGCGAAGGATGCTGAGAGACGCAATCTTCACCCGTGACATTGTCTTTGTGTGCAAAGAGAAAAGAGAGGAGCTTAGGGCTTCTTGAATGGTGGTAGAGTGGAGCTTGAAGCTTTCATGATGATGACGGTAGATTCAAGGTCCCCTATGATGGTGGAGAGCATACTACTGCACATAGGCATGGCAGAGGCCAAGCTCACATGCACCCCCCTCCCTGACATAGATGGTCCCACCACGTGTATTTGCTTATAGTTCTTCAAAGCTCTAAAATTGAATTGTAGAATAAAAATCAGGATTGGCGAATCAATCGACTCATGGTTTTCCAAATCAATGGAGCCTTGCACATCTAGATCAAAACCAATGGATTACAGGTCATCATGGATTATCTCATCTAGCTCTTCTACTATAATAAATTTTTGGTATGTAGCGATATTATTTATGATACAAAGGTTACATGGATACATAGACAATCATTTTTTTTAATGACCTCCTCTCAAATTTATAGTCAAAGGTTGCGACCATGTGTGTTTTTCAAGTCTTTAGCCCTAAACCTATGTTCTAACTATATCATCTTATCCTGGGCATATATATTTTTTAATTCTATGATTTATAGGATTTTTCAAAAAAATTTAAGATTTTATCGGCTACTATCTACTAGTTTTTACAAGTTTATTGGTAATAGAGATAAAAATAATTCTCATAAAAACTGTAAGAATATTTCAAAGTTAAGAAAAATAGCCTCCTAAAAGTTGATGTTTTACATTAAAGTTGATACAAAACATCAACTTTTCCACACAACTTGATGTTTTGCATCAAAGTTGATGCAAAACATCAACTCTATCACAAAACTTAATGTTTTGCATCAAGTTTTGGATGCTCCGGAGAAGATAGTTGGAGGATCAGAGGTCGATTTTTACATCTTATAAACATCAACTTTTTCACAAAACTGGATGTTTTACATCAAAGTTGATGCAAAACATCAAGTTTTGTGTGGGAAAGTTGATGTTTTGCATAACGTTGATGCAAAACATCAAGTTTTGTTTTGTTTTTTTTAATGATCTTTTGCATATAAAGTTGATGTTTTACATCAACTTGATGCAAAATATCAATTTTTCATAAAAGTTGATGTTTTGTATCAAGTTGATGAAAAACATCAACTCTTAGAGTTGAGAAGTTCTTACTTGGCATTAAGTTGGCCACAAATGTTGCTAAAACATCCTTTTACCATCTGTAGTAGCCAGTAGGATTCAAACCCAAGTCCCTGCCTGATATTTTACAAAAAAGTATTTTGGAAAGTATAAACTTTTGTTTCTTAAAGCAAGCTTTTTCATGCTTTCCAAACTCATTTATAACTAAAATTACCATTTTAAACCCTTTTTGTCGCATCAAGGAAACATCTTTTTTAAAAATGAGTGTGTAATTATTTTTTAAAATTAGAAAATTTTTAAATAGCTTATTCATGGTATTTTAAAATTCACCTGTACGTAACGAACTCTTTTAAAAAAAGTATATATTATCAATTAAGAAATTATGATACTCAAGAGCTTCAAAATGGATTTTAGTACTACTCTCATTAGAGCCAAAATAGGGTTTTATAATTAAGATAATAACTATATCAAGTTAACGCTTTTGTAATATAATCATATGAATAGTTTTTTATAGTTGCACTTTGTAGCACATCCTCAATCATGTTAACATGGCAGATGACCCAAGGAGTCTAAGCTTTAAGTGTACACATAGAAGAAAAAAATGTATTTGTGGATAGTGAAGAAGAGGATGCCTCATCTACCTTCTCAGGGAAAGGCACATCAACTAGTGATGGTGTTGGTATAGATAGCAATGATTATGAGGAACCATAACTATGCCATAAGCTATATGTCTAGAAAATAGCTTCTTTTTATAGTTGTATCATTTTTTTTTGGATTGAAGATGGAAATAATAAACATTGTCTCTATTTTGGCATGTTTTTTGAAAACTTATTGTTAGATTTTCAATTATAATCTCAAAAAGTAAGCAAAATGAAGTCTTTTTTTTCATGTAAATTTTTGTAAGAAATGTGTAAAGTGTCCAAAATATTATCATTTTTTGGCATTGTTGTATGCATGTGTAGACCACTTTTTAAAAAGAGGTTAAAAATTGAACTTTTTTGATGGAATCTTTGAAAGATGCCAAATATTTCTCGTTTTCAGGAAATATTACGTATTTTGTCCACAACAGTGTTACATAATGTTGTTAATGTCATTCTTCACCTTGCCAGTGTTACATAATGTTGTTAATGTCATTCTTCACCTTGCCAGCTTATTTGGTTAAACTCTTAGTTATTGCTTTGATTAAAATGATGTTGTATTCAGAGAGAGGATCTTCTTTTTCCCTATAGATATTGTAAAACAAGTATTCCTAGTATATCTATGCTATAATATTTTCGCTCTAAAATAACCTTGAGTAGCTGATTATTAAGGTAAATTAAGGTTAGAAGTATTTATAGGTAAATTTACAGCTTGTAGTTGCTTGTTGAAAGTCGTGCCCTCGCCTCCACGGCGCTCCAGTGTCTCCACAACCAAAATGAAAGCCTTATTACAAAATCGCTTATTCTAAGCTGACTTGCACTCTAGATGACAATGGTATAAAGCAATTGGAGTTTTTAGTAGTTTCTCTGTGTTGAAGCAATTAAGCACATAATGTAAAAACAAGATCTCGACCCCATGGACAAGCCTTGAGCCTTCAGCTATAAGCGTGCTATAAGCATGCTAATTATTATGAATTTTTATCCTAGTTCCTACCAACCGGATTTTAATCCAGATTGACGTTTATAGTTCTCCGATGTAGGTGGTGAATTTTTTTCATTTCTTTTGTTGCTTTTTGAATTTTACGTTAATTTACACTCTTTCTTTAAGTTTTCATTTTCTGGTAGGTTTAAGGCTTGATAAAAGCATTTTTTTTAAAACCTTTCAAGAGACTCGTGCCTTGCTATATTTCTAGCCGGTTTTTAAATTTCAGCGGCGGCGGTAAAAATACATTGAAATTCCATTTTTATCAACCCATGCTCTAATAATCTTTGCAAGGGCTATACCAACAAGCCCACCCACTACAATAGATAAGGTACAGGTGTGATGATAGTGCTTTGTCCATTTGATTCTGCAAAGCTCCAATTGGCTAAGGCTTTCAAGACAAAGTTGCTTTCTCTATCCTAAGATGGAATTTTTTAAGTAACACATCTCACATTCCCTTTTTTTAGTAGGTGGAGACATCATTGAGCACCCTTGTTAACGTGTGTGCAAGTGCGTGCACATACACACAAGTACGACAAAACAGGGTAGCACACTTCTATATATTTCTTGAATTTAAGCAGTGGATTAGGCCATCAAGATATGCTCCATAGGAAAGCCACTCGATAAAAAATTCATGAAATGCAATTCATAAAGGGCTTTAAAGATGCATCCATCCAATTCCAAGATAAGCGGCTTTTGTATGGGGCATCTCCTAATTGAGTGTGGTGCATGTACGAGATTGAGTGACTTTGGTGTGGAGTATGTCCTCAATTGAGTGGCTTTGTAAGCTCTTCTCTACTTCGCCTCTGGTTTTTTATTCTTTCTTCTTCTATTGTTGTGTAGAGCTCTCATTGATTTGCAAGTTCCATGTTACTTAAGAGTATCCTAGCTCTCATATGAGCTCTTAATTGATGATTTTGCTTAAGATTTGTGGATTTCAACATGAGATTGCATCTAAAGCATGCTCAAGTTTCTCTTGGGTGATTAAGGAAACTTTCTTGCTTGAAGTTGTTAGTATGAGTGGACTCTTAAGTATGGATACAAGAAGTGAGTGGAACTAGGAGGAAAGGAGAGACTATCATAGGTAGTAGCTTAAGGAACAAACTTGAGGATTGGGATTGTGATAAAGTTCATATATGTCTGCGAATGGAAGAAAGGACTCTTCCATTGATGTCTTCCCTTAAGTACCAAGTATGTATATATCGTTGAGGTATTATGCTCAACTAGTGTTGTAGATATTGATGACCCCCCTCGTTGTTGATAGCTTCTGCACTTATGCCATTGGCATGGTTTGTGAGATTACAGGTGATATACTGCTAGTGGTTTACAAGATGTGGGAACAACCATTTTGGTGTACTAGCGTTATGGCATAGTTATAGTGCCAACTCATGTAGTAGGGTTCACATTATGGACCGACCTTTGTAGGTTAGTACTTTTCCTTATAGTATGAATGTTCTCTTTAGTTTATGGTTAAAGGGAAGAAAAGAGAATAGAAGAAAATTCAACCATCCATATTTCTTATGTGCTTGTCTACTCTTGTGTGTGTGTGTATGTGTGTGTGTGTGTGTGTGTGTGTGTGTGTGCTTGCAAGGAGCTCAAGCTCATCCCCTCCCCCACATTCTTCTCATGGTATCAAAGCATCAGCTCTCCATCATCTCTCCATCGGTTCATGTGAAGAGCTCAAGAGACAAGCCAAAGAGGCAAGCAAAGGAAGCAGTATGTACGGGTAAGAGAAATTCCATCTCTTTTTCTCTTTGATTTTGGAGCAATACCTTTGGGTAGCTATGAGAGCTACTATTGACATATGTGAAACTCGCTATCTTAGATTGAGGCATCCTCTTGGGTGAAGAAAGAAGACCTAGTTGTGTGTGTAGTTAACTTTTTGAAATAAAATTTGACACGTTTCAGGGTGTTTTGGGCTCCGTTTTGGCTCTGTGAATTTCGTTAGTAGAGTGTTCACTCACGGGAACACGGATTATGGAAGGAGGCCGGAAGCAATTAATGCGAGAGAGCGGGATTGTAGCCATGGGAACATAAAGACGCACATAATTTTTTCATATTTTTGTGTCGAAGTGCAATGTAAATCGTTTTAGACCAATGTGGGTTCTAAATGAGAGTTCTAAGTATATTAAGCAAGGCTCACTTATGGGGTTGTCCGCCCATGTGTCAAAGAGGCCTAGGGTTAGTAACATCTCTATAAAAGAGATGTTAGCTAAAGAAAGAGTATGTTTTTGGCCATTCTCATAAGCTATTGAGTGAAGCTCTTGAGCTCTCAAGCTATGGCAACTCTCTAACTCTATTGTACTCTAATAATAAGCATCAAGCTCCAATGAGTATAGCTCCACTTCTTTCTCTTAATCTATTTTAGCATCATTGAAGTAGATTAATCTACGATTAGTTGAATGCTTCTTTCTTTCTCTTGTGTATGCATGCTTGTAATATGTGTCTGTGTAGTCTCCATTGATGCAAGCTCTTGCCCACTTCATTGGCAATGAGTTATTCATGGATAGACTCTCTCTATGAGCTTCTTTCTTTCTCTTGTGTATGCATGCTTGTAATATGTGTCTGTGTAGTCTCCATTGATGCAAGCTCTTGCCCACTTCATTGGCAATGAGTTATTCATGGATAGACTCTCTCTATGAGCTTGTGGGTTTGTGAATGTTACATTCTATGCTTGCTTAAGCTTGTGGGTTAGAGTGCTCTTGCCTTATCTCTTTGGTTTCCTTCTCCTGCGTGTGTGTGTGTGAGAGAGAGTGAGAGAGCGATCGAGCACTGTGTAGCGGCACGGCGGCGGAGAGGCGGTAGAGCGGCGACGGCGGCTCCTTCTTCACTGCGATACGCGGGAATCCTTCAAGGCGGCGGTTGAGCGGTGAGTGACACACCCTTTGGCATTCTGTTTGAGCTTGCTTTCCTTGTTGTATGCTTGCAGCCATTCGTGGCTCGCATAGGGTGTCTGGCAAGTCCCCAGCTATGACCTGTGCGGTAAAAGCGCACATTTTTGGCGTCGCTGCCGGGGAGTTGCCCTGCACCAAGCTCCAGTTTGCAGCTCGGGCTGCTGCGTGAAGTTTAATTCACACTGTAGGAAAGGCGTCTGTGTTGCTGTGTTGAGGTGTTTCTGTGGTTTTCAATCTCTGTTTCTGCAATTTGTCTTCTACATTTCTGTTTCTTTTGTTATTTTTTCGCTCCGCGTGTGGGCGTGCATTCTGTTATCTGGTTTTCTGCGTGGAAGGGGGGATTTCTGAATCCCCAGACCTGTGCTGTGTGCGAACTACACCGCGGCCAAGGCTGAACCCTAGATAGAAACCCTAGAAAACTTATCCTAAACAAAAAAAAAGGAAAAATTAAAACAGAAAATAAAAATCAAAAAAATAAAAAATTAAATTTTATTTTTAAAGAAAGAACCAAACGTGTGGAGAGGAAAGATTTTCTAATTGGAGAAAAAAAATTTGAAAAGAAAGAACCCCAATTGACCCACGACCCCGGCCTCGGTCTCGGTCTTTTGATATATATATATAGGAGAGTGAGCCTCCATAGCTTTCTTTCAAGTGAGAGCTTATGGGAAGTCGTGCCCTATATGTAGCCCACTCCCCAAGGAGTAAAGTGAGCATGTGGGATAAAGCCCTCACCCTTTCCTCCACAAGCAAATAGGCTTTTACCCCTTTCCCCCAAGGGAAACGGACTGTTTTGAGGACCACAGGAGCTCTGGTGGATAGGCAAACACGATGCTGTAAAGCACGCTAGGACCCTTTAAATGATACGCTCGTTTCGAGCTATCACACGCCCTAGTCCAAGTTCGACCGTAAGTAAGGGGGTCAAAAACGGGTTAAAAACAATCTAAAAACAAGAAAAAACGGGGTGCGAAACACCTAAGAAACCACTTGTGTGAGTTTCAAGGGTAGTTACCAACGCACGTAGGGTACCCACATCACATGCATCTACGTTCTGGTCGGGTGCTAGAGCTTGAACCACTAGAAAGTGTTTCAGTTTACGCAGGCTCACACCATCCCTCCACATTAGCATCTTGGCCTTCGACTGGATTTACAATATAGTATGGGTGCCCATTACATAAGTGTGTGGACATAATTGTCGTAGGAACGTGTTAACCAATATGTGGTTAACACATGACCAAGTGCGGATTATGACATTGAGGAGAACCATAGGATAGTGTTACATAATATGTCACACCATTCCATGACACAATTGCTATGTATATAAGTATATATCTTCAAAGAAGATAGATCCTACATCCATTAAGATGGCTCGTCTCAATGCTATTGAGGTAGTGTATATGCTCAAGGAAAACTTTCCTAGAACAATACTCACTATTCAATTGCATATTGTGGTACATTTGGTTGATGAAGTGGCACTTTGTGGTGTTCAAGTTCGATGGACTTTTTTCCTTGATACTCACTGGCCAATTGCATCTTGTGGTACATTTGGTTGATGAAGTGGCAGTTTGCGGTGTTCATGTTCGATGGATGTTTTTCCTTGAAAGGTTCATGAAAACCTTAAAAGAATTTGTAAGACAAAGAGCAAGGCTAGAAGCAAGCATGGCAAAGGGATGGTTGATACAAGAGTCTCTTGTGTATACCTCAGAGCATCTCTCTTGAATAGATCCTTCCATGCCATTATTGTGGAGTAATGAGGAGGATTACCAACTAATTACTAATGTGCAACAAGGAAAAAGAAGGCAAGGAAGAATGGATGAATTGTTATGCCACAAAAGGTGAATACATTACGCATATAGAAGAGAAAGTAGATGCTTGCCATTTCCACTCGGCTTAGAACCTCTTCTTTGAGCCCTCTAATCACCCAAATCTCTAGTTTTTTTGCTCAAACACTTGCTAATCTTACTCACAATCACAAGCTATGCACAAAATCAAAACAAAAACAACCAAACAAATCAAACAACCAAAAACCAAATGCCCTAGTTACTTACTTAGCACTAGGCTATGGAGGCTCCGTCAGATTCGAAATCAAAGAAGGCTTTGCAAGTAGCGGATTGGTGCTCCCCGACAGCAATACTAAAGATGTTAAGCAAACCCTAATTTATCATGGGAAGGTACCAATCTGTCAAGCTCGAGCTATGCTCAAGAGCTCACCGTAGAGCTATGCTCAAGAGCTCCTCCATAGAGCCGCTCATCATGGCCATCCTCCCCCACTCGTTGTCACACCAGGGGGGCGGTTACTAATCCAACGGGTGATGCAACCTCTCTCGCGAAGATCATGTGGGATCTCCATGGAAGACGATCATGATAGTATCCTAATCACTCAAGCAAGATGGAGAGAAAAAGCAAGAGGGAAGCATGAGAGAACAAGTGATTAGCACCAAACCCTAATCCTAAGCACACCACACATGCTAGATTAGAGTTGCAAGAGAGAGGGAGAGAGAGAACACTCCACTTCTATTGCACAAATGGGAGAGTGAGTTACAAACAAGAGAAATTGGCTTTTATAGTTCCAAGCCTTTTCCACTAGGCCACCTAACAGTAAATGACCCAAGACGTCCAAAACATAGTTACAAATCTTTTCTCTATGGTTTGGCCAACTGACCAAGATCCTCTTATCTATCCTTTGAAGATCAATACTTGGGAGAACCTTTAGAGTATTTCCCTCATCAAATGACCAGATTTACAATATAGTATGGGTGCCCATTACATAAGTGTGTGGACATAGTTGTCGTAGGAATGTGTTAACCAATATGTGGTTAACACATGACCAAGTGCGGATTATGACATTGAGGAGAACCATAGGAGAGTGTTACACAATATGTCACACCATTCCATGACACAATTGCTATGTATGTAGGTATATATCCTCAAAGAAGATAGATCCTACATCCATTGATATGGCTCGTCTCAATGATATTGAGGTAGTGTGTATGCTCGAGGAAAACTTTTCTATAACAATACTCACTAGAGCCAATTATATCTTGTGGTACATCTGGTTGATGACGTGGCACTTTGTGGTGTTCATGTTTGATAGATGTTTTTCCTTGAAAGGTTCATGAAAATCATAAAGGACTTTGTGAGACAAAGAACAAGGCTAGAAAGCAAGCATGGCAAAGGAATGGTTGATGCAAGAGTCTCTTGTGTATATCTCAGAGCATCTCTCTTGAATAGATCCTTCTATGCTACTATTGTGAAGTAATGAGGAGGATGACCAACTAATTACTAATGTGAAACAAGGAAAAGGAAGGCAACGAAGAATGGATGAAGCATTACACCACAAAAGGTGAATACATTACGCATTCTAAATAGTCCTATCATGGAGAATTGGATTGAGAGATACAAGGATGCAATCAATAGAAAGAATGAGAGAATAGATTTTAGAATAGAAAATAGATGCTTGCCATTTCCACTCGGCTTAGAACCTCTCCTAAGTGTGATCAATATAGAATGTCTTCATAAGGCAATATCGAAGGCATCAAAAAATGTGGTGCCATAAAGCATAAGGAAGAGATAGGGAGTGAGTTGAGTAAGCCAAGCAAGAGAAAATTCCAAAATAAAGCCACATAAGCAAAATGAAATACCCCGCATTTATGTACAAGCCTAAGGGTGTACCTCCTCATATAAAAGGGGCCCATTTCAAGAAATAAAAGATAAAGCAAGCTCTCAAGCCTCTTAGCCTCCTTATAAAGTACAAGTCTCAATCTTGTAACCTAATTGTGCTTGAGTCTAAGCTTAATTAGTTTATTCTATTCATCATCATGAGTAAACTTAGGTTACACTCACCTTAGATTAGTTCACTCTAATTATGTTAGATTAGTATAAGATTATCACTAATCACCATAGTCATGCACATTGTACCCATGATTTTAACATGGTATCAGAGCCTTCCCTATCTCCACATCACTAATCTCAACTCACTTTAGTTCAATTACTTCACTAATCATCTAATTATCCTCACTAATCTCAACCTTGTCCATAACTTTCACTTGTGGCCAAAATTTTCCTACCTTGATTCTCCACACCCACTTCACCATTGAAAAATCCCTCTTAGATATATCTTGCTGACTTTATTACTAAACTACAGCTCCAAGGTTTTAGCTCAATTTTACTCAAATCATCTGAAAGTTACAAATTTGTGCCGACTATGTTTCTACTCCATTCAATGCGTGTAGTCCACATTAGCTCAAGCCCTTCTAGGGCTAGTTGGCAACTATAACAAGGACTACACAACCCAAGTCTCAAGAAATTTGGTGCTCTACATGAATTGGGAGACGTAGAAGTCCAGACACTATAAACACGCGCAAATCCATCGATTTCTTGAGATTTTGAGTTGATTCTTCCACTTATGACATAGGTCCTCATCAAGGGCAAGAAGCTACAACAGACACTACAAAAAGGCACAAATCCATCGATTTCTTGGGATCAAGTTGGTTCTGCCACTTAGGACATAGGTCTTCATCAAGGGCAAGAAGCTAATGCAAAAAGCCCCATCAAATTTTTCTTCCTCAAGCTCAATTTCAACCTCCAAATTTTGTCACTCTTAATCACTCTAGATTAAGCACTAATCACTATCACTATCACTATTGTATTATTAGAAAAAATTAGACTAATTAAGGTTCAAATTGAAAATTAAGGTGTAAATCTACGATAGGAGGCCCTCTCTTGTATCCAAGCCCATCTCTTCCATTTGCATTGCTCAATTTGAGCGGTTTTCAATGCATGCAATTCAATTTTAGTACATAGTTTGCATCAAAATCATCTGTATTAGCTTGAAATTATCATTGCACGAAAAAACCAAAGCACATCGCCAATCTTGTATGAGGTTAGACGCTGCCAAATGAAGCAAAGCACAAGCTCATTGGTAAGACCTTCTAAAATAGTAAGAATTTTGCACTTCATTTGGGGAAGGGTTAAATCTTTGGGAAATTATACATAGGAAAATGCATGTGCATAAGCATCAAAAGAAAAAAATATATGCGTTAAACATTCTCCTAAGCATGCCAAAATTACACACGCATGAAGTGACCACAT
Source organism: Cibotium barometz (assembly GCF_041138505.1). Taxonomy (NCBI): domain Eukaryota; kingdom Viridiplantae; phylum Streptophyta; class Polypodiopsida; order Cyatheales; family Cibotiaceae; genus Cibotium; species Cibotium barometz. The sequence continues at coordinate 54,479,240 of NC_141046.1, read as the reverse complement.
GTACATGGCACTCACACATAAAAGCATATGCAATGAAGCACAAATGGCACTTAGGGAAGAAGAATCAAAGCATCAAGCACAAAGTGATAGCAACCAAGACCACATCAAAGAACCTATCAAAGAGCTAAGAGTCAAGCCAAAGAGCCAAGACCAAGAGCAAGGAAGTATTCAACAATGCGTATAAGGACACGACATCGACATGAAGAATGAAGGAAGTTACAAGGGATCTTCATCAAGCAAAAGCAAGGAGATCTCAAGCAAGCAGCAGCACTCAGCAAAGGAGCTACCAACCACTATCCTAAACAAAATCATATATTGTAAAATCTACCAAAATGAATAGGCAAAGTGATATTACACAAATGTAAAACACTCGACCACCAGAGCATAGCCAAAGTAGCACCCTGGTTGGGGGAGTGAAAATCAACATGACCATCTCTAAAAGTAACCTGTGAGCTAGAAAGTAACCAAGCCTAAGAGCCTCTGAGTTACCCAGCCAAGTTAGAACTAAGGGGGGGTGAAAATATGTTATAAAACTCGCATCTGACCACCTTGCAATAGCCTAAGAAAATGGCACCAAGGGGAGACCAAGGGGGGGTGTTGAGAAATGCAGTGTCATAAAGCATAAGGAAGATATAGGGAGTGATCTGAGTAAGCCAAGCAAGATCAAGGTTCAAAATGAACCCACATGAGCAAAGGGAATTATCCCACATTGATGTACAAGTCCAAGGGGGTACCTCCTCATATAAAAGGGGGCCATTTCATGCAATGAAAGATGAAGCAAGCCCTCAAGCCTCTTTATTATGAGTACAAGTCTCAATCTTGTAACCTAATTATGCTTGAGTCTAAGCTTAATTAGTTCAATCTATTCATCATCATGAGTAAACTTAGGTTACACCCACCTTAGATTAGCTCACTCTAATCATATTAGATTATTGTAAGATTAGCACTAATTAGTTCAATCTATTTATCACCATGAGTAAACTTAGGTTACACCCACCTTACATTAGCTCACTCTAATCATATTAGATTAGTGTAAGATTAGTCCTAATTAGTTCAATCTATTTATCACCATGAGTAAACTTAGGTTACACCCACCTTAGATTAGTTCACTCTAATCATATTAGATTAGTGTAAGATTAACACTAATCACATAGCCATGCACATGGTACCCATGATTTTAAGAGGATTTTAACAATTTTGAAATGATGAAAAAGATACGTTCGTACTACCTTAACACTATCAACAACAGGTTGGTACCCAAACCTATCACTAATAAATCATAATGTAGTATAATGAATGTGTAGATTGCAAGTATGATTAATGACAACCCCTTTGCTTTGTGATTTTATATTATGTTTCATGCAAATCGCATTAATCCAAAGTAGTGGTATGTTATACAAGTTTTCCCTAGTTCAAAACGTATCTTTCAAGATAAAGATGTTGAGGCTGAATCTCTGGATAAGATACAAGTACTATCTCACCGGAAGAAGATAATGATCAAAATGAACAAAATAATCTAGAGGAGGCCGATCAAGAGCGCAAGGAACATCATTCTGAAGAAGATGATAAGTCACGTCCTATCGATCATGACAATACTTTATTGAATGATGATAGTGACATTACATTGAACCCCATCTTTTTATTGAGCTTTCATTAGATGTAGATTTTGATGCAGCAACACAAATGGATCCATTACAAGATGGGACAGATTCATGATCTTGAAATTATTTATGCAATCATTTCATGGCTCATTCAAAAAGTTAACTTTCAAACTCTCTCTTTTTTTTTTCAAGCATGGCTTTAAGGGTTCATGCCAGCAAATGTCTTTTTTCAAACCACCATTTTTTTCTCTATAAATATGATATGTATAACTTCAAATCAATTCCCAATCACTCTCTAAAAAAAATTTCCACAGTGTAGCAACGTTTTATTGCTTCTAATAAAGATGTCCAACAGCATTATTAGCAATGAAAAAATGTTGCTCAGCAACATTAAAAAACCCTAACACCCACACTAAAGGAATGCTGCTAGAAAATGGCGTTGTGCTCTCGACGTGTTGTAGTGGAGCCCAAGCTGAAGATGCCCATCAAGAGAGTTACCAAGTAACCCATGAGCTAGCTCCCACCACTCTCCCCAAATCTATCACCAACTTCCACCTCATCCAAACCTCTACTGCATCTGCATGTTGACCTTTCACCCTTGGTACCATCTCATACTCACCTCTACCTACGACATACTCAAAGATACCATAGAGTGGTCTCTCATGGACCATCTCATTCCATTGAAACTATCAACCCATGATTTTGCAGCTCCCCTCAGTGCTTCAAACATCATCACTCATCATCTCTCTAGGTCGAGCTAGTCAACCATGTAGCCAAAACATCCAAGCGTCGCATCCACAAGACCTCAAGAGCCGGAATGCATACATTATGGAAGAGGACCGAAAGCTTAGCCATTCTTAACAATTGCTTCAGGCCACTCATGAAGAATGTCAAGCTCAAAGCCGAGCGCAAGAAAGCCACACATCAAATCTATAGGGTTCAAAATGAGCATATGGTAGCCGACTAAGAGGAGCTAACCCACACTCACAAGCAATACATAGATATTGTCCAACTTCAATACCAAGCCTTCAAGTTTGCCAAGGTTGCAGGGCAACCTAGGCACATGAAGCCCAAAGAGACCAACTCCTAGATGAGCTTAAGTAAGCTAAAGGCAAAGAGTTCTAAGCGGTCTGTGCGGCTAAGCAATTTGTAAAGGAGTAATACTGGCCTCATTGTAACATATGAGACAACCAATACTCTTAATGAAAAGGAGTGTGACACTGCCCTCGTTGACACATGAGGCAAGCAACACTCTCACTACATAGTATAATCATGTAGTGAGCAAAATGGCCACTAGGGAAGCAATCTACTAGGGAGCAAAGCGGCCACTAGGGAAGCAACCTACTAAGACCTCCTCCTCGATAAAGAAATCCTCATCACAGAGGTACATGATGAAATTCATAAAATGGAGACCCTTGACTCAAATAATACCTCATTGGAAAGGGCGTGACCAAAGGAAGCTAGACATGCTTCTCTCATGGGCTACTAATCTCAACAATGATTTGGTCTCTCGTGTGGATACCCTTACCCTCATCAAACCAAACCCAGGTCCTTTATTTGCTTTAATTCAATATATTTCCTTTATTTGCTTTAATTCAATATATTTTATTGGACCCCATTTCCACCCCCACCGATTTTATCGGACCCCATTTCCACCCCCACCGTCCACACCTTTAATTCAATATATTTCCTTTATTTGCTTTAATTCAATATATTTTATTGGACCCCATTTCCACCCCCATTTCCACCCCCACCGATTTTATCGGACCCCATTTCCACCCCCACCGTCCACACCTTAGTCTGTATCAACACCGTGCAGCAACCCACCCTTACCACCCTTTTCTTCTTTGACCAAGCCATCTCATTCTCATAGACACCACACTCCTATACTCTATTTAATCCCATCCACTTGTGTCCAACCTAGACACTTGATGCCACATGTTTGTGAATTCTATACTCTTTAGAGAGGAAGACTATTTCTTACACCTCATAGCACCGACCTCAACTTCCCCATCTATATATACTCACTTCACTCAACCATGAAAACCTATTAACCTCTTTCCGCACAATAGCTTAGCACTAGCACATGAAGACAAGAGTTGGTCGTGGGTGGCAAGAGTTGCCAAAGAAGGGAAAGAGCTGCTTGAAGTGGCTGAGGTGGGAGAGCAAGCAACTCTATTGTGGCAGAGAGCAAGGTGGCTAAGTGAAGGCGAAGCAAAGGAAGTGGCAGGGCTCAGCAACAAGAAGCAAACAGTGGCTGAGGTGGGAGAGCAAGCAACTCTATTGTGGCAGAAAGCAAGGTGGCTAAGTGAAGGCGAAGCAAAGGAAGTGGCAGGGCTCAGCAACAACAAGCAAACAGGCAAAGAGAGGCGGCTGGGCGCCGTCGTGTTGGTGAGCTTAGCAGCAGCAAGGCGAGAAGGGGTGGCTGTGTGTAGAAGCTATGTTGGAGCTCTGGGCAAGGAAGAGAGGAGAAGGAGTTCATCGTGCCAAGAAGAGCACGGCAGTGTCTATGCACTCCAGCAAGCACATCAGTAGCGAGGTGGCTGTTGGGGCGGAGAGCAAGCAGCTCTGCAGGAGAAAAGGGAGGCGTGTGGCGTAGCTCTGCAAGAGATGTGTGACATGGCATGGTGGCTGTCGTGGCAAAGCCAGCGGTTCTGACTTTTTTTTTGTGGGTGGGTGGCGCGGAGGGGGCGCTACAGCATAGTGGGTGGCAAAGTTGAGGCGCGATCTCTGCAAGGAGGAGGCATGACCCGCGCTGCGCAGGCTCTCTTTTTTTATTTTTACCTTAATTTTAGGGCGGGTTTACATTGGAGCGGCGGAAAACACTCTCTCAAACACACTTTTCCAGGTGGAACTCTTACAAAATGCACACTTCCGCCGTCCAACTGTTCACATAGGGAGGGGGAAGTAAAAGGGAGCCTGACTTCTTCTGCCACCCACTGTGAACACTGGGGGGCGGCGGAAGAAAGAGTAAACACCATACCAAAAACCATAGAACAAAGCTATATTATGTCCACAAAGCATAGTGTAACTACATAAAATAAAGAAGCCACACTACAAACCACAATAAGCCAGACAAAAGACTTGTATTACAAAGGCTTAATCGGAGTTGGTAGGCCCGAGTCCAAAGCCGCCCTTCCAAAAACTTGTAGGACATTCATCCTTGCTTGCTCTCTATACATTGTTCGGGCAAGACTATCTCGCCGCTCCGAGCCAACTCCAAGGTCACTCGCACCCCCTTCATTGCCTCCTTGAGCGCGCTCCATTGCATCCTCTATGTCAACTTCACGTATTGCTTGAAGCACCTTCATGGAGGTAGCTATTGCTCTTCGATCCTCTTCTACACGTCCAGAGCATGCTGACAATTCTGCTTCCGCCTCACGTACCCACTCCATATCAAAAGACTCTCCATGTTGGATACAAATGTTGTGTAGCACAAGACAAGCCGCAACAAGATCTGGGACATGACGTAGATTCATGTCACATCTTTTTAGCAAGATGCGAAACCTTGCCTTGAGCATACCAAACGCTCTCTCAACTGGCATCCTTGTGCTTGATTGAATGAAATTCCAATGGTACTTTAGACGTGTCAACCCTTCCTTGCATCCTTTGAAAGGCACTAACATGTATGGCCATGCGGGGTAAGCACAGTCGCCAACCAAACAATAGTTACCCAGCTCGCCCCTTGCACATGCTTGCCCTATATCACTTCTGGAGAAGTTCAAGGAGTCATGCGCTGATCCGGCCCAACCGACATCATAATTCCATACTCATTGGCAGCTACTGTTAGTTGTAGCAAAATAAAGTGGAACCCTTTCCGATTGAAGTAGTCAACATGGTTGTCTCGGGGTGCAATGATGGGGATGTGAGAACCATCTATCGCACCAACGACGTAGGGAATTCCCCTAAGTGCCTCAAACTCTCGTGCTAAAGTTGCAAGCCGAGATCTTGAAGGCCATCTTATGTACATATTCCGAAGACCCGATTTCACAATTGCCTTAGAAAATGCAAGGATTATTTCACAACATATGCTCTTAACGCAACCATAGGTGCCACCAAGGCCCAAGAGTCCATCTCCTGTAGCAAGTCTGCTTAGAGCAATGGCTACCCTATCTTGAATAGACACAGGCACACGGAAGTTTGTGGTTTTCTTTTGCATGAATGGTGCTAGACTCCCACAAAGGTAATGAAAGGTTTCTTTGCTAACCCTAAGACGCCGCTTGAACATGCTAGCACTATAAGCACTTAGGAGATAGCATTTTACAAAGCCTTGAGGCCGTGGATATGCCCACGCTTGTCTGTGTTCATGACCCCTCCTACGGTTTGCAATCTTCCTCAATCTCACAGATCGTGCCATGCATTCGGTAACATGCAACCAAGTCTGCACTATGCACTCATCATTGTGCATGCTTGGTTCTTTAAGCAATTCATAGATCGCTATAGAACACAACCACGCACAATGGAGTGCAATGTCTTTGGACATGCCCATTGTCACCTGCAAATCCAAAACAAGTTGATACATATTCAATTCTCAGCTTATATGGCTTCTTAGGAGCTTAGAAACATTCATAAATCCATACAACGCATAGGAACAAAGCAACGTCGAGATCCCAAACTTTATAAACCCATACAAGAATAATAACAAGAATTTCCTCCGCCAAGGCTACTTGTTGCCCCCCCTTCCTTCCTTAAGGAATTCACTCATTGTGGCATGCAATCCTGCCAATATCTTCAGTCGCTCCCTCTCCAAGGCAACATTTTGGCTAGAGGTCTCCTTGAGATGGTCCAATAGATGTTTCCCAGTATCGGCCATTGTGGCCAAAGATTCCTCATACTTGGGAGTCACTCGACGACTTGAGGACATGGGTGCTTGTGGCTTCTCGTCATCTAGTGCTATAGTTACTTCATCCTTGTCACCGCCGAGGAAAGTAGCATCATCCGTTGTTGATGAAGAAGTGTGGCTAAGAGGAGTGACCGTGGCTCTATCGTGGTAATACTCATCCACCACATCGAACCATTTACATGTGTGCCTCCTGTCATTGCCAGATACCGAGTTGTGAGCTTTGTCCACTCTATATTTTGCTAGCACCGCTTGCCACTTCTTGCGACAACTTTCACTATCCTTATCGAAATCAGGGTAAATGCCGGCTAGCTTTGTGGCCACCTTTGCCCACAAGTTGACCCCTTGTTTCCCAGGATTGTTGAACTCCTCACTCATGCCCCCCTGACATGAATGAGTTGGTCAACCCAAAAGTCTTGCCACTTGCTTTTCTTATTGACATTGTCGTCATCTTCCCCCAAGTCCACCACCACCTTCTTTTTGGAGTTCCTAGGTTTCTTTGGCGCAGGTTGGGTCTCTGGCACAATCTCCTCATCGCTAGGCTCCTTCCTCATGCCACGAACTCGCTTTGGTTGAGAAGATAAAGGGGGGTTATTGAGCGAGTTGGGTGATGGTTGGCTTCCTGGGGAATTGGGAATGGAACCCATGTTTGGGATACCTAGGGGGGATGATCGATTAGGAGGTTGCGCTACCATATGTGAATGGGGGGGGGGGCGAAACATGAAGGGAGAGTTTGGAGAAAAGGAAGGAGAATTGAGCATGGCTTGGAAGCCATGAGGTGGCACATGAAAAGGAGGATGGGGAAATGAATATAAATTAGAGTGCGAGAGAGAAGTTTGGGAGAAAATAGGATCATCGTCGCCTCGTTGTTGCGATGAATCAAATTCATGGCTCGTGTTGGAATCCATAGTACCTACATCAAACACGAAGAGAATATTAGCACCACATAAATTAAAAACACATAGATAAGTCATGATAATGGAAATGCGGTTTGTGAGGGGTCACCTTATGTGCTCGCTTCACGTTGCCTCCCGCGCTTTTTGCACATCCCTAAAAGAAAACCATAAGCACACAATGTCAAAGGCATGGCAAGTGTACCACAAAAACATTAAAAGAAAGGTAAATGGGTGGATAAAAAGAAAGCATGATTGAAGTGCATGCAAAAGCACCTTGGAGAATGGAACTTGTGAAGCTTATGTTTGTTCTCTGTTCTCTGGAAATTCTAGAGGGTACAAAATCTCACCCTAAACCCTTTAATTTATAGGAAATTGAAGGGTGTGAGGGGGGGGAAGTGGGGGAGGTTTGTACGTTGGAAATTGGAACGTTGGGAATTGGGACGTTGGAAATTTGGACGTTGGGAATTGGGACGTTGGGAAAGGTGGGCTCCTCCTGCAAAAAAATCGAGGTGGAGGGTGGAACATGGTTTGGGCGAGGGGGGGGGTCGGCACAACATCAGCAGCGTTCTTCCTCTACGTGGCAAGGGGGGGTGGATTTCCACCGCCCAGTATGAACCAGAGGTGCCATGGGGCACTCAATGATTGGAGTGCAGGCTGGCGGCAGCTTGGCTGCCGCCTTATTTGAACATAGCCTTATTTTAAAATCCCACCTATAACCTGCCCTTTTTTTGTTATCATTAACGCCTCTTTTTACCCATCAAACTCATTAATCCTCCCCCCTAAATATATATATAATTTTCTAAACTAAACCCCATTTATTACTACCCTCCCTTGTATTTCAATTCTTTTACCTTCCAAAAAATATCAAAAGTATATATTTATGTAAAGGAGAGGGCCAACCATTTTTATTTTTTAACTAAGCTTCCTCCCCCTTCCGTCTTTAAACCTTTTCCCTAGACTAATTTTTCTCTTTTTTTTTCATTTCTTTCTCCCCATAACATTCTTAATTTGTGCATATTCTCCTCTAACCCCCCTCGCATCTCTTTTGTTTCATTTTATTTTCCAATAAATATCCACACAAAAAAAGAAAAAAAAACAAAAAAATGCTCTCATCATCTCTGTGTAAGGAGATGAATATTGGGGGAGATTCATCCTCCAACGATTCACAAGAGCAAGCCTTCTACTTAGATATAAGTAAAGGTAGAGGCAGATCATCATCTAAAGGCCAAGGCACAAGCCATTTTAGAAACAAAAATCATGGGCATGGCACAACAACGAGAATCTAATGTACAAACAAGTGGAAGAGGCAGCATGCCACTGTAGAGACAGGGGGAGCCAAAGAGGCCGAGATGGTTGGTCAAAATACAAATAGCATAGAGTGCTATTACTATGGAAGAGGCCACTATAAAGGCCAAGGGGGGAGCTAGAAAGGCCAAGGTGGTTGGTAAAGAAATCAAAATACAAATAGCATAGAGTGCTATTACTGTGGCAAACCAAGGCACGTTATAAAAGATTACTATAAAAAGCAGAATGATATCAAAAGTCAAAAGTTGCAACAAGGCAACTTTGCATCACCAAGTAAATAGGGTGATTGTAGAAGTGAGCATGTTTGTGATGTAGCACATGCTTAGTTTCCACAACATGAGATTTGTCAAGATCGGGAGATATTTGGTATGTGGATTCTTTCCGCTCTAACCACATGACCAGTCGTGGCGGTGAGTGGTTTAGAGATATATAAAATTTGAAAAAACCAAGATATATAGGAACATGTGATGATCCTATGCACCCCATTGTGCATGTTGGTAAAGTGTCTATGCATGATGACAAAATGACCTAATATTACAAAAAACCTAGTTTCTATTGGTGGATAGATGGTTGAGCATGGTCTACAAGTGCTATTCAATCCTCAATGGTGTAGTGGTTTATGGGAAAACTTCAAAAATTAGTGCCGCTATGGAAAGATGCCATCGATGAGGAGATGTCAGCACTAATTAAGGTTCAAATTAAAAATTTAAGGTGTAAATCTACAATGGAAAGCCCTCTCTTGTATCCAAGCCCATCTCTTCCATTTGCATTGCTCAATTTGAGTGGTTTTCAATGCATTTAGTTCAATTTCAGTACATAGTTTGCATCTAAATCATATGTATTAGCTTGAAATCATCATTGCATGAAAAAACCAGAGCACATCGTTAATCTTGTATGAGGTTAGACACTGCTAATGAATCAAAACACAAGCTCATTTGGTAAGACTTTCTCGTAAGCATTTTGCACTTCAAAGCATCATTTGGGAAAGGGTTAAATCCTTGGGAAATTATACATAGGAAAATGCATGTCCATAAGTATCAAAAGCAAAAAAAAAAAAAAGATGCATTAAACATTCTCCTAAGCATGCCAAAAGTACATATGCATGAAGTGAAGGCACTCACACATGAAAGCATATGCAATGAAGCACAAATGGCACTTAGGGAAGAAGAATCAAAGCACCAAGCACAAAGTGGCAGCAACCAAGACCACATCAAAGAATTTGTCAAAGAGCCAAGAGTCAAGCAAAAGAGATCCTCATCACCGAGTTACATCTGAAATTCATAAAATGGAGACCCTTGACTCAAATAATACCTCATTGCAAAGGGCATGACTAAAGGAAGCTAGACATACTTCTCTCATGGGCTACTAATCTCGACACCTTGCCAACCATGATTTGGACTCTCGTGTGGATACCCTTACCCTCATCAAACCAAACCTTGGTCCTTTATTTGCTTTAATTCAATATATTTTATCGGACCCCATTTCCACCCCTACCTTCCACACCTTAGTCTACATCAACACCGTACGGCAACCCACCCTTACCACCCTTTTCTTCTTTGACCAAGCCATCTCATTCTCATGAACACCACACTCCTATGTACTCTATTTCATCCCATCTGTACTCTATTTCATCCCATCCGTTTGTGTCTAACCTAGACACTTGATGTCACATGTTTCTTTGCAGAGGAAGATTATTTCCTACAGCTCATAGCACCGACCTCAACTTCCCCATCTATATATACTCACTTCACTCAACCATGAAAACCTATTAACCTCTTTCCGCACAATACCTTAGCACTACCTACCTTCTCCACATGAAGACAAGAGTTGGTCGTGGGTGGCAAGAGTTGGCAAAGAAGGGAAAGAGCTGCTTGAAGTGGATGAGGTGGGAGAGCAAGCAACTCTATTGTGGTAGAGAGCAAGGTGGCTATGTGAAGGCGAAGCAAAGGAAGTGGCAGGGCTCAGCAACAACAAGCAAACAGGCAAAGAGAGGCGGCTGGCCGCCGTCGTGCTGGTGGTGAGCTTAGCAAGGCGAGAAGGGGTGGCTGTGTGTAGAGGCTGTGTCGGAGCTCTGGGCAAGGAAGAGAGGAGAAGGAGTTCATCGTGCCAAGAAGAGCACGGCAGTGTCTATGCACTGCAGCAAGCACATCAGTAGGGAGGTGGCTGTTGGGGCGGAGAGCAAACAGCTCTGTAGGAGATGGGGAAGGGAGGCTCTGCAAGAGATGTGTAACATGTCATGGTGGCTGTCGTGACAAAGCCAACGGCTCTGACTCTTTTTTTTTGTGGGTAGGTGGCGCGGAGGGGGCGCTACGGAATAGTGGGGAGGGCGATCTCTGCAAGGTGACCCGGCTCTCTTTTTTTATTTTTACTTAAATTTTATTTTAAAATCCCACCTATAACCTGCCCTTTTTTATTTATCATTAACGCCTCTTCTTACACATCCAAAAAAACCCACCCATCAAACTCATTAACCCTCCCCCTAAAATATAGATATATATAATTTTCTGAACTAACCCCCATTTATTCCTACCCTCCCTTGTATTTCAATTCTTTTACCTTCCAAAAAATATCAAAAATATATATTTATGTAAAAGAGAGGGCCAACCATTTTATTTTTTAACTAAGCTTCCTCCCCCCTTCCCTCTTTAAACCTTTTTCCCAAACTAATTTTTTTCTTTTTTTCCATTTCTCTCTCCCCATTACATTTTTAATTTGTGCATATTCTCCTCTAACTCTCCTCACATCTCTTTTGTTTCATTTTATTTTCCGCACAAAAAAGCAAAAAAAAATTATCTTCTCATTTGTGAGGAGATGAATATTAGGGGAGATTCATCCTCCGGAGATTCACATGAGCAAGCCTTCTACTTAGATATAAGTAGAGGTAGAGGCAGACCATCATCTAGAGGCCAAGGCATATGCCATTTTAGAAACAAAAATCATGGGCATGTCACAACAACGAGAATCTAATGTACAAACAAGTGGAAGAGGCAACATGCTACTCTAGAGATAGGGGAAGCCAGAGAGGCCGAGATGGTTGGTGAAAATACAAATAGCATAGAGTGCTATTACTATGGAAGAGGACACTCTAAAGGCCAAGGGGGGAGCCAGAGAGGCCAAGGTGGTTGGTAAAGAAATCAAAATACAAATAGCAGAGTATAGAGTGCTATTACTATGGCAAACCAGGGCACCTTATAAAAGACTGCTATAAAAAGCAGAATGATATCAAAAGTCAAAAGTTGCAGCAAGGCAACTATGCATCACCAAGTAAACATGGTAATGATAGAAGTGAGCATGTTTGTGATGTAGCACATGCTTAGTTTCCATGACATGAGATGTGTTAAGATCGAGAGATATTTGCTCTGTGGATTTTGGCACCTCTAACCACATGACCAGTCGTGGTGGTGAGTGGTTTAGAGATATATAAAAAATGAAAAAACCAGGGTATGTAGGAACGTGTGATGATACTATGCACCCCATTGTGCATGTTGGTAAAGTGTCTATGCAGGATGACAAAACGACCTAATATTACAAAAAAAAACTAGTTTTTATTGGATAGATGGTTGAGCATAGTCTACAAGTGAGGTTTAATCCTCAAGGATGTAGTGATTTATGGGAAGACTTCAAAAATTAGTGCCGCTATGGGAAGATGCCATGGATGAGGAGATGTCAGCATTAGATACAAATGTGACATAGGAATTAGTACATGTGTCTAAGAATAAGAAGGCAATTGGATATAAGTGGGTGTACAAGGTCAAGCATAACTCTGATGGATACGTGAATAGATATAAGGCAAGACTCGTTGCCAAGGGTTATGCGTAAACATATAGCATTCATTATGAGGAAACATTCAGTTCGGTTATGAAAATGGCAAACGGTGAGAGCTGGCATTGCTTTGTCTACAACAAAGGGTTGGTCTTTACATCAAATAGATGTAAAGAATAGTGATTTGCAAGAAGTAGTTTACATGATGCAGGCACTGCTAGGTTATGAGAGCGATGATCCAAAATTTATGGGCAAGTTATGCAAAGCATTGTATGGCTTGAAACAGGCACCCAGAGCATGACTAAACAAGATCAGGGAGTATCTTGTTACCATTGGGTTTTAGATATCCAATGTAGATTTTTCACTTTATGTGAAGATCAAGTCATTTATATGGATGACTTGATTATCACTGGTGATAGTGAGCTAACATACATGATGTTAGAATACTTTTGAAGTAGAAGTTTGAGATGAAAGATTTGGGTGAGCAATAATATTTTCTTGGTACAGAAGTGGTGAGATCACCTAATAGCATTTTACTTTTACAAATGCAATATATCTTGGACCTATTGTCCAATTATGGTATGACATGTTGTATTTCAATGCCATTGAAGCAAAACACTAAGCTTTTCACATATACATGTGAGCTTTTGGAGAACCCCAACAAATGACAGTGGCCTTGTCGAAGAGTACATAGGTAAAGTACAAGGGTGCTACTATGGTATCTTATGAGGTAGCTTGGTTTCAAAAGCTACTTAGTAACCTAGTCTATCATGCTAGGATGAAGCACATTGAGGTGTATTATCATTTTGTGAAGGAGAAGGTTCTAGCAAGTGATGTGGATTTAATATATGTCAGCAAAGAGGATCAGGTGGTTGACATCTTCACAAAGGCATTGGGAACAGAGAAGCCCCTAAAGTTTAGGAGATTACTTGGAGTGTATTATGTGGAGTTGAGCTCGAGAGGGAGTGTTCAGATATTATTCAATTAGCATTGTGGACATTGATGACCCGCCTGGGTGCTCTTTTCTCTACTTATGCCACAGGGCATGATTAGTGAGATTATGGGTGATATGCCACCAGTGGTTTACAAACTGTGTGATAGCCACTTTGGTGTACTAGAGTTATGGCATATATATTAATCGATTCACACTATGGACTGACCTTTGTATGCTATAGTAGGAGAGTGCTTTCCCTTATAGTATGGACTTGTATCTCTTTAGTTAATGGTTGTAGAGAAGATAAGAGAATAGAAGAGGGCTTACCCTTGGTGTGCTTGATTCTTTACCTTGCAAGAGTTGTGTAGCCCTCAAGGAAGAGGCTTGGCCACCAAGAGAAAAGGGTAATCTTCAAGAGAAGAAGAGGTTTAGTGAAGCAACCATCTATCTCTCTTATGTGCTTGTCTACTCTTGTGTGTGTGTTTGCTTGCAAGGAACTCAAGGTCATCCTTTCCTCACCGACATTCTTCTCATGCTTTATATCGACACATCTTTGGCATGATCTTTCTTTTGGGCTTCATTGATATCGACCTTATTTCTTTTTTTCACCCTTCCCTTGTCCATTTCTATACTTATTACAATCTCATTCAAGAGGTGGGGGGATATTAACCTCTTCCCTCCGTCCATATTTGTACTTATTACCATCGAATCTGACCAAGAACCATATGCATATTAGAGGTGAGGGGATATTAACCTCTTCCCCCCTCCATTTTTGTACTTATTGCCATCTCATTTGACCACATCCATGGGATCGGATGTCTATTAGAGGTGGAGGGATGTTAACCTCTTTTTGTACACACCACATCTTAGCAGCACTACTCACCTTCTCCACATGATGGTGCACATGCACATGCACATGTATGTTATGTGAGTGAACTTTCTTGAGAATTTAGTTATATTTATTCAATAAAATTAGAGTTATATTTATTCAATAAAATTAGAGTTAGAGATAAGAGTATATGAATATCTCTAAGCAATTAGAAAAATATAAAGAAAATAACTTTGTGATAAAAATAGTATCTTTATGATAGAGATCCCTAAAAAATAGGTCGACTTTTGCATATGCCCGAATTTAGCAAAACAACTCATGCAAAACTGTAAACTAGGCCCATTCTCATAATTTTAAGTACTAACTCGACTATATTCTGGCGAAAAACCAAAGAGTTACAATGGCTACAAGTTGTAGGCCTATACCTACATACATGGAGCCATGACAGGCTATGACAGGCAAATGTCTACATGGAGCATCAATTTCTCTTATTGTTTTCCTTATATGGTTTAATTATTTCACGAGAGAGAGAGAGAGAGAGAGAGAGAGAGAGAGAGAGAGAGAGAGAGAGAGAGAGATATTAAACATGGTTTGTAAGAGTTGCAGGTTCCTTGGATGCAGCTCTCTTTTCTTTCCATCTTCTCTTTTCTCCTATGATGAGAAGATGTATTGATTGTATCAAATTACTTCATACCTTAATAAATCATCAAAATACTCATATGTGAGACCATGGGTCTCACATAAGGGGGGCAGACTGGACCTAATGCTTTTGTCTTGCGTTGATAAATATTTTTTCATTTACGTTTTTTGTTCAATTCTTGTTCTAAGATTGATGTATTAACTTGTAGTTAAACTTATTTAAAGCAATTGTAAAATTTGTTCAAAGCTTATACTTGGAGGAAAGGTCGTGTAACAGTGGTATCAAAGTTATAGGCCAAGTATAATATCTTTTCACATGCTCGAAAAAAGAAAATCAAAGTGTGAGCTATGGACTAAGCTATTAATATTTGGACTATAGTGATTATGCTATTTTGTTGAAACATATTGAAGCAATTACGATTTTTAAATTCACTCTCCCACTATTTCTTGGCCTCTAAGTCTGTCATGCAATTCCATGTTCACCTGAACCTCTGAGGCATGTTTAGTCTCACTGAAACTCTGAATCTGTCTAAGCTATTCTATGTCCATGAGAAGCTCTAAGCTATGCTTGATTAGTTTATGAGCCATGTTCAGACCTCTAAATTTACCTCGCAAGCCATGCCGTCAATTGTGACAAGGATTATGCTACTATCGCAATGTTGTTTGATGCAACTGAGGATAGTTGCTTTCTTAACTAGGAGGACTGTTATGTGAGTGAACTTTCTTGATAATTTAGTTATCTTTCTTGAGAATTTAGTTATATTTATTTAATAAAATTAGAGTTAGAGAGGAGAATATATGATTATCTCTAAATAATTAAAAAAATATATAAAAAATAAATTTGCGATAAAAATAGCATCTTTATGATAGAGATCCCCAAAAAGTAGGTTGACTTTTGCATGCGGCCGGCTTTAGCAAAACGGCCTGCAACAAATTGTAGACTAGGCCTATTCCCGTAATTTTATGTACCAACTCAACTATATTCTTGCGAAAAACTAGAGAGTAAGTCGCCAAGTTGTAGGCCTATACCTGCATATAGGGAGCTAGGACAGGCTGAGACATGCAAACATCTACAGGGAGTCTCAATTTCTCTTATTATTTTCCTTATATGGTTTCTTTTCTTTCCATCTTCTCTGATGAGAAGATGTATTGATTGTATTAAATTACTTCGTATCTCAATAAATCATAGAAATACTCATATGTGATACCGCGGGTCTCACATATGGGGGGGGGAAGATTGGACCCAATGCTTTTTTCTTATGTTGATAAATATTTTTTTGTTCAATTCTTCTTCTAAGGTTGATATATCAATTTGTAGTTAACTTATTAAGGCAATTGTAAAATTTGTTGAAATTTTGTACTTGGAGGAAAGGTCCTCTAACATTAGAGCTACAAGCCAAGTACAAGATCGTTTCACATGCTTGGAAAAAGAAAATCAAAGGTGCGGGTTATGGACTAACCTATTAATATTTGGAATATAGTACTTATGCTATTTTGTAGAAACATATTGAAGCAGTTATGATTTTTAAATTCACTCTTTCACTATTTCTTGGCCTTTGAGTCTGTCATGACATTCCATGTTCACCCGAACCTCTCAACCATGCTTGATGAGCCTCTAAGCCATGCTCGGTCACTGAACCTCTGAGTTTGTCTGAGGTATTCTATGTCCATTAAAACCTGTGAGCTATGCTAGATTAGCATTTGAGCCATGTTTTGACCTCTGAGTTTACCTCGTAGGTTATTTTAGCATATTCATGATTCTTTATTCTTCGCTTAAGGGTTTAGGTGAGAGATAAGCTTTTAAGTACCTCTCATGGATATTCCATTGATCCATGCCGATCCGGTTGATGGCTTTCCCCGCAAGCCCTTCATTACTTCTTTCGCTTTGATATAATCCTTGCACAACAACATGTTAAAACCAACATCAGTTCACATGTTAGATTTTCTAGAGTGATTGTTAAGAACAAGCTAGATGTTATGATCAATGAACATTAAAGAAGCCTCTCACATAATCCTTGAACAACAACATGCAAACCAACACTAGGTCAATGACATTCATTATTTATACTACGGTAAGTTTGTGCATGTGTGTGAGTGGAAAAAGAAAAAGAAAAAGACCATCCACACAAGGTATGGCGGGGAGGTGGCATAATCATTAGAGGACATGCCATACTCCCCTTTTCGATGATTTCATTAATAAAAGTGGAGGACAATAAACTATTATAGAACCCACAAATTTTTTTTGGGTATTGTGAGGAGATACATTTTTTATCACATCATTTAGGGGGTGAAGTATTGTAGTCAGGCCCTAGCATCTAGAGCCGAGCACTCTACCAGTGGGATAACTAGTGCCCACTGCCCACCCCTTTTGACAATGTACTTGCATGGTGGACACTTGTATCAAAATTGTTTTGGCACTTGCTTCTGGTACTTGGGTATGCATATGGATTGTAGTGTTAATGTACTAAATAGGAGTTATGAGAGGTATGCATATGGATAGTAGTAGTTAATGAGAGGTATGCATATAGATTGTAGTGTTATAATATACTGTGAGATAGATCGATATATATTTGAACACACACACACACATACCCACGTCGTGTAGCCCTGATGGCATTGAACCCGGGTCCTCTTGCTGGAACCCAACCGTTCTACCAACTCAACTATACACCCATGGGCATAGTGTTACAATATACTAAAATAGGTATACTGTTTTTGTTTTTCTAGGTATGCATAGTGTTAAGATACTAAATCTAACAACGGTTTCCCATGACATTGAATCCAGTTAACAAAGCCTCGTGGGAAAAGGCTGTAACGAGTGCCGCCCACTCGAACACAAAGAGTATTTCGAACAAAACTGCCCTCTTTTTTCCCTCCACGAGAGTAGGAGGCGAGGGATTCTTTTCAAGGTATCTTTTCTCTCTGTCGAATTTAGGGTGGCTTCAGAGTTTCCGTCTCTCTTCGATTCTTCCTTTATTGCAGACTTTTTGATCTACCAACACGGTTAGGCTATGGCGGACTACTGGCCCTATTCAGACAGGATGGCTCCTGGACAAATCTACACGAAACGCCCGCGAGCTGATTATGGTATGGTCGCTCTCTCTCTGTGGGCTCTCTACACACACACACACACACACCTAATCGCATCTATATGTGTGTTTAGTAATCATGATGCATAGTATGTTTGAAAGTCCGTAATATATTTTTACTCGTACTTGTGCATCTGGAAACTGTAAATCCTGTAATGCGTATGCTTAACCTGTACTTAAAAAAATGCCTTTCTCACTCCATTTGGCCGTGAATTTTTCCTCTTGTTGTGTGCAGGTTATTGCATACTAGCTGATCTTAATTCATACTTTTTGATCCTCCACAGATGAGGTGCCTCTCCCTGGAACTGCCAGTTATGGTCATGGAGAGCGTCGTTATGATGAACGAGATGTACACATGCCATGGAGAGATCCCGGACCCCTAGATTTCGGTATTGATTACAACAGAAGTGGGGTAAAGTTTTGCTCAACCTTTGCACACTTGACATTCATGAGGTAGGATTCCAGTGATAAAGGTGGCATTTTCCCACATACTTCATGTGTGTTTGGTGGAACTTTTGCATGGTTTTTAAGAGATGAAGCAGGATGTGGCTCAACAAGGAACAGATGGGAGGATGGTTGAGCCTTAGGGCCAGGAGTGCAACAGAGGGGGGTATTGGCTGGGTGATGAGTTGGCGAATCCCCTCAAGAAGGTCCGATGCAATAAGTTGAATTTTTGCAGGCTAAAGCTGGTTGAGAGATCCTTGTTCAGCGCACTAGGTACACAGAAGACCCTATTCCTTATGCTTCTGTTTCCAATTATGATCGTCAGCTCTCTTACCACAGGAACTTTCTTACTGTTCTTGAATTGGTCATAACACCAAGAATCATGTCGAGCAAACATCGCGCCTTTCTAGGATTGTAGGAATCTGCATGTGGGTTCCAAACATTCTATGTCTGTGAGGAGCATGCCCACTGTAGCTGAACTTCTCTTTTTATATGCCAAGGAGGTTCTTACCATGCCTGACTCCTCACCCTAACCTTGGTGCACCATTTCACCAGAACCTACCTTCCTGGTGTTGTGGGCTTGAGACAGACATAGGCTTGATTGAGGTCTTGATTTCCAGGGTCCACCCAAATGAGCTTAATTCTAACTTATATTGACAATTAGTGTGTCCTTAAGGTCACTTTACACTAGTAAGTTGCTAATACACGCTGAGTACTTAATGTCCCGTAATTGAGCTACTCAGCATTGGCACAACCCTCATCAGTATTACCAATCTAGTTATGTCTTTTGGGGATATAACACAAGAAGTAGGTGTGCATGTGGTCTTTTTGATGTTCGTAGTTACATTCATTTCATAAAAAAACTTATTTGGTTTTTATGCTCCTCATAGTCTTGGAGAAAATAGTTAAGGTTTTCAGATGTACGAGCAATCCTTTTTTGGGTTGGTATTAGTGTAAACGTGACAAGGTCTATGGCTGAGTCTGCCCTCTATCTCCGGAGCTCTGACATAAACTCAGCACAGCGGACAAATGTCATGTCCTCGACATCTATAATTTCTTGAGGAGTAACTAACTGGTCTGTTCCACCCAGTACTTCCTTAAGTCTAATGACATGAAATACAAGATGAACTTTCACATGAGAAGGCAAATCCAATTCATATGCAATTGAACCAATCCTTCGTGTAATACGAAACGGTCCACAGTATCTAGGGGATAATTTCGGAGATCGACCTGTCCGTAAAGTATCGGAATCTTTCGAAACTCGCAAATATATCATCGTTCCTTTAGAGAACTCTCTGGGTGAACAATGTGTATTAGAATAAAATCTATCTCGGTCTTGAGCACTTCTAATAGATTCTTTCGCAACTTGTGTCCTGAGAATCCTACTGTACCAGGTGATCTAGGTTGAAAACCATACATAAGCATGAAAGGACTAAAATCTGTACTCGTTTGCTTAGTACTGTTATATGCAAATTCTAACATAGGAAGATAATCCTCCCATGAACTCTGTCTTTTGGATACATATGCTCGAAGCATATCGTCCAAAATCTGATTCACTCTTTCAGTCTGGCCATCACATTATCCTTTCATCTTTGGCCAATAAAAAGTGTGTTTCACTAACCACCTACAAATTGCTCAAGTCCATAACCAAGAAAACAGCCCGCTCACTCACAAGAATAAAGGCACACAGAAAATATGATCTTCCTCACTGTCCTGACTCTCTTCTTCTTCCAATGATACAAGAATAAGAAACACAAAGAAAGGAGGGCAAGAGTTGTGCCAACCAAGAGAGAAAAGAAAGAAGAAGCATGCACATAAATGAGTTGTGCATAACTTTCTCAACCAACTCCCCTCTTTTCCTTTTATTGAAATTATTAAAATTCAAAACCATCAACATGAAAGCAATCTCTTATTTTATCAGCCTTGATCTATACCATTCCATATAAATCCTTGTAGATATTCATGATATGATCATGAAATTTCTTTAGATGTATCTTAAACCTTTCTACAATCAATAAGGCAAGTCTCCATAAAGATTAGCATCCATTAAGTTCCATAAAAGGTCTTAGGTCATCAACCTTTCTTTAGGTCAAATCACTATTGGTCATTAAACTCCCCTTATTTCTCCATAGACAAAAATCACCAACCAAATTTTCATCCCATAGGAATCTTTTCAACAAATCCCTTGTTCAAATCTTGTAACATTTATTGGTCAAATTCACATGGAAAGTATCTTTATCCATGTAGTACTCTTATGTTCTCTCTTATATATATACAAGAACCATTAGAGAGCTTTTATAAATATCCTCCCTTATAATAGTTCCATCCAATGTTTTCAATTCACCACCTACCTAGGAGTCCTCGTCATGACTCATGGTAAAAAGTGATTGATTCCACTCTCAAAATAGAGTCCTAGGTGAACTCAAGATTAATATAGATCCTTAATTAGAACTATTAATTAACCAAAATTCATCATTCTTGGTTGAAGTACTGCTAAGCACCACATTTTATAATATTTTAGTTTAGCTACACTACATGTTTGGATATTATAAGCCATTAATATAGACTACACTCAAGCATATCTAAGGAAGCAAACCATCAAGCTATGCATAGATGTGATAAAACATAAGAAAACAAGAGTAGAGAGGAGGGAGATATGACAAGTAATATATTATGAGGGAATGAATGTGTATTTGTTAATGCCAAATTGACTTATATACAAATGACTAGCTTTCACACTGGGCCGTATAAAACTTTAAAAAGATTCGTTAATCTTAAGAAAGTATGTACACAAAGTTTGTGACTTCCCTATTTGGCATTAAGCTAGGGGTACGATTGCTTTATAAAATCCAATACCAGCGTATAAAAGATGAGCTTCCATTACATGCGAGAAAGATGACAAAGCGTCTTACGGTAGGATGAGCAGGTGAAACTAGGTTAACCAATGAAGCGGTAACACCAATGGACTTGTTATTGTTGTCTAGACTAAAAAAGAAAATTAACAAGGAAGAACAAACGCATAATATAAACACCAATAAACACAATATAAACATTGATTAAAATTTCTATGCAAAACAACACCAGATGTGATTGGATCAAATGTGCCTATATTGAATCCACATGAAACATCACGTGTGGTAGTAAAGGGCAAAAATTGTATATCAAAATGGTTCAAATATGTGGCCAAAGTGCGGAAATATAGATTAATACTTCACTAAACATAATTTTAGTCTTGGTCGTTAGTATGACGACTAAAATACCATGAGGCATTGGGTAACAACCTATGATGGTGATGGATTATGCCCAACCAAACGTGTAAGTACAATGCTCAAAGCAAGCTAAGGAATGGGATCTCTTCTAAGCTATGACAAACTTTTGGGATCTCTTCTAAGATATTGCATAAAATTTGTAACAGCCATTACATAAAAATAACAGAATTAAAACCTTAGAAGGTTTAATATTTTTGAGGATTGAAATTATGAGCATGTAAATAATCTGTTGATCACGTTTTCATCCAGAAGAGGTAAGGAGAAAGAGAGCCAAGAAGAATGTTCAGATGTGAAAATCCATGCCCAAGTTATAAACCCTGCAAAGAAAATATACCACCATCATGCAAAGAAAAAGGGGTTTAAGTAGCAAATAGGTTTATTGTTGAAGCATGGTTGGTAATGTTTGTAGGCTACCTTATCAAGTTGAACTGTTGGAACCTTTGTTATTCCTTTTTCTTGAAGCAATATTTAATTAAAAATGTTTGAAAACTACTCCTGCACATGCTTAGGCTACAATAGTGCTTGCCTCTTCTTATGATTGTACATGATCATGGTAGCCTAGATATTGGAGGCGATCTAGGATAGACAACCCTAAACCCTAAATGTTGCGTGACGAGTGGTGATCAATGCAAGGATGCAACACAAAGATGGAAGCAGGAAAACAATAGTGCTTGCCTCTTCTTATGATTGTACATGATCATGGTAGCCTAGATATTGGAGGCGATCTAGGATAGACAACCCTAAACCCTAAATGTTGCAATGCAAGGATGCAACACAAAGATGGAAGCAGGAAAACAAGAGACTTGACATTCTTATTTAGGGCTCTTGTAGAGAGTTCCAAGTTGTGGGTGTGTGGGAGTGGGCTTGAGAATAATCCCACATGGGAAGTTTTGGGAGTTTTAGGAGTTTTAGTATAAATAGTGGCTCATTTGAGAGCTCACACACACATTGGGCTGAACTCATGCTTGAGCTCTCTTGAGACTAGCTCTCCCTCTTGTTCATAGAGATGCAAGCTCTTCTCTCTCCCCATCTACACTATTGTATGAGCAATGCTCTTCTAATTCAAATGCAATGAGATGATGTTTTTCTCTCTTCTCATCTCTATTCTCTAGTGTGCATGTTTCTTTGTTGATGCTTGTGGATTCTCTATTAGGCTTTGTGTGGTAGTGGATTCAAGCTTAAGCTTCTCCATAGCTTGTAGCTTATCCATGGGCAAGGCATTGCTTGAGTAGTGAATGAGAATGCATGTTTATTTCAAGTTCCATTAAGCTTCAAGGTTTGTGTGCATGCTAGGGAAGTAAGTGCTTGAGAATGAAGTGTGCTTTGAGCTTGTGTGCTTATGAGTGAGCTTGTGTGTGCATTAGCTTAGCTTTCTTCTTGTATTGGATGCATGAATGAGTGGGATGATGAGTGAATGAGCTATGGCAAGATTGAGCTTGTGTGTGTAAAGTCTATGTCAAGGTAGTGGTGTTCATAGCATTCTCTCCCGAAAGGGATAAGCTTCCATGCACCTAACCGGGTTGAATCCCCTAGCGATGAAAGGAGTGTTTATCATTCCATTGGTGAGCTAGGAGCGTAGTCTACTTGTCCATATTGCATACGTAGGGAGACAACCGTCTTTCCATTGGCGCCGCTGCCGGGGAGACGACCTACGGTTGGTTGAGGATCCTTGGTAGCCATTACATTCTAAACATTCAGCGAGACCCAAGGGGTCGAAGCTAAATACAACATTAATAGCATTTGGAACCTCTAATTGAAGGCCATAATTGCATAGCTTGAGTAGTAACGCATGTTAGATGCTTAGAAAATGCAGCTTGAGCTCATATGATCATTAGCAGCAGCAGCTGCTGCAAGTTCAACATACACCCCTCAACTAGTGAATATATTATATATATGCGCTAGATCTGAGGGGGAAAAGCAGCAAACAGCAGCAGTATATGGTCGATTCTTGTTGCTGCTTCTTCAAGGTGCCGCAGAAGAGAAGGAGAAGGGTGGCCGCAGTAGCAGGATGGCGCTGACCATGGGGTGAAAGTGCAGGCGCAAGGAGAGGGAGGCTCGCTGTGCAGAGCTAACTGGGGAAAGCGAAGACAAGAGAGGGGTGAGTCGGGGGACTTAAGAAGAAGAGACTCGGAGAGAAAGGCTGGAGCGCAGCGACCAGAGAAGTGGCGGGTAGTATGGGAAGGTGGAGTTGCCACCTTGTATGAAGGGAAGAATGCCTCTTGAGTGAGCAGGGCAGAGCCAACCAGAGAGAGAAGGAGTTGCAGAGGCTCTTGTGTTGGCGTTGCTGCTGGTCGTGACACACAGAGTGAGAGCTGCTGACGTCGAGGGTTGCTGGTGGGGCCGCAGCAGAGAAGGAAGGGACAGCAGCTACTGCTGGAGGAGAAGACGAGGAGGCGAAGCGAAGGCGACAGCTCTGCAGGAGAAGAAGGGCTGTACCGCTGAACGCAGCAGAGAGGAGGAGGCGCCAGTGGCGTCAGAAGGTGAGGAGGAGAAGGTGGCAGCTGCCTGCTGGAGGTGAAGGGCCAGGAGAGAAGGCGAAGGCGAAGGCGATAAGGTGCCGACGCATGATTCGGAAGCGATAAGGTGCCAGGTTAGTATTTTACTTTTTATTTTTTTAAATTTTTTGTTAATCTTTAATTTTTCAAAATCTGTAATTTTTGCATATCAATTTTCATGTTTTTTGCATTTTAAAAAAAAATATAAAAATAAAAATAATTAAAAATAATTAAAAAAAATTCTATAAATTATGTATTTTCTTTGGAGTCCACATTTTTTTTGGTGCATATTTTGTATTTTTTTAAATTTTTGTAATTTTTGGCATAATTAGTGTAATCTGCATAATTAGTATTTTTAACATAATTCGTATTTTTATGTAATTATTAAAAAATAATAATAATAAAAAATAAAATAAAATATGTATTTACACACATATTCATGTTAGTTGCATTTAGTGGTTAGGTAGGGTTTATAAAAAAAATAAAATAAAAATAATATATATATATATATATATAATTTTAAAAACTAGACACTGCAACGTGCTTAAAATAGCGTATGCATCTACGCTCGGGAACAATACTAGGGGGACGTAACACTAGTGTACCATCTAGGGTAACCACTCAAGGGAGCGGCACTCAATCGGGAGAGCATTCTCGAGACATCTTCGGAGTCTCAAACAGAGAGCCTCTCAAGAACCGAGAATGATATTTCAATGGACGTAAACGAGTCATTTGGCATGAATAGACCATCCACACCCATTGGTATGGCAGATTTTGCTAATCCATTTGAAATCCCAGATGGGGAGTTGATTGACAACATGAGACTCCATTTCTTGTATACAAACGCGCATGGCGGTGAGATCTACAAAGATCCAATGAGCCGGTTTGTTGTTAAAATTGTAGACATTCATTCTGCGTTTGAACCAACACCATGGGTAAACTACCAAGACGATATGTACATGGGTAGAAATGGAGTACGCTACGAGGTCACCAAAAATCTTGAACAAGTGGATGCTTTGGGTGTACTTCAACCTAGCGCACAAGCAAAGCAGAAGAAGGAGCTTCCATCGGACCCAAATGTGCCAGGAACATCGCGCAGACCTGGTACGCCCATTTCTTTACTTGAAGAATTGTTTTCCGACAGGAATTGGGAGGATAGAGAAAGAACGGGAAAAGAAAAAGAGACCAAGAAAAACCCATGGGACATAGTAAAAGAAATTCCAGTAGTTAAAATCTATCAAGACGACCCAATTAAAGAGGTGTATAGGGATGTGGCAGAAACCTACTATGCAACCACTAAGCACCCGAGCTTAGAGCTTCCAGTCACGCATACAATAACTGTAGAGCATCTAGAAGGTTTCACTAAGCGTGTTCATGATAGATGGGGGAACGACTTTAGAACCCTTGAATGGCCAGAGGTTAGGGAAATGACATGGAAAGGAAGGCTCCTTTTCACTGAGGTGTCTACCTTAGACACGGCACGTCTAGATGAATCTGCCTTTCGAGGAGAAACACTAGCACCACCATGGGCTAGAACCCCAAGTGTGGCTCGACCAGCACCTTCCATGCGAACAACTCCTAGAGGACCAGTCTTTCCAACGATTTATCCTACGAGGAGACCCGGGGCTATTAGAGAATCTAGGGGAGAAGAAAGACCACGAGCAAGTGGATGTGTACCTCCAAGAGAACCCCATAGACCAAGTGAACTGACATTTGAAGAGCCTAGAGTTAGAGGCCGAGACTCATATAGGAGACATGACGATGAATATTCTAGAAAAGTGAGACCATCGGCACTGCAAAAGCTTGTCAAGAAGTATGACGGATCCGGTGACCCATATGACCATATAGCAGCTTTTAAGCAAGCTATACATGCGGAGCAAGTCACGGATACGCATACGCAAATCGAAGGATTTGGCTTGACACTAGAGAGTAAGTCTTTATCATGGTTTCAGACTTTAGAGCCTGAGGCAAAGCGATCTTTCGATGGGCTGGAAAAGAGCTTTATAGCTGCGTTTTCAAAAATGGGAATTAAGCACAATGCGGTAGCTCAAATTTATGATTTTAAGCAAAAAGATCAAGAATCTGTGCGAGATTGCGTAAATAGGCTAAAGCAGTACATCAATCGATGCCATGATGATGAGAAGCCAAGCCAAGGAAGATTAATTTCTATCTTCCTGGAAGGCTTACGAAACAAGACGCTTCACGCTCACTTGTACGCAAAGAAGCATGTTATCTTCAATGAGTGTTGCATGGATGCCATGGATTACGATCACAACTTTGACATGACTGGCATGGGAAACCAAGATAGTCATCCGGACGATAAACGTAGCTCTGGGAAGGGCTCTGACTCTAGTGTGCCATTAGTTAATCTAGATCAGATTGCCAAGATAGTATTGAAAAAGATGGGGTAATACTACAGACCTTCCTACCGACCCCAACCATCATACATGCATACTGTACCTACAGGCCCCTACGTTCGTGGAGGATGTGGAGGTAGCCATAAAAACGAGCAGTGCCCAACCTTCTCACCATTGGTTGGCAATCAACCAACAAAGAAGTGGTGCCAGCTTTGTAAATGGAACTACACACATGTGACTTCGGACTGCAATCACATTGCAAGGATACAAAGGGAACAAGCAGCCAACTCTGCACCTAGACAGCAAGTTGTGAACCATGAGAGAACCTTAGTTGCTCAGGAGCAAGCACGGCCGGTGCTAGGAGCTCAACCTCCTCCACCTGGTACAGCTTCCTTTAGATATGTGGAATATGAGAATCTTGAATTAGGTATGGAGATGGTTAGCTCTCAACCATACTACATCGAAGTGGAGCATTCTCTTGTCGAACCCTACTTTGAGAACCCAACCGGACCAAGCCTAGTTCATGACTTTAATGGAGACCCAAGCTCTTTGATGCTTATAGGATCTCAGCCAACCAAGACTCAAGGTTATCCAGGACCATATCCTACAAAGAGACTATACCCCACGCAACAAACAGGACCATGCTACGAATGTGGTGGACCACATTGGGTGAGAGAATGTCCAAACAAGAAACGACCCCTCTTAGCTAACATAGGCACAACATCTACGTTTCCACCTATAGAGAGGTTTTGCCAAGGGTGTAGCATTGACCATCTACCAAAGGATTGCTTGTTGAAGCCCGCGGATCCGGCAGCACAAAAAGCTAAAGCGTCCCTCAACTATGTTGAAGTGATTCCATCACCCACGACATCTGAGGAGGAGAACAAACTAGTGTCGCTAAGAGTAGTGACTAGAGCCCAAGCGCAAAAGAATGTCAAAGAGGTTGTTGAGAAACCCTCTGAGATTAAGGTTCTATCCAAAGACGGAAACGAGAGAAAGAAATCAACTCGACGTAAACCACGCAGAGCAAGGGGAGGAAGAAGTCGAAGGAGCAGAAGAGCTCTGATGGAGGAAACTCTATCCCAAAAGAGCTAGAAGGAATGTTGAAAACAAAACAAATCGGAGAGAAAACTCAAAATGAGCAAAAGGAAAAAGCATCCGAGTCTGAGGAAAGCTCAAGAGGATCAGTCCTTGTGGACAAGGTGTATGAGCCTTTAGATGCAGCGCTTCAAGCATATAATAGTAGGATCACAGCTTTGACCGAGCTGCCTAAGAAGCTGCAAGAATATCCCAACCCTCGTGAGTGAGACAATCAACTTGGCTATCCATAAGCAGTTGATTAGGGATAATGAGACTCTAATAGACAGCCCACCACCTATGTACGCAAGAGGACCTGCTTCTCTGAAGCCTAACTTAGAGACGATACCAGAAGCCATGCCAAGCATGGAAAAGGGAAGTGAAGTTGTATCTCTACATTTCCCAGAAATGCTTGAAGGAGATGATTTACCTCATACCAATGCAGACGAGTCAAAACCATTGACTACCGCGGATTTTGGAGATGAAATTCTTGAAATAGAAGAAGCAGTAGCAAGGGAGATGTGTGAAGCGGTGCAAAAACAAGTTGAGGATCTAGCATCTTCTAACAAGTCACCACTGTTTTCTATAGTAGAATTTTCAAATTAAAGGGTTCAAGAATTAGATGCTTTATCTCTACCAGATGATGCTCAGACTGTTGTCTCAGCTCGGAGCAACAAGTTCACTTGCAAGACACTATCCTCATATTTAGGACTGTACGAAGGACATAGCCAAATCATGCGAGTACCATCAATGACACGACAACCTCATCAGGAACGAGACATAGGGAGTTTGCAAGCTTTAATGTCGGCACCAGTTACGTGTACCATTCCACTCGCAGGTTCTTAAAGCTTAGGCCAAGATTGTGGGGAGAAGTGGCTACACAATTAACTGAGCAAGGATTGTGGAACCAGAACATCCAGGTTAAGGAGTTGTTGAAGGCAAAGGCTTCTGAGCTAATGCTTAAGAAAACAATTCCGGTTCCTGTGAACAAAGTTGGCAAGCATTGTGAAGACGACGAAGGAAATACTACGCTTCCTGTGGAGATCAACAAGATTGAATCTATAGCTATTCTAGATAGCGGAGCAGGGGTGAGTATAGCAACAAAAACTGTATGGGAAATGTGGGGAAAACGTGCAATTAGAAGTACAAGGATGAGTTTGCAATTGGCAGACGGAAATCTAGAGAGTCCCATAGGATTGCTTGAGAACGTTATATTCAAGTCATGTGGCATTGAGTACGGACATACCTTTGCTATTGTAGACTTTGGCAAGAACACAAATTACGAAGTGATCCTAGGAAGGCCATTCATGCGCCAATTCAAAATGATTCAAGACTGGGGTTACAATTACTTGTACCTCAGACATGAGAATGTAACCACGAGGGTGAATCTGAAAAACCATGCTTATCGAGATGTGACGCACTCTCCTGTGGATGAGTTTGATTCCGCTTCTTCAGAAGCATCGGGAGCAACTATGTTTGAAGGAAGAGCTGATCTATGGATCTGTGGAGCATCTTGTCGAGACTTGTAACCTGGAAATGTTACCATAGATAGAAGTGTGATGGATGAGGCGTATATCCCTTTACCTTTTCTTGAGAACTTGATAGATCCCTTAGAATCATAGGGACCACTATCCGCTTCCACTCACTGATCATGTATTGGAGAGGGTAGCTGGTAAGAAGGCATACAGTTTTCTTGATGGATTTTTGGGCTACAACCAGGTATCTATTGATCCAAAGGATCAACACAAAACCGCATTTGCTACAGAATGGGGAGTGTTTGCATATAGAGTCTTGTCTTTTGGTTTGACTAACGCTCCAGCCACCTTTCAGAGGTTGATGAGCCATGCGTTCAAAGAATACCTGCGATTATTTCTTGAAATATTCATGGATGACTTGTGTGTGCATTCCATAAACAGAGAAGAACACATAGAGCATCTCAAAAAAATCTTTGAGAAATGCAGTGTATCGCATATGCCTTAACCCTGATAAATGCAAGTTTATGGTTAGGCAAGGGAAGATTCTAGGCCATATTGTGTCTAGGAATGGTATATCCACGGATGCGGAAAAGATAGCTGTTATTGTTGAGCTACCTAGACCTTACAATGCAAAAGGGGTATAAGTTTTCATGGGTCATTGCGGCTACTATCGTAGATTTATCTACATGTACGCTGAAATAGCA
The DNA here is from genome assembly GCF_041138505.1 of Cibotium barometz. Classification (NCBI taxonomy): domain Eukaryota; kingdom Viridiplantae; phylum Streptophyta; class Polypodiopsida; order Cyatheales; family Cibotiaceae; genus Cibotium; species Cibotium barometz. Next base: position 54,449,524 of record NC_141046.1, on the reverse strand, counting down.
CGGCCATTGTACGCACTCCTTGTTGTATTTGAATGGACAGAGGATTGTGAAGAAGCCTTTGAAAAGCTGAAGAAAGCATTAGTGACGGCACCTATTCTCAGGTCGCCAGATTGGGATAATTTATTCCACGTACATATAGATGCTTCGGCTTTTGCAATTGGCTGTATTTTAGCTCAACCAGGCGAGAACAAAATGGACTTTCCAGTCTCATATGCTAGCCGCCAGTTGAATAGTGCTGAAAAGAATTACACCACCACGGAAAGAGAAGGCTTAGCTATGATCTATGCTGTGAAGAAGTTTCGGCATTACCTTTTGGCCAACAAATTTACATTCTTCGTAGATCATCAAGCTTTGCTTTACCTTGTGAACAAGCCATGTGCAACCGGAAGGATTGTACGCTGGTTTGTTATTCTACTTGAATTTGAATTTGAAGTAGCAGTAAAGAAGGGAAAAATGCATCAGCGGGCTAATCATCTTTCCAGGATAACTTCAGGAGAAGCACCCATTGGTATAGATGATGATATTCTTGACGCTACTCTATTCTTGGTTGAGACAGCACCACCAAGATGGGCAGAACCCATCATTCAAGTTTTAACGACAGGATTTGTTAACTCCATTAGTCCCACCAATGAAAAAATAATGACCTTAGAGCATTGTGCTCCTTATAAGCTTCTTTCTGGACGATTGTATAAATTAGGAAAAGACGGAATACTTCGTCTATGCCCTGACCCTGATCAATATGATGAGATTATCTCATATGTCCACGTGAGCTTAGGAGGCATATATGTCTCTGGGAAGGATACGGTTAAAAGAGTTTTGTGGGAAGGATATTGGTGGCCAACACTTCATGCTGATACAGAAGTACATACAGAATTATAAAATTTGTCAACAAAGGAAACCCATTCCTCATGTGACTCTATTTTATATTTCAACAACACCCAATTAGAGTTCGTACATTGTGAAGTATTTGACGTAGGGTCATACGGACGATAAGATGCCTAGGCATAGAAAGAGAGCCATAGAGGTAGAAGCAGCGACTTTTTTGATTATTGAAGGCCAGCTGTACAAAAGGGGCAAAGATGGAAACCTACGAACTTGTGTTTGTGAGAGTGACTACCTTAGCGTATTGACTCATGCACATTCAGGAGTTGGGGGTGGACATTTCTGTGGTGGAGAAACAACTGCCAAACTTATACTATGGTGGCCTACACTTTTTCATGATGCAACAGAGTATGTCAAACGATGTAATCAATGTCAAAGAGCCAAACCTCCTATGGTGGCCTACGCTTTTTCATGATGCAACAGAGTATGTCAAACGATGTAATCAATGTCAAAGAGCCAAACCTCCTACCAAGTATGAGGACATGCCATTGAGACCAATTATGGGGGTTAGAGCTTTTTGCCAAATGGGGAATTGATTTTGTGGGACCGATTAAACCACCAGCACGCCATACACATGCTGAGTATATCATTGTAGCCATAGATTATCTTACGAAGTGGGTAGAAGCAAAAGCCACAGTAAAAAACGATGCTAGGACCACTGAAAGTTTTTATACGAACATGTGTTTACACGCTACGGTTTACCTATTGAGATTGTGAGTGACCAAGGTGTGCATTTTATCAATGAAGTCATTACCTTTCTTTTGGAAGACTTTATGGTCATCCATAAGAGGTCAGTGCCTTATCACCCGCAAGCAAATGGTCAAGCTGAGAGCACAAACAAGACTCTTTGCACTGCGCTTACAAAGATTGTTGAGGGACATAGAACAGATTGGGAACTGAAACTTCACTCAGTTCTATGGGCTTATCGAATTGCTTATAAAACGTCCATAGGCACGACACCTTTCAATCTAGTTTTTGGATTGGACGCTATCCTTCCGATAGAATTTATTGTACCTACACTTCGAGTTGCAAAACAATTTGAGTGGATGGATCATGAATTCTCTACACGAATCGATGAATTGGAGAGGCTAGATGAAGACAGGCTATTGGCAGTCATTGGCATGTATACTGAAAAACGATGCCAAAAGCGTTGGCATGATACACATGTGAAGAAAGGTCGCTTCAGGAGAGGTGATCTAGTGTTGCTTTACACATTGAAGAAACAAAAATGCAAGCTGAAAATGCGAGGACTTGGTCCATTTGTGATCAACGAGCTTAGTGCAAGTGGTGCAGTAAGGTTGGAAACCTTAGATGGAGAGCCAATGACTAACTTCATCAATGGTAGCCGCTTGAAGCGCTATGAAGAACCTCTAACAGATGATATGCTGATACGCATACATGCTAGTCACACACGTAAAAAAGCTCAAGCTTTGTTACAAATTCAAGCAAAAGAAGAAGCTAAGGCTAGAGTAGCACTAGCACGAGAGCGCCGCAAGGCAGCTATCATGGCCATCCACATGGCCATCCACTTGAATGATGATGAAGACTTTGTAGATCCCTTTCATATTGAAGTAAGGATTCCTACTCAAAGAGCAATCTTTGCAGCGTGTGCACTTATAGATTCGAGAGCCGACTGCAATGTTTTGTCTTATGAAGCGTGGACATCATTAGGCCAACCATTGCTCACCAATGCATCATAATTTGGACTTCCAGAGTTTCTCTGGTGATGAAACCCCAGCCCTAGGCAAGTGCTGTATTAATATGTCCATTCAGGACCAATCTATGCACGTGACTTTTTATGTTGCTAACAAGAGCCAAGCAGCAGTGGTGGATGTTGTTTTAGGCAGATCATGGATTAGAGCCACCAGATGCGGTATGGACTGGAACTCACATCAATACACCTTGTTGGTAAATTCTACTCACCTTACAGGATCAAGTGCTTCGGCGCTCCCATCTTTTCAAAAGGTGGAACCCATCACTACTGTGATAGAGACAACCTCAAAAGATCCAATGATTTGGGTGAATAATGACAATGACAATACTCAAGGATGGCATGTGCCAACATCTCTCTTATATGCACAAGGCTACGGAAGGGGGGAAGCACTTAGAATTCAAATCTGGTTACCTAAAGCAGCTTGCAAGCCACGACCCAATGCTGCCAAGGAACATCCAAGGAATACAAAGTTAAAGAGGAGGTTCACCAGAGCCAACAGTTTCACCTCCAACAAGACCACTCAACAACGGTGGATCCCAAAGAAGGTTCTGCAAGCACAAGGCTACTACGAGGGTGCTACTACCTTGTGGCTACCAAAGAAGAATGCAGGGACTACTGCAACAAAACATAATTATGTTCCTGAATCTACTCAAGAACAAAAGCAGTCAATACCACCTCACTTATAGAAACCAAATCAATACTGGAAACCACGCCTTACCAAGCCTGAAAGAGTCCAGGTGGAAACACAAGCTGACGCGTCAATCGGACATCATCAGCAGGTCTCGAACAGGAAGGGATACTCCAAACTGACATGGGAAGAAAAAGGCAAGTGGGTACCTTTACTCACTTCTATCTCAGAGGCAACACATCAGAAGGAGGATATTGCAACCGAATCAAGTTCAGTTAACATTTACATCATTGGTGGGTTTGGTAGCTGGCACCGACATATCTTCGCCAGAGATTCTATAGCTACTAGACTACACCAACTAGTCCAGACCTACCCACTCCTCTTAGCGTGTTCACATTATGGACCGCTTGTATATAGTCTATTATGTGTGTTAGTCACTTTATCTTCTTTGTAGACATCTTTTGTTGTGTGAAGAAGAAGAAGAATTTTTAGCATCTCACCTTGTGTGTTCTCCTCTAGGGTTTATGTGAGTGTGTGTGTGTGCTTTGCAAGAGCTCAAGCTCTCTTCTCCCCCCTACATCATTTCATGGTATTAGAGCGTGGTTCATGCTAAGGGCTGAGTGGCAAACAAGAGAAGCACAAGAAGCGGTACGAGGGTAAGAGCTTCATCTACTCTTTCCCCTTTGTGTTCGCTACTACACCCTTGTCGGGAGCTCTTCGGGAGGAACCAGCAAATGAACTCCGATTGAGGAGCTTTCTTCACGAGAGCAGAGATATAGGGTAACTATACTGTCTCTTGGACAAAAATTTTCGTGCCAAAAACGTGTTTCGGGCGTTTTTGGACCTTCGTTTTTTAGTTCACAGAGGCATTCATCACCACGGGCACTACAGGTAAGTTTCGATTCTCTGCAGAACTCTATTTTTGGAACTACAGAAAGGGAGATTGGTTGTGCAGACACTGTGTGTACTGCAAAGAGGTCTCAAAGGTTGCCATTAGATGTATGTCTGCAAATTGAGGTCATTGGTGTGATAGTTTGGGTACAATATAGTACCACTGCTATACAGAGAATACAACAGTTTGTGCAGGTCAAACAAGAGTGCTATTTTTGGTAAATTTGTGTTGCACACAAGATGTCGAATGATGGAATAAATTAGATTGTTGTAGAGAAGCTTGACAAGAACAACTTCCATGCTTGGAGGTTTAGATTGACAAATTTCCTGATGGGAAAAGATTACTAGGACTACATTGCAGGTGAACATGAGGAGGCTCCAGAGATACCAGAGATTAATCCAACTATTGTAGATGTAAAAGAATTCAAGGTTTGGAATCAAGAAGCAAGGAAAGTCATGTATTTGCTTTCTATTAGTATACATGATACCATGATTGGGCATATACAGGATGCTAAGTCACCTAAGGAGGCATGGGACACCTTGGTGAAGCTGTATGAAACCAACACCAAGGCACGAAAGATTCAGTTGAAGAATGAGCTTCATACTGTGGAGAAGAAAAATATATCTGTGAATGATTATGTCTTGAAGATCAAGGGCATTGTGGAATCCCTTGCATCAATTGGTGTTTTTGTTGATGATGATGATAAGGTGGAAGTGTGTCTATGTGGTCTCGGGCCACAATACAAGGCGTTCAAGACGTCTATTTAGACTTGTGAGAACATTTCCAAGTTCACAGATTTGGTATCAATGCTGATAATTGAAGAGAAGAACTAGGGTGAAGATCAAGAGTCTTCACAAAACAAAAATAGTTAAGAGCAGTAGGCCTTCTACACAAGTTCAGGTAGAGGTCGTGGACGTGACCAAGGTAGTGGCCGAACAGGTAATTAAAATTATGGTTAGTAGCAATAGCAACAGTCCCAGGATTTGCAACAACAACACATAGGTGGAAGAGGCCAGTTTAGACGCAGGGGCAGTCAAAGAGGTCGTGGTAATTGGCAAAGGGCAGCATAATGATACACGAGGCTATTATTACTATGGTAAGCCTGGACATGTGCAAGCGGATTGCTATAAGAAATAGAGTGACATGCAAACTGGAAAAGTGCAACAAAACAACTATGCACCCTCAACAGAAATAATGAGAGGTTGTTTGCTATGCAACATGTGGTTAATGCTATGTCTAGAAATGATGTAGCAGCATATGTGTGGTATGTTGATTCAGGTGCTTCGAACCACATGACAAGTCACGGTGAGTGGTTCAAGGAAATAAAGAGTCTTGTTGAAACATGGGATGACACTGCTCATCCGATTGCCCATGTCGGAGTTGTGCCATTGTCTATGCAGGATGGTAAGGTGAAGTATCTATGCAAGATGGTAAGGTGAAGTATCTTGCAGATGTACTTCATGTTCCGAACATTACAAAGAATCTCGTTTCCATTGGTTAGATGATTGAGCAGGGTTTGCAGGTCCCCTGATGTGGCTGTTATGTAGAAGATTTTAAAGATAAATGCAAGTTGGTTGCAAAAGGAAATAGAGTGGGCATAATGTTTACATTGAATGTAAATATGCCTCAAGTGAGTGCTACAATGTTTGCAAATGGTTAAGGAGTTGTTGCAAATACAGACATTTGGCATAAGAGAATTTGGCATGCAAATGTACAAATAATGAAGTCTATGCAAACTAAAGAAATTGTGACAGGGCTGCCTAGTTTAAGGTTGAAGGTATGCAAAAAGTATGTGAAGCATGTCAATTGGAAAAAGTAAACAAAGTACGTATTTCCACATGACAGAAATGTGAGCAGGATGTACTAGATGTTGTGCATTCAGATGTATGGGGTCCTGCGAGAAGACTATGTCTATGGGTGGGCTGCAGGCAGGGATTTAATATTCACGTGATCACAAGATTTTTTGTGTTAATAACACATGTGAACAAGTTATTCACATGTTCTCATGTTACCGTTCACAAAATAACAGGTCACTTGCCATTTGGGAACCTCTTAAAAGCTTGGCTACACATGGGAATAAGCTATTCACATGTTCACATGTTACCATCTTCACATAATAGCAGGTAAGTGGCCACCTAAGAAGATTTTTTATGCCCGACAAAGATAATTTTTTTAGGCCCTTGTGAAAGCTTTGTGAATATAACATGTGATCACAAGATTTTTTGTGTTATTAACATATGTTATTAACATGTTCACATGTTCTCGTTTACGTCAGTGAAATCCCTGGCTGCAGGTACAATGTAACATTCATTGATGAACCACACAAGGAAAGTGTGGGTGTATTTCATGAAGGAGAAGAGTGAAGTGTTCACTCATTTTCAAAGTTTCAGAGTGATGGGGCTAAAAACAGACATGAATGCATGTGAAGTGCCTAACGTCAGATGGAGGAGGAGAATACTTCTCCAATGAGTTCTTTGAATTCTTGCGAAAGAATGGCATTCAGAGATAATTTACATGTAGATACACTCCGCAACAAAATGGAGTTGCTGAGCGAAAAAACAGGCACATTGCAGAGATAGCACGGGCATTGATGGCACAGAAGAATATGCTGCATAGCTATTGGGTGTTGAGGCTGTGTCTACATCAGTTTACATCATGAATAGGACTTCTACTGTAGCCAGACATGATGTAACACCAGAGGAGAAGTTTACTAGCAGGAAACCTGATTTGTCTCACTTAAAAGCGCAAGGTGCTGCCAGAGCTTGAGATCAATCTCTTGAGCACCATTGTGGTGGAAGGTGGAGCTTGAGATCAATCTCTTGAGCACGATTGTGGTGGAAGGTGAAGAATACTTATTTCTTCATGACCTTAAAAAGGCAGCTGGCTTGAGAATGGATGAATGCTTGGGCATTATATGCACGTGATGTGAGGTGGACCTTGATACATCCAACCTCGGTCCTCACCTAGATTGTGTCATATTACCCCTTGGAGAATCTATCGCCGCAGCAGAGACAGTTGCTTTGGTCAAGGATAGTGTGGTTGAGACTGCCGCGGAGGAGCAAGCCCTAGTTCCAGAGGAGGAATTCACAACCTTACAAGACACGGTAGAGGCTGAAAAGGATCCCCTGTTGGGGCTAGAGTGATGGAGGAGACCAAAGCACCTAAAAAGGATGAGGCTAAGTCCTCGATTGACCTCTCCGCCCCCACCAATACTTTGGCAAAAGAAGACATTGTGCAAGAGGTAATAATCAACCTTTTACAACTTAAAAAACATTTGTAATTATGTATAGGAAAATATTTCAAATTTTCCTTTGATTATAAAGGGTGGTTGAAATTGATGCATTTGCTGGGAGCATCCAATCATATCCTATTACATCTCATTATATCTATCCACATCATATCACATTCATCCACATCACATCTTATCACATCCAATTACATCTATTTAGATCCTCATCACATCACATCACATCCATCCTCATCACATCTCATCCATTCACATCTACCCATATCCACATCACATCACATGACATCTTATCTATTCAGATCTACATCACATCACATCACATCACATCTCATCCATTCACATCTACCCCGATCTACATCACATCACATCACATCACATCCATTCACATCTACCCCGATCCACATCAGTTCACATCACATCCATTCACATCACATCTCATCCATTCACATCTACCCCAATCCACATCACATCACATCACATCCATTCACATCACATCTCATACATTCACATCTATTTACATCACATCCATTCACATCACATTCATCTCACATCACATCACATTCACATCACATGTCATCCATTCACATCTATCCCGATTCACATCACATCACATCTCTTCATTCACATCTATCTTGATTCATATCACATCACATCTATTTCACATCACATCACATCCATATCCACATCCTTTCACATATCCTCACATATCATTCTCATCTCTTCATTCACATCCATATCTATTTACATCACCTCACATCCCATCCACATTCATTTACATCACACCACATCCACTCACATCCACTCACATCCACTCACATTGCATTCATATCTTATCACATTGCATTCACATCTTATTCACATCTATTCACATTTAGTAATATTTTCTATTTTTGATTCCGATGGGACTTTTTCTAAATTTCTGCCAATTGCTTGGCCTAGTTAAAGGTACTTTTTCTCGATGAATATTTTTATATTTTCTCAAATTTCTCAAATGAAATATATTCAATATTCTTCTTTTGAGTAAAAGATTCATGGGATTTACAAAAATCAATTCTACCCATATTTTTCAATAATGCTCAAAATTTCACTTTTGATAAATACTCATAATTTGAATTATGCTAAAAGTTTCTCTTTTTCCATTTAATTTCTTGGATCTCAAATATCATGGGAATTCCTCTTTTTGCATTTAATTGATTGAATTCCAAATGTCATGGGAATTTCACTTTTATCATAAAATAAATTTATCTAAAATTTCTCTTTTCTTTAATAAAATTATCCATTATTTCAAATATGTCAAGAATTCTACTTTTACCATTTAAATGATTGAATTTCAAATGTCATGGGAATTCCTCTTTTATCATTTAAAAATTATTAGCTATGAGAAATTTTTAAATGATAAAAGAGAAATTTTCATGACATTTGGAATTCAATCATTTAAATGGTAAAAGTAGAATTCTTGACATATTTGAAATAATGGATAATTTTATTAAAGAAAAGAGAATTTTAGATAAATTTTTTTTATAATAAAAGAGAAATTTCCATGACATTTGGAATTCAATCAATTAAATGCAAAAAGAGGAATTCCCATGATAATTGAGATCCAAGAAATTAAATGAAAAAAGAGAAACTTTTAGCATAATTCAAATTATGAGTATTTATCAAAAATAAAATTTTGAGCATTATTGAGAAATACGGATAGAATTGATTTTTGTAAATCCCATGAATCTTTTACTCAAAAGAAGAATATTGAATATATTTCATTTGAGAAATTTGAGAAAGAATATGAAAATATCCATGGAGAAAAAGTACCTTTAACTAGGCCAAGCAATTGTTAAAAATTTAGAAAATGTAAGATTCCTCCCCCAAACCCCTTTTTGATGTCTAGTATCTTCTTCTATAATCAATCCCTCTTCAGAAATATAAAGACCTTGTTTCTATCTGTTTTAGCCTAGAGAGAGAAAAATATTCTAGAGAGAGAATATTCAGATTTTGAATATTTTTGGATAGAAAAATATCTCTTCTAATTCAGATGAGTTCCCCTGAAACAGAAATTCAAAAAGAATTTTCCAATGTGCAATTGGAATTAATTGAAAATAGTTATAAAGAACCTTAGCCTAAGGGTCTAGATTTTCAGAAATCTTTAGACTATGGTCCAATTAAGGTTCCTATGGACCAATAGCATCAATCCATGTGTAGGGAGGAGATAAATCCAACTTGTAAAAAGAAAATACCCAAAAATGAGTAAATGCTCACATAAGATGAAGAGTTGAAAATGTACAAGGTTTATTAGTAAAAAATTATGAGCAATATTAAAAGTATGACATATGTAAGGAAGAGGAGTTCTTTAAAGGAGATGCATATTTCACATAAGATGAAGAGTTGAAAATGTACAAGGCTTATTAGTAAAAAATTATGAGCAATATTAAAAGTATGACATATGTAAGGAAGGGGAGTTCTTTAAAGGAGGTGCATATTTCACATAAGATGAAGAGTTGAAAATGTACAAGGATTATTAGTAAAAAACTATGAGCAATATTAAAAATATGACATATGTAAGGAAGGGGAATTCTTTAAAGGAGGTGCATATTTCACATAAGATGAAGAGTTGAAAATGTACAAGGATTATTAGTAAAAAAACTATGAGCAATATTAAAATGATTCCATTATGACACATATGTAAGGAAGAGGAGTTCTTTAAAGGAGGTGCATATTTCACATGCTTGAATGAGTTTTAAACTCATAAAAATTGAGATATTTCATCTCTCCTCTCTCCTCATTCAAGTCTAGTTCCAAAAAGTTAGCTTAACTGACCTAAAAATGGTCAAATATTGACCAAACTGATTTAGAAAATTCTAGAATCAGTTTGTTTGGTTAGGAGCTCAATTTTTCCTATAAATAGAAGCCTCCCCCTTGTTGAAAAATATATAGTGTTTATGCATCGTTACTCTACTCCACCTAAGCCAAGAACTGTGAATTCATTTAATAATTCACTAGTTTTTGGAGCTTCCCTCTTTCTTCAATCCCTATTAGTGGCTCCATCAACATACTTAACCAATTGATTGGTTGGGGGCCTCTACCGTGAACAAAGAATCAAGCAAGTTGGAAGGTAATTAGTGAATATTGATCTTTCTATAATTTCTCAATGTTTCTCTCTTCTCAACCCCTCTCAAGCTTGAGAAGTTTAATTGGTATGGTTTTTTTTAAATATTATTGAAGTTTGAATAGTAGTGAAGAGTTACATAAGTTAATAAATGCTATTGAAGTTAATTTTCATTTATGTTTAAATTCTAATGATTTTTATGTAAATTCTCTCTCTCACTCAAGAAATGGTCATACTCATGACCCGTTCTCAATCCAAATCAAGCTTTTCATAAAGCTTTTCCTTAACCCAAGCTTAAGCTATGCTTGAGGCCAATTTAATGGCTTTTTTCTATGCTTTTAGTTTAAGTATATTGATGATTCAATCCATTATGGATAAATGATCCAATTAGAGATCATTTTAATTATTTCCTTAATGATAAGCTTTATCCCTTAGAAAAATTGAGATTTATCAGTCATAGCAGCGGAGCTATGGCAAAATTTTTATAAAAATTATGCATAAAATAATTTCATTCAAAGCATAAAAAGAGGACTTCCTACCATATTCTAGGAATTATCATCCTAAATTAATTGAAAAAATTTCATTATAATCATGGAGAAATTAAATTTTAATATCATGCATAAAGGATAAGTTTTTATATCAAAAGTGTTATTTTTACCATTTTTATTTTCATGCATAAAAGTATGCATAATGGATAAATTTTTATATCAAAAGTGTTATTTTTACCATTTTTATTTTCATGCATAGAAGTATGCATAATGGATAAATTTTTATATAAAAAGTGTTATTTTTACCATTTTTATTTTCATGCATAGAAGTATGCATAATGGATAAATTTTTATATAAAAAGTGTTACTTTTATCATTTTTAATTTTCATGCATAAAAGTATGCATAAAAGAAAATTTTTATATCAAAAGTGTTACTTTTATCATTTTTAATTTTCATGCATAGAAATATGCATAAAGGAAAATTTTTATATCAAAAGTGTTACTTTTATCATTTTTAATTTTCATGCATAGAAGTATGCATAAAGGAAAAATTTTTATATCAAAAGTGTTACTTTTATCATATTGGATTTCATGCATATAGGTATGCATAAAAGATATTCTTTTTATACTAAAAGTATGATTTTCCTCATAAATGGATTTTATGCTTAACTTAGATGCATAAGAGAAATTCTTTTATTCTAAAAGTATAATTCCCTACCAAATTGAAATCATGCATAAGAAGATGCATAAAAGATTGATTTTAATTTCGAAAGTGTTAGTCTCCTTAAATGGAATTTATGTATAAATCAATGTGTAGAGAAATCTTATATCAAATAAAAGAATTCTCTTTAAAAAAAAAAAAATATGAAATGTGATAAGATGTGATAAGAGGTGTATGAGATGTGATAAGAATTGATAAGATGCGTATGGAAAGTGATAGGATGTGATAAGAGGTGTGATAAGAGGTGATAAGATGCTTATGAAATAAGTTAGGATGTGATAAGATGAATTAAGATGTGTATGGGGGGATGAGGTAAGAAGTGTATGTGATAAGATAAGATGTATATAGGTTGTGATAGGGCGAGAATGGATGTGAAGTAAAAGATTAGATGTGAAGGTATATGAGGTTATATAAATGGGAATGTGGAAATGGATGTATGTATGTGGATGTGTGAATGTAGATGTAGATGTGGATGTAGGAACGTGAAAATGGATATATACATGAAGATGTATATGCATAGATGTGAATGTGGATGTAGATGTGGATGTATAGATGTGAATGGATGTGGATGTATAGATGTGAATGGGAATGTGGATGTGGATGTGGATGTATGTGAATGGGAATGTGGATGTGGATGTATGTGAATGTAGATGTAGATGTGGATGTATAGATGTGAATGGATGTGGATGTATAGATGTGAATGGGAATGTGGATGTGGATGTAGATGTGGATGTATAGATGTGAATGTGGAATGTGGATGTGGATGTATGTATGTATGTGGATGTAGATGTGGATGTATAGATGTGAATGGGAATGGGGATGTGGATGTATGTGAATGTGAATGTAGATGTGGATGTATAGATGTGAATGTGGAATGTGGATGTGGATGTATGTATGTATGTGGATGTAAATGTGGATGAATGGATGTGTATGTATGAATGTGGATATGGGATGTGGATGTATAAATGAGGATGTGAAAATGGAGGTAAGCATGTAGATGTGGATGTATGGATGTGAATGTGGATGTGGATGTGGATGTATGGATGTGGATATGGATGTGTATGTATGAATGTGGATATGGGATGTGGATGTATAAATGAAGATGTGAAAATGGAGATAAGCATGTAGATGTGGATGTATGGATGTGGATATGGATGTGAATATATGATATGTGATGTGAAGGAATCTGAAGTGATGAAGAGATGGAAAATGAGGTGATTGGATGAGTACACATATAAATGGAATGTGGAATAAGTAATGTGGATTAATGAGAGATAATGTGGAAAAATGAGAGTTAATATAGAAACTGTATTTGTAAACTGTTTGTAAATGCTGTTTGCAAATGGCTGTTTTATGTCAAGAATGCTGGGGAAGCATTTTGACCGTCTTGTGATTAAGGTCGTGGAGACCGAACTGATAAAGTTGCAACTGCTGACGGAGAGTCAATGGAGGACGTCTCGCGTAGCAAGGTCGACCGAGGTCTTGACCAGCCTCGGTTCGATTAAAATGGTGAGCTTCCGGTACGGTGGATGAGGGACCAAGGAAGCGGCCTATGAGTGAAGCGCTAGGTCACCTGCGAAGGATCCTAGAGGGTGCTGACCATACGGTGCTCGGGCTCTGGGTCGCCTAGGATACCCACGCGTGCGTCGAGGAAGATATTGGAACAAGGAGTAAGAGTTGTTTTCTGGAACCGGGCATGGATCTGGTTGACTGACCTTGCTGGTCCTCAACGGATGAGTCCATGGCTCTTTTATATGGATCTGTTGGTTGATCTTGCTGATCTTCAACGAGAGTCCATCTTGATAAGTGATTATATTGCCGAGTATTATGGGCTAGGAACTATAGAAACGGCCCCTGAGTGGTCAGGTGGTGAGCGTTCTAGTTGCCAATGATGCCATAGATACTCTGATGAAGGAATGATGGAAAATTTGAGAATCAATCGGATAATTTGGAAGACTGTGATCAGTGGTACTATGGTTTCATTAAAGGATTGTTTTAAAGTTAGCTGATGCTAAGAAAAAGGTAATTTCATATTGGGTGTGTAAGTGGTGTGCCTAATTTTATGTTTGCATGAACTTCCGGCTAGGGGGCCTTGGAACTCTTTTCCTTGGTACCCGGGACAAAACCTAACCAAATTTCAAATTGGATCCCATCACTACAGTGGTTGGGCGGTTGGCTAACCCATGGGATTGGATGGGGTTAGGCTGGACTGATGGATCCGTAAATCGAGATTTAATTGGCCTCAAGCATAGCTTAAGCTTGGGTTAAGGAAAAGCTTTATGAAAAGCTTGATTTGGATTGAGAACGGGTCATGAGTATGACCATTTCTTGAGTGAGAGAGAGAATTTACATAAAAATCATTAGAATTTAAACATAAATGAAAATTAACTTCAATAGCATTTATTAACTTATGTAACTCTTCACTACTATTCAAACTTCAATAATATTTAAAAAAAACCATACCAATTAAACTTCTCAAGCTTGAGAGGGGTTGAGAAGAGAGAAACATTGAGAAATTATAGAAAGATCAATATTCACTAATTACCTTCCAACTTGCTTGATTCTTTGTTCACGGTAGAGGCCCCCAACCAATCAATTGGTTAAGTATGTTGATGGAGCCACTAATAGGGATTGAAGAAAGAGGGAAGCTCCAAAAACTAGTGAATTATTAAATGAATTCACAGTTCTTGGCTTAGGTGGAGTAGAGTAACGATGCATAAACACTATATATTTTTCAACAAGGGGGAGGCTTCTATTTATAGGAAAAATTGAGCTCCTAACCAAACAAACTGATTCTAGAATTTTCTAAATCAGTTTGGTCAATATTTGACCATTTTTAGGTCAGTTAAGCTAACTTTTTGGAACTAGACTTGAATGAGGAGAGAGGAGAGATGAAATATCTCAATTTTTATGAGTTTAAAACTCATTCAAGCATGTGAAATATGCACCTCCTTTAAAGAACTCCTCTTCCTTACATATGTGTCATAATGGCTTTTTTCTATGCTTTTAGTTTAAGTATATTGATGATTCAATCCATTATGGATAAATGATCCAATTAGAGATCATTTTAATTATTTCCTTAATGATAAGCTTTATCCCTTAGAAAAATTGAGATTTATCAGTCATAGCAGCGGAGCTATGGCAAAATTTTTATAAAAATTATGCATAAAATAATTTCATTCAAAGCATAAAAAGAGGACTTCCTACCATATTCTAGGAATTATCATCCTAAATTAATTGAAAAAATTTCATTATAATCATGGAGAAATTAAATTTTAATATCATGCATAAAGGATAAGTTTTTATATCAAAAGTGTTATTTTTACCATTTTTATTTTCATGCATAGAAGTATGCATAATGGATAAATTTTTATATCAAAAGTGTTATTTTTACCATTTTTATTTTCATGCATAGAAGTATGCATAATGGATAAATTTTTATATAAAAAGTGTTATTTTTACCATTTTTATTTTCATGCATAGAAGTATGCATAATGGATAAATGTTTATATAAAAAGTGTTACTTTTATCATTTTTAATTTTCATGCATAAAAGTATGCATAAAAGAAAATTTTTATATCAAAAGTGTTACTTTTATCATTTTTAATTTTCATGCATAAAAGTATGCATAAAAGAAAATTTTTATATCAAAAGTGTTACTTTTATCATTTTTAATTTTCATGCATAGAAATATGCATAAAGGAAAATTTTTATATCAAAAGTGTTACTTTTATCATTTTTAATTTTCATGCATAGAAGTATGCATAAAGGAAAAATTTTTATATCAAAAGTGTTACTTTTATCATATTGGATTTCATGCATATAGGTATGCATAAAAGATATTCTTTTTATACTAAAAGTATGATTTTCCTCATAAATGGATTTTATGCTTAACTTAGATGCATAAGAGAAATTCTTTTATTCTAAAAGTATAATTCCCTACCAAATTGAAATCATGCATAAGAAGATGCATAAAAGATTGATTTTAATTTCGAAAGTGTTAGTCTCCTTAAATGGAATTTATGTATAAATAAATGTGTAGAGAAATCTTATATCAAATAAAAGAATTCTCTTTAAAAAAAAAAAAATATGAAATGTGATAAGATGTGATAAGAGGTGTATGAGATGTGATAAGAATTGATAAGATGCGTATGGAAAGTGATAGGATGTGATAAGAGGTGTGATAAGAGGTGATAAGATGCTTATGAAATAAGTTAGGATGTGATAAGATGAATTAAGATGTGTATGGGGGGATGAGGTAAGAAGTGTATGTGATAAGATAAGATGTATATAGGTTGTGATAGGGCGAGAATGGATGTGAAGTAAAAGATTAGATGTGAAGGTATATGAGGTTATATAAATGGGAATGTGGAAATGGATGTATGTATGTGGATGTGTGAATGTAGATGTAGATGTGGATGTAGGAACGTGAAAATGGATATATACATGAAGATGTATATGCATAGATGTGAATGTGGATGTAGATGTGGATGTATAGATGTGAATGGATGTGGATGTATAGATGTGAATGGGAATGTGGATGTGGATGTGGATGTATGTGAATGGGAATGTGGATGTGGATGTATGTGAATGTAGATGTAGATGTGGATGTATAGATGTGAATGGATGTGGATGTATAGATGTGAATGGGAATGTGGATGTGGATGTAGATGTGGATGTATAGATGTGAATGTGGAATGTGGATGTGGATGTATGTATGTATGTGGATGTAGATGTGGATGTATAGATGTGAATGGGAATGGGGATGTGGATGTATGTGAATGTGAATGTAGATGTGGATGTATAGATGTGAATGTGGAATGTGGATGTGGATGTATGTATGTATGTGGATGTAAATGTGGATGAATGGATGTGTATGTATGAATGTGGATATGGGATGTGGATGTATAAATGAGGATGTGAAAATGGAGGTAAGCATGTAGATGTGGATGTATGGATGTGAATGTGGATGTGGATGTGGATGTATGGATGTGGATATGGATGTGTATGTATGAATGTGGATATGGGATGTGGATGTATAAATGAAGATGTGAAAATGGAGATAAGCATGTAGATGTGGATGTATGGATGTGGATATGGATGTGAATATATGATATGTGATGTGAAGGAATCTGAAGTGATGAAGAGATGGAAAATGAGGTGATTGGATGAGTACACATATAAATGGAATGTGGAATAAGTAATGTGGATTAATGAGAGATAATGTGGAAAAATGAGAGTTAATATAGAAACTGTATTTGTAAACTGTTTGTAAATGCTGTTTGCAAATGGCTGTTTTATGTCAAGAATGCTGGGGAAGCATTTTGACCGTCTTGTGATTAAGGTCGTGGAGACCGAACTGATAAAGTTGCAACTGCTGACGGAGAGTCAATGGAGGACGTCTCGCGTAGCAAGGTCGACCGAGGTCTTGACCAGCCTCGGTTCGATTAAAATGGTGAGCTTCCGGTACGGTGGATGAGGGACCAAGGAAGCGGCCTATGAGTGAAGCGCTAGGTCACCTGCGAAGGATCCTAGAGGGTGCTGACCATACGGTGCTCGGGCTCTGGGTCGCCTAGGATACCCACGCGTGCGTCGAGGAAGATATTGGAACAAGGAGTAAGAGTTGTTTTCTGGAACCGGGCATGGATCTGGTTGACTGACCTTGCTGGTCCTCAACGGATGAGTCCATGGCTCTTTTATATGGATCTGTTGGTTGATCTTGCTGATCTTCAACGAGAGTCCATCTTGATAAGTGATTATATTGCCGAGTATTATGGGCTAGGAACTATAGAAACGGCCCCTGAGTGGTCAGGTGGTGAGCGTTCTAGTTGCCAATGATGCCATAGATACTCTGATGAAGGAATGATGGAAAATTTGAGAATCAATCGGATAATTTGGAAGACTGTGATCAGTGGTACTATGGTTTCATTAAAGGATTGTTTTAAAGTTAGCTGATGCTAAGAAAAAGGCAATTTCATATTGGGTGTGTAAGTGGTGTGCCTAATTTTATGTTTGCATGAACTTCCGGCTAGGGGGCCTTGGAACTCTTTTCCTTGGTACCCGGGACAAAACCTAACCAAATTCCAAATTGGATCCCATCACTACAGTGGTTGGGCGGTTGGCTAACCCATGGGATTGGATGGGGTTAGGCTGGACTGATGGATCCGTAAATCGAGATTTAATTTCTATTATTACGATAGATGAAGTAAATCCCGGATAGAAATTGTTCTATGGATAGGAATCAACGGCTGTGCCTCTTGATGGGGAAAAAAGCGTTGATCCCAATGATTCAAGTGCAAGTTCTTCCTTGATTTGACCAAGTACCGTTAAAGGTGCAGTCAGATCAGTTGATCCGTAACGATCTTGACTACGTTAGAGTAAAGAGTTATCCTGGTGGAATCGCCCATGCTTTCCGGGTAAAGGAAGTTTTTTCGGTTTCGGTTTTGGACAAACCGACGGATTAGTCTCTTGTCCGGATATCCGTGGGCGAGGCCCCGAATGTGGGACCCCTGTCCCGCGCGAGAAGTGCTACTTCCGCTGCTAGTACCCGAATCCGTTGCTCGGTGGGAACAGGGGGATCTCACAATTGGTATCAGAGCATTTGGTTAATAAAGATCAACTGAGAAGACAAATATATCAAAAATTTATGAAGAAACACAAAAAGGTTATAATTGTGTGAGATAATTCATACAATTTGATATTCAAACTGAAATTCGTAATTTGGTAGTTGGGTCTTCAGATGGAAGTACCGCAATTATATAGAATCCTTGACTTTCTTGAGGCCTAGACATGATAGTAGTTACCTTATAATTCCAAGGGCCGTGACTACCCGTATATACCGAGAGTATACTGCAGCTCTTTACTGACAGTATATACGAGTAAATCTAAGACTTGAAATTATAAGCGTTAATGCTATCTAGATGATGATTTCGAATGTGATTGATATGATTTTTAATTCTGTTTGAGAATGGATGAATTGATTTGGATTCTGATTGAAAATTCTGATTGAAAAAAGATGATTTTTAAAAATTAGTTGAAATATAATGAAACCACAATGAGGGGGAATGGGACGAGTCCCTGTGATGATATTCATAACTAGAATGATGATAATGAATTCAGCAAATCACTATGAGATTAGTGGGTTGTGCTGTCAGATTGCTGCTGTTAATACTTGATCGGTAGATCAAGTTAAGGGATGTCAAATTGAGGACTTGCTTGACTGAAATTCCCATGGAGGAATGTTCAGAAAGAAAAAAATTTCGATCTGATGGACCATTATCGTGTTAAAGATATGAATGATATGATCTGAAATGAATTTATTTAATGATGAGTTCTATATAAGGGATATTTATCCCCGTATTCTGTTGGGTTGACCAGAATATAAGGAACCCTAGAATAAATTGGATCTTAAGAAAAAGAGTTGTCCTCTACCTTGCGAGATGAGGACATCTCGCACTTTTTAAGTGGGGTAGAATGTAAGATTCCTCCCCAACCTTCGAGGTATACAGGAGTAAGAATCTCCCTTTCTGATCTTATAATTATTCCCTCTCTAAAATAAAAGAAAGTTTCTGTTTAAAAAAGGAAGACCCTTTTCCTAGAATACTTCTCAGGAGTCACGCCTATTTTAAGGATTCAGAACAATGAGTTCAGAAGTGAAAATCGGTGTTTTGGATACCAAGGTTTTGGTTTTCATTCGAGTACGGCCCAAAAGAAGTTCTTTATCTATTGGGGAGTTTAAGAAGTTATCCCCCAGATATTGTGAGCCTTATATCTGAATTCAATGAAAGTAGGTGACTTAGCCTACAAGCTTCTTTTATCTCTTCATCTCAAAATTCTTAATGCCTTCTATAGAAAAATGTGCCAAACCCAAATCATGGAAAGACGGTAAAACTTCAGTGGCAAGTTACCGTTGGCTTCTAAGTTACGCTAGCTCCTTCCTTTATATAAGTCGTAACTTTTACTTGTCGCTCACAGTAATCTTACTTCCATCGATCTCCTTTCTTTCTTAATCTCCTTCATGGCTTGGCAACAAGAACTAGTTTTATCCATAATGATTCCTCACCTTCAAGACGCAAGTGAATCTGTGAAGAAGGATTTTATAGAGCAGTATGAGCGCTCACTTTTCCCTCACTTGGGAACTTCTGTAGCGCAAACCAAATGGCGGACCTATCAAAACATAACTAGGGTAACACCCTGGGGTCAGCAGCACTTTCGTAACAATGTCCGCTTGGCCATGGTTATTGAAGCTTTGGGTTTGGGTCCCCGATACTACTGCGTCATGAGATCAAGATATCCTGGGTTTTCTGAGCGGGTCTTCTTACTGGCGTGTTTTCTTCCTCATGAGAAGATATGCCTTTACCCCGTTTTTGGCTTGCCTCTCAGAGGTCCTTTTGTTAGAACACCTCATACCATTGAGATAGGCGCAGCAATAACCCACAGAATCATTCCCATAGATGAGTTACCTTATACTTGTGCAGCTTGTGAGGACTGCTTTTGTGACCATATGATGGACGGGCTTATGGAAGTGTAAAGAGTTCCTCTATCTTTACTGTATAAGTTCCGAGAATGAATAAAGTTTAAATCTTGTTCGTATTTTGAATCTTGCTCTCTTTAAGACTTATCTTGGTGGTTAATCTTGATTAAAATTTTTCTCTAAATCTCATATTCGTGAATCTTGCGAAATTATCACAAGTTGCGAGATGAGGACATCTCGCGTTTTTTAAGTGGGGTAGAATGTAAGATTCCTCTCCCAAACCCCTTTTTGATGTCTAGTATCTTCTTCTATAATCAATCCCTCTTCAGAAATATAAAGACCTTGTTTCTATCTGTTTTAGCCTAGAGAGAGAAAAATATTCTAGAGAGAGAATATTCAGATTTTGAATATTTTTGGATAGAAAAATATCTCTTCTAATTCAGATGAGTTCCCCTGAAACAGAAATTCAAAAAGAATTTTCCAATGTGCAATTGGAATTAATTGAAAATAGCTATAAAGAACCTTAGCCTAAGGGTCTAGATTTTCAGAAATCTTTAGACTATGGTCCAATTAAGGTTCCTATGGACCAATAGCATCAATCCATGTGTAGGGAGGAGATAAATCCAACTTGTAAAAAGAAAATACCCAAAAATGAGTAAATGCTCACATAAGATGAAGAGTTGAAAATGTACAAGGTTTATTAGTAAAAAATTATGAGCAATATTAAAAGTATGACATATGTAAGGAAGAGGAGTTCTTTAAAGGAGGTGCATATTTCACATAAGATGAAGAGTTGAAAATGTACAAGGCTTATTAGTAAAAAATTATGAGCAATATTAAAAGTATGACATATGTAAGGAAGGGGAGTTCTTTAAAGGAGGTGCATATTTCACATAAGATGAAGAGTTGAAAATGTACAAGGATTATTAGTAAAAAACTATGAGCAATATTAAAAATATGACATATGTAAGGAAGGGGAATTCTTTAAAGGAGGTGCATATTTCACATAAGATGAAGAGTTGAAAATGTACAAGGATTATTAGTAAAAAAACTATGAGCAATATTAAAATGATTCCATTATGACACATATGTAAGGAAGAGGAGTTCTTTAAAGGAGGTGCATATTTCACATGCTTGAATGAGTTTTAAACTCATAAAAATTGAGATATTTCATCTCTCCTCTCTCCTCATTCAAGTCTAGTTCCAAAAAGTTAGCTTAACTGACCTAAAAATGGTCAAATATTGACCAAACTGATTTAGAAAATTCTAGAATCAGTTTGTTTGGTTAGGAGCTCAATTTTTCCTATAAATAGAAGCCTCCCCCTTGTTGAAAAATATATAGTGTTTATGCATCGTTACTCTACTCCACCTAAGCCAAGAACTGTGAATTCATTTAATAATTCACTAGTTTTTGGAGCTTCCCTCTTTCTTCAATCCCTATTAGTGGCTCCATCAACATACTTAACCAATTGATTGGTTGGGGGCCTCTACCGTGAACAAAGAATCAAGCAAGTTGGAAGGTAATTAGTGAATATTGATCTTTCTATAATTTCTCAATGTTTCTCTCTTCTCAACCCCTCTCAAGCTTGAGAAGTTTAATTGGTATGGTTTTTTTTAAATATTATTGAAGTTTGAATAGTAGTGAAGAGTTACATAAGTTAATAAATGCTATTGAAGTTAATTTTCATTTATGTTTAAATTCTAATGATTTTTATGTAAATTCTCTCTCTCACTCAAGAAATGGTCATACTCATGACCCGTTCTCAATCCAAATCAAGCTTTTCATAAAGCTTTTCCTTAACCCAAGCTTAAGCTATGCTTGAGGCCAATTTAATGGCTTTTTTCTATGCTTTTAGTTTAAGTATATTGATGATTCAATCCATTATGGATAAATGATCCAATTAGAGATCATTTTAATTATTTCCTTAATGATAAGCTTTATCCCTTAGAAAAATTGAGATTTATCAGTCATAGCAGCGGAGCTATGGCAAAATTTTTATAAAAATTATGCATAAAATAATTTCATTCAAAGCATAAAAAGAGGACTTCCTACCATATTCTAGGAATTATCATCCTAAATTAATTGAAAAAATTTCATTATAATCATGGAGAAATTAAATTTTAATATCATGCATAAAGGATAAGTTTTTATATCAAAAGTGTTATTTTTACCATTTTTATTTTCATGCATAGAAGTATGCATAATGGATAAATTTTTATATCAAAAGTGTTATTTTTACCATTTTTATTTTCATGCATAGAAGTATGCATAATGGATAAATTTTTATATAAAAAGTGTTATTTTTACCATTTTTATTTTCATGCATAGAAGTATGCATAATGGATAAATGTTTATATAAAAAGTGTTACTTTTATCATTTTTAATTTTCATGCATAAAAGTATGCATAAAAGAAAATTTTTATATCAAAAGTGTTACTTTTATCATTTTTAATTTTCATGCATAAAAGTATGCATAAAAGAAAATTTTTATATCAAAAGTGTTACTTTTATCATTTTTAATTTTCATGCATAGAAATATGCATAAAGGAAAATTTTTATATCAAAAGTGTTACTTTTATCATTTTTAATTTTCATGCATAGAAGTATGCATAAAGGAAAAATTTTTATATCAAAAGTGTTACTTTTATCATATTGGATTTCATGCATATAGGTATGCATAAAAGATATTCTTTTTATACTAAAAGTATGATTTTCCTCATAAATGGATTTTATGCTTAACTTAGATGCATAAGAGAAATTCTTTTATTCTAAAAGTATAATTCCCTACCAAATTGAAATCATGCATAAGAAGATGCATAAAAGATTGATTTTAATTTCGAAAGTGTTAGTCTCCTTAAATGGAATTTATGTATAAATAAATGTGTAGAGAAATCTTATATCAAATAAAAGAATTCTCTTTAAAAAAAAAAAAATATGAAATGTGATAAGATGTGATAAGAGGTGTATGAGATGTGATAAGAATTGATAAGATGCGTATGGAAAGTGATAGGATGTGATAAGAGGTGTGATAAGAGGTGATAAGATGCTTATGAAATAAGTTAGGATGTGATAAGATGAATTAAGATGTGTATGGGGGGATGAGGTAAGAAGTGTATGTGATAAGATAAGATGTATATAGGTTGTGATAGGGCGAGAATGGATGTGAAGTAAAAGATTAGATGTGAAGGTATATGAGGTTATATAAATGGGAATGTGGAAATGGATGTATGTATGTGGATGTGTGAATGTAGATGTAGATGTGGATGTAGGAACGTGAAAATGGATATATACATGAAGATGTATATGCATAGATGTGAATGTGGATGTAGATGTGGATGTATAGATGTGAATGGATGTGGATGTATAGATGTGAATGGGAATGTGGATGTGGATGTGGATGTATGTGAATGGGAATGTGGATGTGGATGTATGTGAATGTAGATGTAGATGTGGATGTATAGATGTGAATGGATGTGGATGTATAGATGTGAATGGGAATGTGGATGTGGATGTAGATGTGGATGTATAGATGTGAATGTGGAATGTGGATGTGGATGTATGTATGTATGTGGATGTAGATGTGGATGTATAGATGTGAATGGGAATGGGGATGTGGATGTATGTGAATGTGAATGTAGATGTGGATGTATAGATGTGAATGTGGAATGTGGATGTGGATGTATGTATGTATGTGGATGTAAATGTGGATGAATGGATGTGTATGTATGAATGTGGATATGGGATGTGGATGTATAAATGAGGATGTGAAAATGGAGGTAAGCATGTAGATGTGGATGTATGGATGTGAATGTGGATGTGGATGTGGATGTATGGATGTGGATATGGATGTGTATGTATGAATGTGGATATGGGATGTGGATGTATAAATGAAGATGTGAAAATGGAGATAAGCATGTAGATGTGGATGTATGGATGTGGATATGGATGTGAATATATGATATGTGATGTGAAGGAATCTGAAGTGATGAAGAGATGGAAAATGAGGTGATTGGATGAGTACACATATAAATGGAATGTGGAATAAGTAATGTGGATTAATGAGAGATAATGTGGAAAAATGAGAGTTAATATAGAAACTGTATTTGTAAACTGTTTGTAAATGCTGTTTGCAAATGGCTGTTTTATGTCAAGAATGCTGGGGAAGCATTTTGACCGTCTTGTGATTAAGGTCGTGGAGACCGAACTGATAAAGTTGCAACTGCTGACGGAGAGTCAATGGAGGACGTCTCGCGTAGCAAGGTCGACCGAGGTCTTGACCAGCCTCGGTTCGATTAAAATGGTGAGCTTCCGGTACGGTGGATGAGGGACCAAGGAAGCGGCCTATGAGTGAAGCGCTAGGTCACCTGCGAAGGATCCTAGAGGGTGCTGACCATACGGTGCTCGGGCTCTGGGTCGCCTAGGATACCCACGCGTGCGTCGAGGAAGATATTGGAACAAGGAGTAAGAGTTGTTTTCTGGAACCGGGCATGGATCTGGTTGACTGACCTTGCTGGTCCTCAACGGATGAGTCCATGGCTCTTTTATATGGATCTGTTGGTTGATCTTGCTGATCTTCAACGAGAGTCCATCTTGATAAGTGATTATATTGCCGAGTATTATGGGCTAGGAACTATAGAAACGGCCCCTGAGTGGTCAGGTGGTGAGCGTTCTAGTTGCCAATGATGCCATAGATACTCTGATGAAGGAATGATGGAAAATTTGAGAATCAATCGGATAATTTGGAAGACTGTGATCAGTGGTACTATGGTTTCATTAAAGGATTGTTTTAAAGTTAGCTGATGCTAAGAAAAAGGCAATTTCATATTGGGTGTGTAAGTGGTGTGCCTAATTTTATGTTTGCATGAACTTCCGGCTAGGGGGCCTTGGAACTCTTTTCCTTGGTACCCGGGACAAAACCTAACCAAATTCCAAATTGGATCCCATCACTACAGTGGTTGGGCGGTTGGCTAACCCATGGGATTGGATGGGGTTAGGCTGGACTGATGGATCCGTAAATCGAGATTTAATTTCTATTATTACGATAGATGAAGTAAATCCCGGATAGAAATTGTTCTATGGATAGGAATCAACGGCTGTGCCTCTTGATGGGGAAAAAAGCGTTGATCCCAATGATTCAAGTGCAAGTTCTTCCTTGATTTGACCAAGTACCGTTAAAGGTGCAGTCAGATCAGTTGATCCGTAACGATCTTGACTACGTTAGAGTAAAGAGTTATCCTGGTGGAATCGCCCATGCTTTCCGGGTAAAGGAAGTTTTTTCGGTTTCGGTTTTGGACAAACCGACGGATTAGTCTCTTGTCCGGATATCCGTGGGCGAGGCCCCGAATGTGGGACCCCTGTCCCGCGCGAGAAGTGCTACTTCCGCTGCTAGTACCCGAATCCGTTGCTCGGTGGGAACAGGGGGATCTCACAATTGGTATCAGAGCATTTGGTTAATAAAGATCAACTGAGAAGACAAATATATCAAAAATTTATGAAGAAACACAAAAAGGTTATAATTGTGTGAGATAATTCATACAATTTGATATTCAAACTGAAATTCGTAATTTGGTAGTTGGGTCTTCAGATGGAAGTACCGCAATTATATAGAATCCTTGACTTTCTTGAGGCCTAGACATGATAGTAGTTACCTTATAATTCCAAGGGCCGTGACTACCCGTATATACCGAGAGTATACTGCAGCTCTTTACTGACAGTATATACGAGTAAATCTAAGACTTGAAATTATAAGCGTTAATGCTATCTAGATGATGATTTCGAATGTGATTGATATGATTTTTAATTCTGTTTGAGAATGGATGAATTGATTTGGATTCTGATTGAAAATTCTGATTGAAAAAAGATGATTTTTAAAAATTAGTTGAAATATAATGAAACCACAATGAGGGGGAATGGGACGAGTCCCTGTGATGATATTCATAACTAGAATGATGATAATGAATTCAGCAAATCACTATGAGATTAGTGGGTTGTGCTGTCAGATTGCTGCTGTTAATACTTGATCGGTAGATCAAGTTAAGGGATGTCAAATTGAGGACTTGCTTGACTGAAATTCCCGTGGAGGAATGTTCAGAAAGAAAAAAATTTCGATCTGATGGACCATTATCGTGTTAAAGATATGAATGATATGATCTGAAATGAATTTATTTAATGATGAGTTCTATATAAGGGATATTTATCCCCGTATTCTGTTGGGTTGACCAGAATATAAGGAACCCTAGAATAAATTGGATCTTAAGAAAAAGAGTTGTCCTCTACCTTGCGAGATGAGGACATCTCGCACTTTTTAAGTGGGGTAGAATGTAAGATTCCTCCCCAACCTTCGAGGTATACAGGAGTAAGAATCTCCCTTTCTGATCTTATAATTATTCCCTCTCTAAAATAAAAGAAAGTTTCTGTTTAAAAAAGGAAGACCCTTTTCCTAGAATACTTCTCAGGAGTCACGCCTATTTTAAGGATTCAGAACAATGAGTTCAGAAGTGAAAATCGGTGTTTTGGATACCAAGGTTTTGGTTTTCATTCGAGTACGGCCCAAAAGAAGTTCTTTATCTATTGGGGAGTTTAAGAAGTTATCCCCCAGATATTGTGAGCCTTATATCTGAATTCAATGAAAGTAGGTGACTTAGCCTACAAGCTTCTTTTATCTCTTCATCTCAAAATTCTTAATGCCTTCTATAGAAAAATGTGCCAAACCCAAATCATGGAAAGACGGTAAAACTTCAGTGGCAAGTTACCGTTGGCTTCTAAGTTACGCTAGCTCCTTCCTTTATATAAGTCGTAACTTTTACTTGTCGCTCACAGTAATCTTACTTCCATCGATCTCCTTTCTTTCTTAATCTCCTTCATGGCTTGGCAACAAGAACTAGTTTTATCCATAATGATTCCTCACCTTCAAGACGCAAGTGAATCTGTGAAGAAGGATTTTATAGAGCAGTATGAGCGCTCACTTTTCCCTCACTTGGGAACTTCTGTAGCGCAAACCAAATGGCGGACCTATCAAAACATAACTAGGGTAACACCCTGGGGTCAGCAGCACTTTCGTAACAATGTCCGCTTGGCCATGGTTATTGAAGCTTTGGGTTTGGGTCCCCGATACTACTGCGTCATGAGATCAAGACATCCTGGGTTTTCTGAGCGGGTCTTCTTACTGGCGTGTTTTCTTCCTCATGAGAAGATATGCCTTTACCCCGTTTTTGGCTTGCCTCTCAGAGGTCCTTTTGTTAGAACACCTCATACCATTGAGATAGGCGCAGCAATAACCCACAGAATCATTCCCATAGATGAGTTACCTTATACTTGTGCAGCTTGTGAGGACTGCTTTTGTGACCATATGATGGACGGGCTTATGGAAGTGTAAAGAGTTCCTCTATCTTTACTGTATAAGTTCCGAGAATGAATAAAGTTTAAATCTTGTTCGTATTTTGAATCTTGCTCTCTTTAAGACTTATCTTGGTGGTTAATCTTGATTAAAATTTTTCTCTAAATCTCATATTCGTGAATCTTGCGAAATTATCACAAGTTGCGAGATGAGGACATCTCGCGTTTTTTAAGTGGGGTAGAATGTAAGATTCCTCCCCCAAACCCCTTTTTGATGTCTAGTATCTTCTTCTATAATCAATCCCTCTTCAGAAATATAAAGACCTTGTTTCTATCTGTTTTAGCCTAGAGAGAGAAAAATATTCTAGAGAGAGAATATTCAGATTTTGAATATTTTTGGATAGAAAAATATCTCTTCTAATTCAGATGAGTTCCCCTGAAACAGAAATTCAAAAAGAATTTTCCAATGTGCAATTGGAATTAATTGAAAATAGCTATAAAGAACCTTAGCCTAAGGGTCTAGATTTTCAGAAATCTTTAGACTATGGTCCAATTAAGGTTCCTATGGACCAATAGCATCAATCCATGTGTAGGGAGGAGATAAATCCAACTTGTAAAAAGAAAATACCCAAAAATGAGTAAATGCTCACATAAGATGAAGAGTTGAAAATGTACAAGGTTTATTAGTAAAAAATTATGAGCAATATTAAAAGTATGACATATGTAAGGAAGAGGAGTTCTTTAAAGGAGGTGCATATTTCACATAAGATGAAGAGTTGAAAATGTACAAGGCTTATTAGTAAAAAATTATGAGCAATATTAAAAGTATGACATATGTAAGGAAGGGGAGTTCTTTAAAGGAGGTGCATATTTCACATAAGATGAAGAGTTGAAAATGTACAAGGATTATTAGTAAAAAACTATGAGCAATATTAAAAATATGACATATGTAAGGAAGGGGAATTCTTTAAAGGAGGTGCATATTTCACATAAGATGAAGAGTTGAAAATGTACAAGGATTATTAGTAAAAAAACTATGAGCAATATTAAAATGATTCCATTATGACACATATGTAAGGAAGAGGAGTTCTTTAAAGGAGGTGCATATTTCACATGCTTGAATGAGTTTTAAACTCATAAAAATTGAGATATTTCATCTCTCCTCTCTCCTCATTCAAGTCTAGTTCCAAAAAGTTAGCTTAACTGACCTAAAAATGGTCAAATATTGACCAAACTGATTTAGAAAATTCTAGAATCAGTTTGTTTGGTTAGGAGCTCAATTTTTCCTATAAATAGAAGCCTCCCCCTTGTTGAAAAATATATAGTGTTTATGCATCGTTACTCTACTCCACCTAAGCCAAGAACTGTGAATTCATTTAATAATTCACTAGTTTTTGGAGCTTCCCTCTTTCTTCAATCCCTATTAGTGGCTCCATCAACATACTTAACCAATTGATTGGTTGGGGGCCTCTACCGTGAACAAAGAATCAAGCAAGTTGGAAGGTAATTAGTGAATATTGATCTTTCTATAATTTCTCAATGTTTCTCTCTTCTCAACCCCTCTCAAGCTTGAGAAGTTTAATTGGTATGGTTTTTTTTAAATATTATTGAAGTTTGAATAGTAGTGAAGAGTTACATAAGTTAATAAATGCTATTGAAGTTAATTTTCATTTATGTTTAAATTCTAATGATTTTTATGTAAATTCTCTCTCTCACTCAAGAAATGGTCATACTCATGACCCGTTCTCAATCCAAATCAAGCTTTTCATAAAGCTTTTCCTTAACCCAAGCTTAAGCTATGCTTGAGGCCAATTTAATGGCTTTTTTCTATGCTTTTAGTTTAAGTATATTGATGATTCAATCCATTATGGATAAATGATCCAATTAGAGATCATTTTAATTATTTCCTTAATGATAAGCTTTATCCCTTAGAAAAATTGAGATTTATCAGTCATAGCAGCGGAGCTATGGCAAAATTTTTATAAAAATTATGCATAAAATAATTTCATTCAAAGCATAAAAAGAGGACTTCCTACCATATTCTAGGAATTATCATCCTAAATTAATTGAAAAAATTTCATTATAATCATGGAGAAATTAAATTTTAATATTATGCATAAAGGATAAGTTTTTATATCAAAAGTGTTATTTTTACCATTTTTATTTTCATGCATAGAAGTATGCATAATGGATAAATTTTTATATCAAAAGTGTTATTTTTACCATTTTTATTTTCATGCATAGAAGTATGCATAATGGATAAATTTTTATATAAAAAGTGTTATTTTTACCATTTTTATTTTCATGCATAGAAGTATGCATAATGGATAAATGTTTATATAAAAAGTGTTACTTTTATCATTTTTAATTTTCATGCATAAAAGTATGCATAAAAGAAAATTTTTATATCAAAAGTGTTACTTTTATTATTTTTAATTTTCATGCATAAAAGTATGCATAAAAGAAAATTTTTATATCAAAAGTGTTACTTTTATCATTTTTAATTTTCATGCATAGAAATATGCATAAAGGAAAATTTTTATATCAAAAGTGTTACTTTTATCATTTTTAATTTTCATGCATAGAAGTATGCATAAAGGAAAAATTTTTATATCAAAAGTGTTACTTTTATCATATTGGATTTCATGCATATAGGTATGCATAAAAGATATTCTTTTTATACTAAAAGTATGATTTTCCTCATAAATGGATTTTATGCTTAACTTAGATGCATAAGAGAAATTCTTTTATTCTAAAAGTATAATTCCCTACCAAATTGAAATCATGCATAAGAAGATGCATAAAAGATTGATTTTAATTTCGAAAGTGTTAGTCTCCTTAAATGGAATTTATGTATAAATAAATGTGTAGAGAAATCTTATATCAAATAAAAGAATTCTCTTTAAAAAAAAAAAAATATGAAATGTGATAAGATGTGATAAGAGGTGTATGAGATGTGATAAGAATTGATAAGATGCGTATGGAAAGTGATAGGATGTGATAAGAGGTGTGATAAGAGGTGATAAGATGCTTATGAAATAAGTTAGGATGTGATAAGATGAATTAAGATGTGTATGGGGGGATGAGGTAAGAAGTGTATGTGATAAGATAAGATGTATATAGGTTGTGATAGGGCGAGAATGGATGTGAAGTAAAAGATTAGATGTGAAGGTATATGAGGTTATATAAATGGGAATGTGGAAATGGATGTATGTATGTGGATGTGTGAATGTAGATGTAGATGTGGATGTAGGAACGTGAAAATGGATATATACATGAAGATGTATATGCATAGATGTGAATGTGGATGTAGATGTGGATGTATAGATGTGAATGGATGTGGATGTATAGATGTGAATGGGAATGTGGATGTGGATGTGGATGTATGTGAATGGGAATGTGGATGTGGATGTATGTGAATGTAGATGTAGATGTGGATGTATAGATGTGAATGGATGTGGATGTATAGATGTGAATGGGAATGTGGATGTGGATGTAGATGTGGATGTATAGATGTGAATGTGGAATGTGGATGTGGATGTATGTATGTATGTGGATGTAGATGTGGATGTATAGATGTGAATGGGAATGGGGATGTGGATGTATGTGAATGTGAATGTAGATGTGGATGTATAGATGTGAATGTGGAATGTGGATGTGGATGTATGTATGTATGTGGATGTAAATGTGGATGAATGGATGTGTATGTATGAATGTGGATATGGGATGTGGATGTATAAATGAGGATGTGAAAATGGAGGTAAGCATGTAGATGTGGATGTATGGATGTGAATGTGGATGTGGATGTGGATGTATGGATGTGGATATGGATGTGTATGTATGAATGTGGATATGGGATGTGGATGTATAAATGAAGATGTGAAAATGGAGATAAGCATGTAGATGTGGATGTATGGATGTGGATATGGATGTGAATATATGATATGTGATGTGAAGGAATCTGAAGTGATGAAGAGATGGAAAATGAGGTGATTGGATGAGTACACATATAAATGGAATGTGGAATAAGTAATGTGGATTAATGAGAGATAATGTGGAAAAATGAGAGTTAATATAGAAACTGTATTTGTAAACTGTTTGTAAATGCTGTTTGCAAATGGCTGTTTTATGTCAAGAATGCTGGGGAAGCATTTTGACCGTCTTGTGATTAAGGTCGTGGAGACCGAACTGATAAAGTTGCAACTGCTGACGGAGAGTCAATGGAGGACGTCTCGCGTAGCAAGGTCGACCGAGGTCTTGACCAGCCTCGGTTCGATTAAAATGGTGAGCTTCCGGTACGGTGGATGAGGGACCAAGGAAGCGGCCTATGAGTGAAGCGTTAGGTCACCTGCGAAGGATCCTAGAGGGTGCTGACCATACGGTGCTCGGGCTCTAGGTCGCCTAGGATACCCACGCGTGCGTCGAGGAAGATATTGGAACAAGGAGTAAGAGTTGTTTTCTGGAACCGGGCATGGATCTGGTTGACTGACCTTGCTGGTCCTCAACGGATGAGTCCATGGCTCTTTTATATGGATCTGTTGGTTGATCTTGCTGATCTTCAACGAGAGTCCATCTTGATAAGTGATTATATTGCCGAGTATTATGGGCTAGGAACTATAGAAACGGCCCCTGAGTGGTCAGGTGGTGAGCGTTCTAGTTGCCAATGATGCCATAGATACTCTGATGAAGGAATGATGGAAAATTTGAGAATCAATCGGATAATTTGGAAGACTGTGATCAGTGGTACTATGGTTTCATTAAAGGATTGTTTTAAAGTTAGCTGATGCTAAGAAAAAGGCAATTTCATATTGGGTGTGTAAGTGGTGTGCCTAATTTTATGTTTGCATGAACTTCCGGCTAGGGGGCCTTGGAACTCTTTTCCTTGGTACCCGGGACAAAACCTAACCAAATTCCAAATTGGATCCCATCACTACAGTGGTTGGGCGGTTGGCTAACCCATGGGATTGGATGGGGTTAGGCTGGACTGATGGATCCGTAAATCGAGATTTAATTTCTATTATTACGATAGATGAAGTAAATCCCGGATAGAAATTGTTCTATGGATAGGAATCAACGGCTGTGCCTCTTGATGGGGAAAAAAGCGTTGATCCCAATGATTCAAGTGCAAGTTCTTCCTTGATTTGACCAAGTACCGTTAAAGGTGCAGTCAGATCAGTTGATCCGTAACGATCTTGACTACGTTAGAGTAAAGAGTTATCCTGGTGGAATCGCCCATGCTTTCCGGGTAAAGGAAGTTTTTTCGGTTTCGGTTTTGGACAAACCGACGGATTAGTCTCTTGTCCGGATATCCGTGGGCGAGGCCCCGAATGTGGGACCCCTGTCCCGCGCGAGAAGTGCTACTTCCGCTGCTAGTACCCGAATCCGTTGCTCGGTGGGAACAGGGGGATCTCACAATTGGTATCAGAGCATTTGGTTAATAAAGATCAACTGAGAAGACAAATATATCAAAAATTTATGAAGAAACACAAAAAGGTTATAATTGTGTGAGATAATTCATACAATTTGATATTCAAACTGAAATTCGTAATTTGGTAGTTGGGTCTTCAGATGGAAGTACCGCAATTATATAGAATCCTTGACTTTCTTGAGGCCTAGACATGATAGTAGTTACCTTATAATTCCAAGGGCCGTGACTACCCGTATATACCGAGAGTATACTGCAGCTCTTTACTGACAGTATATACGAGTAAATCTAAGACTTGAAATTATAAGCGTTAATGCTATCTAGATGATGATTTCGAATGTGATTGATATGATTTTTAATTCTGTTTGAGAATGGATGAATTGATTTGGATTCTGATTGAAAATTCTGATTGAAAAAAGATGATTTTTAAAAATTAGTTGAAATATAATGAAACCACAATGAGGGGGAATGGGACGAGTCCCTGTGATGATATTCATAACTAGAATGATGATAATGAATTCAGCAAATCACTATGAGATTAGTGGGTTGTGCTGTCAGATTGCTGCTGTTAATACTTGATCGGTAGATCAAGTTAAGGGATGTCAAATTGAGGACTTGCTTGACTGAAATTCCCGTGGAGGAATGTTCAGAAAGAAAAAAATTTCGATCTGATGGACCATTATCGTGTTAAAGATATGAATGATATGATCTGAAATGAATTTATTTAATGATGAGTTCTATATAAGGGATATTTATCCCCGTATTCTGTTGGGTTGACCAGAATATAAGGAACCCTAGAATAAATTGGATCTTAAGAAAAAGAGTTGTCCTCTACCTTGCGAGATGAGGACATCTCGCACTTTTTAAGTGGGGTAGAATGTAAGATTCCTCCCCAACCTTCGAGGTATACAGGAGTAAGAATCTCCCTTTCTGATCTTATAATTATTCCCTCTCTAAAATAAAAGAAAGTTTCTGTTTAAAAAAGGAAGACCCTTTTCCTAGAATACTTCTCAGGAGTCACGCCTATTTTAAGGATTCAGAACAATGAGTTCAGAAGTGAAAATCGGTGTTTTGGATACCAAGGTTTTGGTTTTCATTCGAGTACGGCCCAAAAGAAGTTCTTTATCTATTGGGGAGTTTAAGAAGTTATCCCCCAGATATTGTGAGCCTTATATCTGAATTCAATGAAAGTAGGTGACTTAGCCTACAAGCTTCTTTTATCTCTTCATCTCAAAATTCTTAATGCCTTCTATAGAAAAATGTGCCAAACCCAAATCATGGAAAGACGGTAAAACTTCAGTGGCAAGTTACCGTTGGCTTCTAAGTTACGCTAGCTCCTTCCTTTATATAAGTCGTAACTTTTACTTGTCGCTCACAGTAATCTTACTTCCATCGATCTCCTTTCTTAATCTCCTTCATGGCTTGGCAACAAGAACTAGTTTTATCCATAATGATTCCTCACCTTCAAGACGCAAGTGAATCTGTGAAGAAGGATTTTATAGAGCAGTATGAGCGCTCACTTTTCCCTCACTTGGGAACTTCTGTAGCGCAAACCAAATGGCGGACCTATCAAAACATAACTAGGGTAACACCCTGGGGTCAGCAGCACTTTCGTAACAATGTCCGCTTGGCCATGGTTATTGAAGCTTTGGGTTTGGGTCCCCGATACTACTGCGTCATGAGATCAAGACATCCTGGGTTTTCTGAGCGGGTCTTCTTACTGGCGTGTTTTCTTCCTCATGAGAAGATATGCCTTTACCCCGTTTTTGGCTTGCCTCTCAGAGGTCCTTTTGTTAGAACACCTCATACCATTGAGATAGGCGCAGCAATAACCCACAGAATCATTCCCATAGATGAGTTACCTTATACTTGTGCAGCTTGTGAGGACTGCTTTTGTGACCATATGATGGACGGGCTTATGGAAGTGTAAAGAGTTCCTCTATCTTTACTGTATAAGTTCCGAGAATGAATAAAGTTTAAATCTTGTTCGTATTTTGAATCTTGCTCTCTTTAAGACTTATCTTGGTGGTTAATCTTGATTAAAATTTTTCTCTAAATCTCATATTCGTGAATCTTGCGAAATTATCACAAGTTGCGAGATGAGGACATCTCGCGTTTTTTAAGTGGGGTAGAATGTAAGATTCCTCCCCCAAACCCCTTTTTGATGTCTAGTATCTTCTTCTATAATCAATCCCTCTTCAGAAATATAAAGACCTTGTTTCTATCTGTTTTAGCCTAGAGAGAGAAAAATATTCTAGAGAGAGAATATTCAGATTTTGAATATTTTTGGATAGAAAAATATCTCTTCTAATTCAGATGAGTTCCCCTGAAACAGAAATTCAAAAAGAATTTTCCAATGTGCAATTGGAATTAATTGAAAATAGCTATAAAGAACCTTAGCCTAAGGGTCTAGATTTTCAGAAATCTTTAGACTATGGTCCAATTAAGGTTCCTATGGACCAATAGCATCAATCCATGTGTAGGGAGGAGATAAATCCAACTTGTAAAAAGAAAATACCCAAAAATGAGTAAATGCTCACATAAGATGAAGAGTTGAAAATGTACAAGGTTTATTAGTAAAAAATTATGAGCAATATTAAAAGTATGACATATGTAAGGAAGAGGAGTTCTTTAAAGGAGGTGCATATTTCACATAAGATGAAGAGTTGAAAATGTACAAGGCTTATTAGTAAAAAATTATGAGCAATATTAAAAGTATGACATATGTAAGGAAGGGGAGTTCTTTAAAGGAGGTGCATATTTCACATAAGATGAAGAGTTGAAAATGTACAAGGATTATTAGTAAAAAACTATGAGCAATATTAAAAATATGACATATGTAAGGAAGGGGAATTCTTTAAAGGAGGTGCATATTTCACATAAGATGAAGAGTTGAAAATGTACAAGGATTATTAGTAAAAAAACTATGAGCAATATTAAAATGATTCCATTATGACACATATGTAAGGAAGAGGAGTTCTTTAAAGGAGGTGCATATTTCACATGCTTGAATGAGTTTTAAACTCATAAAAATTGAGATATTTCATCTCTCCTCTCTCCTCATTCAAGTCTAGTTCCAAAAAGTTAGCTTAACTGACCTAAAAATGGTCAAATATTGACCAAACTGATTTAGAAAATTCTAGAATCAGTTTGTTTGGTTAGGAGCTCAATTTTTCCTATAAATAGAAGCCTCCCCCTTGTTGAAAAATATATAGTGTTTATGCATCGTTACTCTACTCCACCTAAGCCAAGAACTGTGAATTCATTTAATAATTCACTAGTTTTTGGAGCTTCCCTCTTTCTTCAATCCCTATTAGTGGCTCCATCAACATACTTAACCAATTGATTGGTTGGGGGCCTCTACCGTGAACAAAGAATCAAGCAAGTTGGAAGGTAATTAGTGAATATTGATCTTTCTATAATTTCTCAATGTTTCTCTCTTCTCAACCCCTCTCAAGCTTGAGAAGTTTAATTGGTATGGTTTTTTTTAAATATTATTGAAGTTTGAATAGTAGTGAAGAGTTACATAAGTTAATAAATGCTATTGAAGTTAATTTTCATTTATGTTTAAATTCTAATGATTTTTATGTAAATTCTCTCTCTCACTCAAGAAATGGTCATACTCATGACCCGTTCTCAATCCAAATCAAGCTTTTCATAAAGCTTTTCCTTAACCCAAGCTTAAGCTATGCTTGAGGCCAATTTAATGGCTTTTTTCTATGCTTTTAGTTTAAGTATATTGATGATTCAATCCATTATGGATAAATGATCCAATTAGAGATCATTTTAATTATTTCCTTAATGATAAGCTTTATCCCTTAGAAAAATTGAGATTTATCAGTCATAGCAGCGGAGCTATGGCAAAATTTTTATAAAAATTATGCATAAAATAATTTCATTCAAAGCATAAAAAGAGGACTTCCTACCATATTCTAGGAATTATCATCCTAAATTAATTGAAAAAATTTCATTATAATCATGGAGAAATTAAATTTTAATATCATGCATAAAGGATAAGTTTTTATATCAAAAGTGTTATTTTTACCATTTTTATTTTCATGCATAGAAGTATGCATAATGGATAAATTTTTATATCAAAAGTGTTATTTTTACCATTTTTATTTTCATGCATAGAAGTATGCATAATGGATAAATTTTTATATAAAAAGTGTTATTTTTACCATTTTTATTTTCATGCATAGAAGTATGCATAATGGATAAATTTTTATATAAAAAGTGTTACTTTTATCATTTTTAATTTTCATGCATAAAAGTATGCATAAAAGAAAATTTTTATATCAAAAGTGTTACTTTTATCATTTTTAATTTTCATGCATAAAAGTATGCATAAAAGAAAATTTTTATATCAAAAGTGTTACTTTTATCATTTTTAATTTTCATGCATAGAAATATGCATAAAGGAAAATTTTTATATCAAAAGTGTTACTTTTATCATTTTTAATTTTCATGCATAGAAGTATGCATAAAGGAAAAATTTTTATATCAAAAGTGTTACTTTTATCATATTGGATTTCATGCATATAGGTATGCATAAAAGATATTCTTTTTATACTAAAAGTATGATTTTCCTCATAAATGGATTTTATGCTTAACTTAGATGCATAAGAGAAATTCTTTTATTCTAAAAGTATAATTCCCTACCAAATTGAAATCATGCATAAGAAGATGCATAAAAGATTGATTTTAATTTCGAAAGTGTTAGTCTCCTTAAATGGAATTTATGTATAAATAAATGTGTAGAGAAATCTTATATCAAATAAAAGAATTCTCTTTAAAAAAAAAAATATGAAATGTGATAAGATGTGATAAGAGGTGTATGAGATGTGATAAGAATTGATAAGATGCGTATGGAAAGTGATAGGATGTGATAAGAGGTGTGATAAGAGGTGATAAGATGCTTATGAAATAAGTTAGGATGTGATAAGATGAATTAAGATGTGTATGGGGGGATGAGGTAAGAAGTGTATGTGATAAGATAAGATGTATATAGGTTGTGATAGGGCGAGAATGGATGTGAAGTAAAAGATTAGATGTGAAGGTATATGAGGTTATATAAATGGGAATGTGGAAATGGATGTATGTATGTGGATGTGTGAATGTAGATGTAGATGTGGATGTAAGAACGTGAAAATGGATATATACATGAAGATGTATATGCATAGATGTGAATGTGGATGTAGATGTGGATGTATAGATGTGAATGGATGTGGATGTATAGATGTGAATGGGAATGTGGATGTGGATGTGGATGTATGTGAATGGGAATGTGGATGTGGATGTATGTGAATGTAGATGTAGATGTGGATGTATAGATGTGAATGGATGTGGATGTATAGATGTGAATGGGAATGTGGATGTGGATGTAGATGTGGATGTATAGATGTGAATGTGGAATGTGGATGTGGATGTATGTATGTATGTGGATGTAGATGTGGATGTATAGATGTGAATGGGAATGGGGATGTGGATGTATGTGAATGTGAATGTAGATGTGGATGTATAGATGTGAATGTGGAATGTGGATGTGGATGTATGTATGTATGTGGATGTAAATGTGGATGAATGGATGTGTATGTATGAATGTGGATATGGGATGTGGATGTATAAATGAGGATGTGAAAATGGAGGTAAGCATGTAGATGTGGATGTATGGATGTGAATGTGGATGTGGATGTGGATGTATGGATGTGGATATGGATGTGTATGTATGAATGTGGATATGGGATGTGGATGTATAAATGAAGATGTGAAAATGGAGATAAGCATGTAGATGTGGATGTATGGATGTGGATATGGATGTGAATATATGATATGTGATGTGAAGGAATCTGAAGTGATGAAGAGATGAAAAATGAGGTGATTGGATGAGTACACATATAAATGGAATGTGGAATAAGTAATGTGGATTAATGAGAGATAATGTGGAAAAATGAGAGTTAATATAGAAACTGTATTTGTAAACTGTTTGTAAATGCTGTTTGCAAATGGCTGTTTTATGTCAAGAATGCTGGGGAAGCATTTTGACCGTCTTGTGATTAAGGTCGTGGAGACCGAACTGATAAAGTTGCAACTGCTGACGGAGAGTCAATGGAGGACGTCTCGCGTAGCAAGGTCGACCGAGGTCTTGACCAGCCTCGGTTCGATTAAAATGGTGAGCTTCCGGTACGGTGGATGAGGGACCAAGGAAGCGGCCTATGAGTGAAGCGCTAGGTCACCTGCGAAGGATCCTAGAGGGTGCTGACCATACGGTGCTCGGGCTCTGGGTCGCCTAGGATACCCACGCGTGCGTCGAGGAAGATATTGGAACAAGGAGTAAGAGTTGTTTTCTGGAACCGGGCATGGATCTGGTTGACTGACCTTGCTGGTCCTCAACGGATGAGTCCATGGCTCTTTTATATGGATCTGTTGGTTGATCTTGCTGATCTTCAACGAGAGTCCATCTTGATAAGTGATTATATTGCCGAGTATTATGGGCTAGGAACTATAGAAACGGCCCCTGAGTGGTCAGGTGGTGAGCGTTCTAGTTGCCAATGATGCCATAGATACTCTGATGAAGGAATGATGGAAAATTTGAGAATCAATCGGATAATTTGGAAGACTGTGATCAGTGGTACTATGGTTTCATTAAAGGATTGTTTTAAAGTTAGCTGATGCTAAGAAAAAGGCAATTTCATATTGGGTGTGTAAGTGGTGTGCCTAATTTTATGTTTGCATGAACTTCCGGCTAGGGGGCCTTGGAACTCTTTTCCTTGGTACCCGGGACAAAACCTAACCAAATTCCAAATTGGATCCCATCACTACAGTGGTTGGGCGGTTGGCTAACCCATGGGATTGGATGGGGTTAGGCTGGACTGATGGATCCGTAAATCGAGATTTAATTTCTATTATTACGATAGATGAAGTAAATCCCGGATAGAAATTGTTCTATGGATAGGAATCAACGGCTGTGCCTCTTGATGGGGAAAAAAGCGTTGATCCCAATGATTCAAGTGCAAGTTCTTTCTTGATTTGACCAAGTACCGTTAAAGGTGCAGTCAGATCAGTTGATCCGTAACGATCTTGACTACGTTAGAGTAAAGAGTTATCCTGGTGGAATCGCCCATGCTTTCCGGGTAAAGGAAGTTTTTTCGGTTTCGATTTTGGACAAACCGACGGATTAGTCTCTTGTCCGGATATCCGTGGGCGAGGCCCCGAATGTGGGACCCCTGTCCCGCGCGAGAAGTGCTACTTCCGCTGCTAGTACCCGAATCCGTTGCTCGGTGGGAACAGGGGGATCTCACAATTGGTATCAGAGCATTTGGTTAATAAAGATCAACTGAGAAGACAAATATATCAAAAATTTATGAAGAAACACAAAAAGGTTATAATTGTGTGAGATAATTCATACAATTTGATATTCAAACTGAAATTCGTAATTTGGTAGTTGGGTCTTCAGATGGAAGTACCGCAATTATATAGAATCCTTGACTTTCTTGAGGCCTAGACATGATAGTAGTTACCTTATAATTCCAAGGGCCGTGACTACCCGTATATACCGAGAGTATACTGCAGCTCTTTACTGACAGTATATACGAGTAAATCTAAGACTTGAAATTATAAGCGTTAATGCTATCTAGATGATGATTTCGAATGTGATTGATATGATTTTTAATTCTGTTTGAGAATGGATGAATTGATTTGGATTCTGATTGAAAATTCTGATTGAAAAAAGATGATTTTTAAAAATTAGTTGAAATATAATGAAACCACAATGAGGGGGAATGGGACGAGTCCCTGTGATGATATTCATAACTAGAATGATGATAATGAATTCAGCAAATCACTATGAGATTAGTGGGTTGTGCTGTCAGATTGCTGCTGTTAATACTTGATCGGTAGATCAAGTTAAGGGATGTCAAATTGAGGACTTGCTTGACTGAAATTCCCGTGGAGGAATGTTCAGAAAGAAAAAAATTTCGATCTGATGGACCATTATCGTGTTAAAGATATGAATGATATGATCTGAAATGAATTTATTTAATGATGAGTTCTATATAAGGGATATTTATCCCCGTATTCTGTTGGGTTGACCAGAATATAAGGAACCCTAGAATAAATTGGATCTTAAGAAAAAGAGTTGTCCTCTACCTTGCGAGATGAGGACATCTCGCACTTTTTAAGTGGGGTAGAATGTAAGATTCCTCCCCAACCTTCGAGGTATACAGGAGTAAGAATCTCCCTTTCTGATCTTATAATTATTCCCTCTCTAAAATAAAAGAAAGTTTCTGTTTAAAAAAGGAAGACCCTTTTCCTAGAATACTTCTCAGGAGTCACGCCTATTTTAAGGATTCAGAACAATGAGTTCAGAAGTGAAAATCGGTGTTTTGGATACCAAGGTTTTGGTTTTCATTCGAGTACGGCCCAAAAGAAGTTCTTTATCTATTGGGGAGTTTAAGAAGTTATCCCCCAGATATTGTGAGCCTTATATCTGAATTCAATGAAAGTAGGTGACTTAGCCTACAAGCTTCTTTTATCTCTTCATCTCAAAATTCTTAATGCCTTCTATAGAAAAATGTGCCAAACCCAAATCATGGAAAGACGGTAAAACTTCAGTGGCAAGTTACCGTTGGCTTCTAAGTTACGCTAGCTCCTTCCTTTATATAAGTCGTAACTTTTACTTGTCGCTCACAGTAATCTTACTTCCATCGATCTCCTTTCTTAATCTCCTTCATGGCTTGGCAACAAGAACTAGTTTTATCCATAATGATTCCTCACCTTCAAGACGCAAGTGAATCTGTGAAGAAGGATTTTATAGAGCAGTATGAGCGCTCACTTTTCCCTCACTTGGGAACTTCTGTAGCGCAAACCAAATGGCGGACCTATCAAAACATAACTAGGGTAACACCCTGGGGTCAGCAGCACTTTCGTAACAATGTCCGCTTGGCCATGGTTATTGAAGCTTTGGGTTTGGGTCCCCGATACTACTGCGTCATGAGATCAAGACATCCTGGGTTTTCTGAGCGGGTCTTCTTACTGGCGTGTTTTCTTCCTCATGAGAAGATATGCCTTTACCCCGTTTTTGGCTTGCCTCTCAGAGGTCCTTTTGTTAGAACACCTCATACCATTGAGATAGGCGCAGCAATAACCCACAGAATCATTCCCATAGATGAGTTACCTTATACTTGTGCAGCTTGTGAGGACTGCTTTTGTGACCATATGATGGACGGGCTTATGGAAGTGTAAAGAGTTCCTCTATCTTTACTGTATAAGTTCCGAGAATGAATAAAGTTTAAATCTTGTTCGTATTTTGAATCTTGCTCTCTTTAAGACTTATCTTGGTGGTTAATCTTGATTAAAATTTTTCTCTAAATCTCATATTCGTGAATCTTGCGAAATTATCACAAGTTGCGAGATGAGGACATCTCGCGTTTTTTAAGTGGGGTAGAATGTAAGATTCCTCCCCCAAACCCCTTTTTGATGTCTAGTATCTTCTTCTATAATCAATCCCTCTTCAGAAATATAAAGACCTTGTTTCTATCTGTTTTAGCCTAGAGAGAGAAAAATATTCTAGAGAGAGAATATTCAGATTTTGAATATTTTTGGATAGAAAAATATCTCTTCTAATTCAGATGAGTTCCCCTGAAACAGAAATTCAAAAAGAATTTTCCAATGTGCAATTGGAATTAATTGAAAATAGCTATAAAGAACCTTAGCCTAAGGGTCTAGATTTTCAGAAATCTTTAGACTATGGTCCAATTAAGGTTCCTATGGACCAATAGCATCAATCCATGTGTAGGGAGGAGATAAATCCAACTTGTAAAAAGAAAATACCCAAAAATGAGTAAATGCTCACATAAGATGAAGAGTTGAAAATGTACAAGGTTTATTAGTAAAAAATTATGAGCAATATTAAAAGTATGACATATGTAAGGAAGAGGAGTTCTTTAAAGGAGGTGCATATTTCACATAAGATGAAGAGTTGAAAATGTACAAGGCTTATTAGTAAAAAATTATGAGCAATATTAAAAGTATGACATATGTAAGGAAGGGGAGTTCTTTAAAGGAGGTGCATATTTCACATAAGATGAAGAGTTGAAAATGTACAAGGATTATTAGTAAAAAACTATGAGCAATATTAAAAATATGACATATGTAAGGAAGGGGA
Organism: Cibotium barometz; assembly: GCF_041138505.1. Lineage (NCBI taxonomy): Eukaryota > Viridiplantae > Streptophyta > Polypodiopsida > Cyatheales > Cibotiaceae > Cibotium > Cibotium barometz. The sequence continues at coordinate 54,406,452 of NC_141046.1, read as the reverse complement.
ATTCTTTAAAGGAGGTGCATATTTCACATAAGATGAAGAGTTGAAAATGTACAAGGATTATTAGTAAAAAAACTATGAGCAATATTAAAATGATTCCATTATGACACATATGTAAGGAAGAGGAGTTCTTTAAAGGAGGTGCATATTTCACATGCTTGAATGAGTTTTAAACTCATAAAAATTGAGATATTTCATCTCTCCTCTCTCCTCATTCAAGTCTAGTTCCAAAAAGTTAGCTTAACTGACCTAAAAATGGTCAAATATTGACCAAACTGATTTAGAAAATTCTAGAATCAGTTTGTTTGGTTAGGAGCTCAATTTTTCCTATAAATAGAAGCCTCCCCCTTGTTGAAAAATATATAGTGTTTATGCATCGTTACTCTACTCCACCTAAGCCAAGAACTGTGAATTCATTTAATAATTCACTAGTTTTTGGAGCTTCCCTCTTTCTTCAATCCCTATTAGTGGCTCCATCAACATACTTAACCAATTGATTGGTTGGGGGCCTCTACCGTGAACAAAGAATCAAGCAAGTTGGAAGGTAATTAGTGAATATTGATCTTTCTATAATTTCTCAATGTTTCTCTCTTCTCAACCCCTCTCAAGCTTGAGAAGTTTAATTGGTATGGTTTTTTTTAAATATTATTGAAGTTTGAATAGTAGTGAAGAGTTACATAAGTTAATAAATGCTATTGAAGTTAATTTTCATTTATGTTTAAATTCTAATGATTTTTATGTAAATTCTCTCTCTCACTCAAGAAATGGTCATACTCATGACCCGTTCTCAATCCAAATCAAGCTTTTCATAAAGCTTTTCCTTAACCCAAGCTTAAGCTATGCTTGAGGCCAATTTAATGGCTTTTTTCTATGCTTTTAGTTTAAGTATATTGATGATTCAATCCATTATGGATAAATGATCCAATTAGAGATCATTTTAATTATTTCCTTAATGATAAGCTTTATCCCTTAGAAAAATTGAGATTTATCAGTCATAGCAGCGGAGCTATGGCAAAATTTTTATAAAAATTATGCATAAAATAATTTCATTCAAAGCATAAAAAGAGGACTTCCTACCATATTCTAGGAATTATCATCCTAAATTAATTGAAAAAATTTCATTATAATCATGGAGAAATTAAATTTTAATATCATGCATAAAGGATAAGTTTTTATATCAAAAGTGTTATTTTTACCATTTTTATTTTCATGCATAGAAGTATGCATAATGGATAAATTTTTATATCAAAAGTGTTATTTTTACCATTTTTATTTTCATGCATAGAAGTATGCATAATGGATAAATTTTTATATAAAAAGTGTTATTTTTACCATTTTTATTTTCATGCATAGAAGTATGCATAATGGATAAATTTTTATATAAAAAGTGTTACTTTTATCATTTTTAATTTTCATGCATAAAAGTATGCATAAAAGAAAATTTTTATATCAAAAGTGTTACTTTTATCATTTTTAATTTTCATGCATAAAAGTATGCATAAAAGAAAATTTTTATATCAAAAGTGTTACTTTTATCATTTTTAATTTTCATGCATAGAAATATGCATAAAGGAAAATTTTTATATCAAAAGTGTTACTTTTATCATTTTTAATTTTCATGCATAGAAGTATGCATAAAGGAAAAATTTTTATATCAAAAGTGTTACTTTTATCATATTGGATTTCATGCATATAGGTATGCATAAAAGATATTCTTTTTATACTAAAAGTATGATTTTCCTCATAAATGGATTTTATGCTTAACTTAGATGCATAAGAGAAATTCTTTTATTCTAAAAGTATAATTCCCTACCAAATTGAAATCATGCATAAGAAGATGCATAAAAGATTGATTTTAATTTCGAAAGTGTTAGTCTCCTTAAATGGAATTTATGTATAAATAAATGTGTAGAGAAATCTTATATCAAATAAAAGAATTCTCTTTAAAAAAAAAAATATGAAATGTGATAAGATGTGATAAGAGGTGTATGAGATGTGATAAGAATTGATAAGATGCGTATGGAAAGTGATAGGATGTGATAAGAGGTGTGATAAGAGGTGATAAGATGCTTATGAAATAAGTTAGGATGTGATAAGATGAATTAAGATGTGTATGGGGGGATGAGGTAAGAAGTGTATGTGATAAGATAAGATGTATATAGGTTGTGATAGGGCGAGAATGGATGTGAAGTAAAAGATTAGATGTGAAGGTATATGAGGTTATATAAATGGGAATGTGGAAATGGATGTATGTATGTGGATGTGTGAATGTAGATGTAGATGTGGATGTAGGAACGTGAAAATGGATATATACATGAAGATGTATATGCATAGATGTGAATGTGGATGTAGATGTGGATGTATAGATGTGAATGGATGTGGATGTATAGATGTGAATGGGAATGTGGATGTGGATGTGGATGTATGTGAATGGGAATGTGGATGTGGATGTATGTGAATGTAGATGTAGATGTGGATGTATAGATGTGAATGGATGTGGATGTATAGATGTGAATGGGAATGTGGATGTGGATGTAGATGTGGATGTATAGATGTGAATGTGGAATGTGGATGTGGATGTATGTATGTATGTGGATGTAGATGTGGATGTATAGATGTGAATGGGAATGGGGATGTGGATGTATGTGAATGTGAATGTAGATGTGGATGTATAGATGTGAATGTGGAATGTGGATGTGGATGTATGTATGTATGTGGATGTAAATGTGGATGAATGGATGTGTATGTATGAATGTGGATATGGGATGTGGATGTATAAATGAGGATGTGAAAATGGAGGTAAGCATGTAGATGTGGATGTATGGATGTGAATGTGGATGTGGATGTGGATGTATGGATGTGGATATGGATGTGTATGTATGAATGTGGATATGGGATGTGGATGTATAAATGAAGATGTGAAAATGGAGATAAGCATGTAGATGTGGATGTATGGATGTGGATATGGATGTGAATATATGATATGTGATGTGAAGGAATCTGAAGTGATGAAGAGATGGAAAATGAGGTGATTGGATGAGTACACATATAAATGGAATGTGGAATAAGTAATGTGGATTAATGAGAGATAATGTGGAAAAATGAGAGTTAATATAGAAACTGTATTTGTAAACTGTTTGTAAATGCTGTTTGCAAATGGCTGTTTTATGTCAAGAATGCTGGGGAAGCATTTTGACCGTCTTGTGATTAAGGTCGTGGAGACCGAACTGATAAAGTTGCAACTGCTGACGGAGAGTCAATGGAGGACGTCTCGCGTAGCAAGGTCGACCGAGGTCTTGACCAGCCTCGGTTCGATTAAAATGGTGAGCTTCCGGTATGGTGGATGAGGGACCAAGGAAGCGGCCTATGAGTGAAGCGCTAGGTCACCTGCGAAGGATCCTAGAGGGTGCTGACCATACGGTGCTCGGGCTCTGGGTCGCCTAGGATACCCACGCGTGCGTCGAGGAAGATATTGGAACAAGGAGTAAGAGTTGTTTTCTGGAACCGGGCATGGATCTGGTTGACTGACCTTGCTGGTCCTCAACGGATGAGTCCATGGCTCTTTTATATGGATCTGTTGGTTGATCTTGCTGATCTTCAACGAGAGTCCATCTTGATAAGTGATTATATTGCCGAGTATTATGGGCTAGGAACTATAGAAACGGCCCCTGAGTGGTCAGGTGGTGAGCGTTCTAGTTGCCAATGATGCCATAGATACTCTGATGAAGGAATGATGGAAAATTTGAGAATCAATCGGATAATTTGGAAGACTGTGATCAGTGGTACTATGGTTTCATTAAAGGATTGTTTTAAAGTTAGCTGATGCTAAGAAAAAGGCAATTTCATATTGGGTGTGTAAGTGGTGTGCCTAATTTTATGTTTGCATGAACTTCCGGCTAGGGGGCCTTGGAACTCTTTTCCTTGGTACCCGGGACAAAACCTAACCAAATTCCAAATTGGATCCCATCACTACAGTGGTTGGGCGGTTGGCTAACCCATGGGATTGGATGGGGTTAGGCTGGACTGATGGATCCGTAAATCGAGATTTAATTTCTATTATTACGATAGATGAAGTAAATCCCGGATAGAAATTGTTCTATGGATAGGAATCAACGGCTGTGCCTCTTGATGGGGAAAAAAGCGTTGATCCCAATGATTCAAGTGCAAGTTCTTCCTTGATTTGACCAAGTACCGTTAAAGGTGCAGTCAGATCAGTTGATCCGTAACGATCTTGACTACGTTAGAGTAAAGAGTTATCCTGGTGGAATCGCCCATGCTTTCCGGGTAAAGGAAGTTTTTTCGGTTTCGGTTTTGGACAAACCGACGGATTAGTCTCTTGTCCGGATATCCGTGGGCGAGGCCCCGAATGTGGGACCCCTGTCCCGCGCGAGAAGTGCTACTTCCGCTGCTAGTACCCAAATCCGTTGCTCGGTGGGAACAGGGGGATCTCACAGAAAAAGTTCCATCAGTATCAAAAATGGAAAATATTACTAAATGTGAATAGATATGAATGCGATGTGATAAGATGTGAGTGGATGTGATAAGCTGTGGTGTGATGTAAATGAATGTGGATGGGATGTGAGGTGATGTAAATAGATGTGGATGTGAATGAAGAGATGAGAATGAGATGTGAGGGTATGTGAAAGGATGTGATGTGATGTAAATAGATGTGAATGAAGAGATGAGAATGAGATGTGAGGGTATGTGAAAGGATGTGATGTGATGTAAATGGATGTGGATATGGATATGGATATGGATGTGATAAGATGTGATGTAATGTGAAATAGATGTGATGTGATATGAATCGGGATAGATGTGAATGAAGAGATGTGATGTGATGTGAATCGGGATAGATGTGAATGGATGAGATGTGATGTGATGTGATGTGATGTGAGATGAATGTGATCTGATGTGATGTGAATGGATGTGATGCAAATAGATGTGAATGGATGAGATGTGATGTGATGTGATGTGGATTGGGATAGATGTGAATGGATGAGATGTGATGTGATGTGATGTGGATCGGGATAGATGTGAATGGATGAGATGTGATGTGAATGGATGTGATGTGATGTGATGTAGATCGGGGTGGATGTGAATGGATGAGAAGTGATGTGATGTAATGTGATGTGGATATGGGTAGATGTGAATGGATGAGATGTGATGAGGATGGATGTTATGTGATGAGGATGGATGTGATGTGATGTGATGTGATGAGGATCTCAATAGATGTAATTGGATGTGATGAGATGTGATGTGGATGAATGTGATGTGATGTGGATAGATGTGATGAGATGTAATAGGATATGATTGGATGAGAATGGATGAAGACGATGGAAATACATATGATTGGATGTGGAATAAGTAATGTGAATTGATGTAGAAGAATGTGGAATAATGAGAAATGATGTAGAACAATGTGGAAAGATGAGAGTTCGTTAGAAATTGTATTTATGACCTATTTTTAAATGACTGTTTTATGTCAAGAATGTTGGGGAAGCATTTTGACCATCTTGTGAATGAGGTCGTGGAGACCTAAGTGTAAAGTTGCAACAGCTGACAGAGAATCAACGGAGGACGTCTCGTGTAGCAAGGTCGGCTGAGGTCTTGACCAGCCTTGATTTAAATGGTGAGCTTCCAGTACAATGGATGAGGGACCAAGGAAGCAGCCTATGAGTGAAGCACTAGGTGACCTGCGAAGGATCCTAGAGGGTGGTCACCATACGGTGCTCGGGCTCTGGGTCACCGAAGATACCCACACGTGCGCGAGGAAGAAAAAGGAACAAGGTGTTATAGTTGTTTTCTGAACTCGATTCAAAAAAGAGGCTTGTCACATGCACATATATTGTTGAAATTGGAGGGTACATCTAAACCTACTAAGATTGCTCACTATGATAAGTTGGTATGTGATGAGCTTCCAGATAAGGTGATGTTTTCCGAGTTGCACAAGATAATTAGCCAGTGTAATGTTCATGGACCATGTGGGGAACTAAATATGTGCTCTCCTTGCATGGTTAACGGGAGTTGCAAACATTGTTATCCTCGCAAGTTTTCTGAGACTACTATTGTTGATGACAATGGGTATCCAACTTACATGTGGCAAGATGATGGTAGTTTCATCCAAGTAAAGAATCATAGGGTGGATAGTCAATGGGTTGTTCCATATAACCCTTTTCTCTCTATGAGATACAAAGCCCATATTAACATAGAAGTATGCTCTACCATTATAGCAGTGAAATATTTGTATAAGTATGTATATAAGGGATATGATAGAGCTACTATAGAGTTGCATGATACACATGGGATTATTGATGAGGTTAGTCAATATTTGGATGCATGGTACGTGTCTGCATCAGAGGCAAGTTGGCGAATATACCAATATGATCTAGTAAGGTTCTTCATTGAGAGGACAGTGGGCATGGAGAAACAAGTTAAATGTGAGATATTTGATCAAGTTTTGCAACACCCTATAGTGCTGGGGTTCCATGATCAAATAAATAAATAACATGATGACTTACAATCAACATTAATAACAAATGTGCCCAATACCATTAGGTGAAATATGGACTCTCATTTTTACCCCTTAAAGATTTCCACACCTCCTCTCTGTAGAAAAATAAGCTCATGGTGATTTTTTTACAAATCAACTCAAAAGTGAACGGAGTTTTAACATTTAGAATCTTCTCTTCAAGACCTTTCCAAACAATGATATATAGCATGATAAGCAATTTTGAATATTCAAGAAGTCCCCAAATTGCTGATGATGTGGCATGCTACAAGTCCCCAAATTGGTGATGATGTGGCATGTAATATGCCACATCATCACCAATTTGGGAACTTCTTGAATATTCAAAATTTCTTATCATGCTATATATCATTGGAAAGGTCTTGAAGAGTAGATTCTAAATGTCCAAACTCTGCTCACTGTTTAGTTGATTTGCAAAAATTTCACCATGATCCCATTTTTCTAGAGAGAGGAGGTGTGGAAATCCTTAAGGGGAAGGAATGAGAGTCCATATTTCACCTAATGATTAGCTGTTGTTAAGTAGCCAACAAGCAAAGAAGAGTTCTTTCTTAAGAAAGGTATATTGACTACTCTCATGGATTGTACTCAACTTCCCATCACCAAGGTCACCAAAGTTCTACAAGTTTCCAGGCGTTCCTTGTACATTGTAAAAATAGTGTGTAGTTCTAGATAAATGATGGTGACTGCTTATTCTCATTCAAAACATGCTCAAGGCTTCTACGTTGTAGTGTGATAATGGATGAAATCAAAGAAGTTGTTTACTCCTTTTGAGAATCTGAAACACGTGTCTGTCCTAACAAGAAAGATGTCTCTAGAAAAAGAATAAAACGAAACTGTTACATCAAGCATCTGGCCCATGTGCTCCATCAACATCAAGTACATGAACCTTGTTTACTAGTTACACATGCATTGCCTACTACTTAGGACACTCGCCAATTATACTAGTTAACATGCATGCATGTTAGCTAGAATAGTAAATAATGCTAAGTATCGTACCTCCATGCTTGTTAGTATAGTGAGATGGTACTCGACTTATTAATGCTAACTAGCACACATGTATGCTTGTTTCGTTAGCACACTCATCAATGCTCACCAGCATACTTGACTACTTGTTAGAATACCAAATCATGTTAACTAGAATACCTTCATGCAACTACCATTTTTACATACTAACTAGCATAATTGCATGTTAGTTAGCATGCTTACATTCTAATTAGCATACCTACATACTTGTTAGAACACTAAATCATACTAACTAGCATACCTGCATACTAAGTACCATACTTGCATATGCTAACTAGCATAACTTCATGTTAGTTAGCATACCTGCATGCTAGTTAGCATACTTACATGCTTGTTAAAACACTAGACCATGCTAACTAGCACATTCATAATTCTAACTAGCATAACTACATGTTAGTTAGCATACCTACATGCTAGTTAGCATACGTGCATGCTAGTTATGCTTGTTAGAATACTAAATCATGCTTGTTAGAATACCAAATCATGCTAACTACCACACATGCATGCTAATTAGCACATTCAGCATTCTAACTAGCATAACTGCATGTTAGTTAGCATACTTGCATACTAGTTAGCATGCTGAATGCTTGTTAGAACACTTAATTAACTACCATACATGCATACTAATTAGCACATTCAGCATTCTAACTAGCATAACTGCACGTTAGTTAGCATACTTGCATACTAGTTAGCATGCTAAATGCTTGTTAGAACACTTAATTATGCTAACCACCATACCTGCATGCTAATTAGCACATTCATAATGCTAACTAGCATAATTGCATGGTAACTAGTATACCTACATTCAAGTTAGAATAGTAAATCATGCTATTTCACATACCTATAGGCTTGTTAGCACACTTAGGTATGCTAACTAGCATACTTGTATGCTAATTAAAATAGTAAGTCATGCCAACTACCATACCCAACAATGAAGACTAATTATTCATTCATGCTAGTGGATGCTTTGTTCTTATTTTGTAGGCTGAGTTGTTTCAAAAATTCAAAGCTGCCATCTTGATTGCAATCTTCAATTACACTCATTTAAGTATTTGAAGTCCTTCTTTGTTTGTCTAGTGAAGGATAGATATGCATGTTGCTATGAATATTATGTTCAAATTTCTTTCTTTAAAAGACACACTCAACCAGATGCACTCTCAAAATTTTGGTTTACATAAGATTGAATGTGGCTATATATGTGAGGTTTGTGTAAGAGATGGTGCAACCATGGGTTGCATCGCATCATTGGTTTATACTTTCAGTGGTGTGACGCAGTTATGGGAATCAGTAGTCTTCTCAAAGACAGAAGATAAGTCATTCCATTTAAGAAGGTGTGGCTTGATTAGAGAGTGGGATGCTTGTGGTGTAGAGAAATTGCCATGCTGCCCTTTGGAGAAAAGAAAGCAAGGGCATACTATAATTTTGAAGATATTTGAATATGTGGAGGGAGTGGACAAACATGGAAAGAAAATTAAAATGAAAGATGTTTTGAACAACGAGATGCAATGTTCATAGTTACTTTGACTATTGAAGGCTAAGTTGAAGTTCTTTGTTACTCTCACCAACGACTATGTTGCACATAGTGGCAGGCACATCAGTTCAAGGAGACTGCATTCAAAATTTCCCAGATGATGTGGTTTTGTCTATGGTGGACTTTAGTGAGAACTAGGTATTTGAGATCTAGTATGCATTGGCCTTCGACTCAGTGCACCATATTTATGCACATAACTTATTATAAGAAGACAGGTGAGGTCATCAAAAAAGTTCACTTTTTCATTTTAGATGATAGAGTGCATGACACATTTTTTGTGCAGCATTGCTTTGTGTTGAACCTAGAATGCCTTAGGTAGCAAGATGTAAGTATAAACCACCATGGGGTATGGTTTGATGGTGTTGCTTCACAATTCAAAGTGTTCATATCATTCTATTTTGTTACGCGATATGCTGGTTTGATTGGGATAGAAATGAGCCATTTCTTCTCAGCATTAGGGCACACAGAAAGGGAGAACATGATGGAGCAAGAATTGTGGTAAAGAGAATGCAGACACATGAGCAACTGAATCCTGATGGGGTGACCTTAAAGTGTGTTGTAGATGCAATTGAGTAATGTAAAGTCAACCTTTCAGAGGGGGCTAAAGCTTGCTATCCTTTTGCCCATAGACTCTATGCACAAGTCTTTTAGAAGGTTAAAGAAGGGGATGTTAATAGGGAGGTAAAATGGAATTGTTATGTGTATGTTGTTCGTGGCCATAATCCTTGAGAGCCTATAGGACTTACGACTAAACACTTCTCATGATTTTGTGATGCATGCATGCATCACAAATGGAATAGATGTGTTACTAAAGCCCATGTACTAGCATAGGATTATCACGCGTTGGAGTCCTTGCCTGATTTTGCATTACCTCTACTGAGGAACATGCATATGATGAGGCTATGCATGAGGGACCAGCATCGCTTAAGCGATACATACTGCATTGTTTAAGCAATACATACTGCAGCACATAAGCGATGCCTACCACCATCAGGCATCGCTTATTAGACACAAATATCCAGAGCGCTTATGTGATGACGGGCATCACATAAATGACTCTCAATGGATATTTTAACAATTAAAACTTCTAGTTCTCTCTTTGTCTTTTCTCTAGCATGTATTTGCTTTGGAACGATGGTTCTCTCTATCTCTCTCATTACAATACTTCTCTCTCTTTCTTTCACACATACATACAATATTAAAGTACTCTCTCTCTCTCTCTCTCTCAGGTCAAGCACACACAAGTGAGCAAAGATCAAATCACCATTGCGGATTATGACATCGGTAAGCAAATTACATTTGTGCACAAAGTTGAACAAAAATAAAAGCTCATGTAAATATATATAAGCATACAAGAGTAAAAAGTATATAAAGTGATTAAATGTCTATAAATGGCAAAATATGATGAGTACAAATGGTAGAATGTGAGGTGGGCATAGTCTACCTAATCCTATACTCATGTCTATGGGTAATAGTACATATAACTATGTACAAGGTTGACTCCAAATATAAAATGGGGCTCAAAACAAGCTAGGGATCTGGAACAAGGATAAGGAGGATCCTCTAGTCTCCATGGTATGTACCCTCGTCATCTTCATGATCATCGTTCCCTGATGCAGGCTGCTCCATCGACATAGATTTGTGCGTAATGGCACTCTATCGATCTATCTCCATCATTTTCTCATCATTGTGCAACTCCTACAATTTAGAAAAATAATTAGTTGATGTTTGAATACTTTAATTAGAAGTGGAATGACATTTAATCTAGATTACTTACAAAAGTAGCTAGTGGAGTAGCTGGGTCTTTAAAAACCTACAACCATGATAGGTGGCTCTCTCTTTCTCCTGATGAGGAGTAGACTCACGACCAACCATAGTCCTTCACCTATTATTTAAAAGCCACATGAGTTATTGGTTGATATAAAGAACATAAGATATGTTGAGATTCAAGCCCAATGTCAGCTTGTGCCAGTTGCACTATGTGCTGGCATGTTAGGTAGTAACATGTGAGACATAAATGACCGCGTCCAACTGGTCATAGTGTGTGGACATTAGCTAGGGTTAGCAGTGTGTGGACACAACACATGTAGTGTGTTGTAGATTATGGATTATGGCTTTATGCATTGTGTGAGAAGGGAGATGGCTTCCCTCTATGGTAAGGGTTTGATAATGCATTAGGGTTTGCTCCTATGTGTGTGTCTCCTCTCCCTCTACCTATTTTTCATCATGGTATGAAAGCATGGTGCTCTCTATTAGGGTTTATGAGTGAGTGAGAGAAGAGGGAGAAGAAGCTGTGAAGCTTGCCATTGGAGCTCTGAAGCTTGGAGCATACCAATTTTCATCAAATCTGAGAGCTTGGCCTACCAGAAAGGACTACTAAATATCATTGAGCGGATGGCAGGTGTAAAAACACAAACAACACCAGATTTGAGTTGCCCAAAGTAAAGAAAAATTATGTTTTGCAAGCTCTCCATTGAAGCTTGAGTGTGGTGAATGTATGAGGCAAATAGTTGCAAATCTAACAAAGAATCATGTATCTGGCAAATGGGAATGTATTGGCAACTCAAGTGCAAGCCCTACATTGAATTTGGAGCAAAGTTTTGAGTGGAAATTCATTGTTTTGAAGCCCTCACAAAAACAGAGAAGAGATGTCCACTGTGGATGAAATTAAAGCCAATGTTTTGTAAAAATCACCTCATTGATGGATTGGGTACATGCCTAATATGTTGGGAACTCACCTATACCTTCAATAGCCACTACAAACCTCCCAATTCTCCTCAAGAGCACGCGGCGCAGACTGTAGGGAAAAAACAAAGCAGTTTTTTCAATACTATGCAAAGTGGAGGCCAAATTCTAGTTGTGTGATTGATTAAACCCAAAACTTGCTTAGCAATTTTGTGATACACATACTTGAGAAGGTTGCTATATGATTGGTTAGAACAATTATGCATTATGGAGCTAATTATGAGCTGATTAAACAGGCTGTCTACAATGATTAGTGAAACAGAGGGTCATTAATCGATTAATTACTCTCTCGACTTTTACAATTGGTCTAATTCCTTTTACATGGAGTTAGTAGACATCATTTCTAAGCTAATGAATTCATGATGTCTCAATTTGGACAAGAATCAAAGGAATTAGAGCACTTTTACTACCAGTTTTTATTGGTTTTTCTCAAAACAAAGAAGGGGATTTGATATTTTTGGTATGTACGCACCTTGGTTGGTGTTGATATGCAACATTGAGCTTGTTTATGTGTCAATGCAAGTTATCCACACTTGATTGAACCACTACATTGCAATTTGAAGCCTTGGAAAGCGCACCAGAAGAATAGGGTACTTTGGACTCCTTATGCCAGTTCAAATCAGTTTGGTTTTCTACATCAATAGTGAAGTTTGTTGAGTACTTTGAAGTATCTAAAACACTTATTAGAGTGTGGTTGAGCTAAGGAAGGCTCATTTACAGAATTAGACGTGTGCGAAAGGTGCATTTGCATTGAGCAAATATGTCAAACAACCCAGTACAGATTGTGAGTGAGAAGTTGGATTGAAAGAACTTCCGGGCATGGAAGTACAGGATTAAAAGCTTTCTGCAGGGAAAAGGATTTTGGAATGCTTATAATTATGGTTAAAATTATGATATGTATACATAGTTTAATTTTAAGCTTAAAAGAAGAACTTCTATCATATTTTCATTATACAAGTTTTTATTCAAGTAGAAAATTTAAGAATTATCAGTAAAGCAGCGAAGCTATGGTAAATTTTTCAGAAAAAAAATACATATCTTATTTTTATGCATAATACTCAAAGAGGAATTCCTACCATATTCTAGGTTTAGAAATTTTAAGCAAAAAGAGTGATTTTTATCATATTTATGGAGGAATACTTTTTTTGTATTTATGCATAATTATTTAATTAAGAGAAAAGATGAATTTTTGATAAATTCTTTTTATGCATAAGAATTTTGATGTAAAAAGAGGAATTCCCATAATATTCGAGATCCAAAACATTTAAATGTTAAAAGAGGAACTTTTGGCATAATTTAAAATATGAGTATTTATCAAAAGTGAAATTCTGAGTATTATCATTTTTATTAAGAAATATGGGTAGAATTGATTTTGTAAATCCCATGAATCTTTTATTCAAAAAGAAGAATATTGAATATATCTTATTTTGAGAAATTTGAGAAAGAATGTGAAAATATCCATCAAGAAAACTTGGATAATTCTTAATCAGAAAAAGGGAATCTGGAATCCTTGAGAGGATCAAGGATCCAATGAGTAAACGAATAATAAGATTTAGTCTTCATTAATGAAGCTTAAGGAATGAAAATACAATACGTAAATGCTCTTTCTGAGTTTTTACTACTACAAAATTTAGATAAGGTTCATTCTTCCTTTTTAAACCTTCAACAACACTCTAATACTTAGATTTGATGGGATCTAGAAAAAGTTGCCTTTAACTAAACCAAGCAATTGGCAGAAACTTAGAAAAGTTATATGAGTATCGAAAGTAGAGTAACCGTACTAAATGGATGTGATGTGGGTCTGAATAGATGTAAATGGATGTGATGTGATGTGAGATCCCTGTCCCCACCATGCGACGGATTCGGGGTACTAGCAGCGGAAGTAGCACTTCATGCGCGGGGCAAGGACCCACACTCGGGGCCTCGTCCACCACGGATATCCGGACAAAAGACTAATCCGTCGGTTTTTCCAAACCGAACCCGGAAAAACTTCCCTTACCCGGAAAGCACGGGCGATTCCACCAAGATAACTTCGTACTCTAACGTAGTCAAGATCATTACTGATCACGCTGATTCGACTGCACCTATAAAGATACTCGGTCGACGGATCAAGGAAGAAACTTGCACTTGGATCATTGGGATCAACGCTTTTTTTTCCATCAAGAGGCACAGCCGTTGATTCCTATCCATAGAACAATTACTATCCGGGATTTACTTTATCTATCGTAATAACAAAAATTGAGTCTCGATTTACGGATCCATCAGTCCAGCCTAACCCAATCCGATCCCATGGGTTAGCCAACCGCCCAACCACTGTAGTGATGGGATCCAATTTGGTATTTGGTTAGGTTTTGTCCCAGGTACCAAGGAAAAGAGTTCCAAGGCCCCCTAGCTGGAAGTTCATGCAAACATAAAACTAGCCACACCACTTACACACCCAATATGAAATTGCCTTTTTCTTAGCATCAGCTAACTTTAAAACAATCCTTTAACGAAACCATAGTACCACTGATCACAATCTTCCAATTTATCTGGTTGATTCATAATTTCCCATCATTCCTTCATCAGAGTATCTATGGCATCATTGGCAACTAGAACGCTCACCACCTGTCCACACAGGGGCCTTTTCAATAGTTCCTAGCCCATAATACTCGGCAATATAATCACTTATAAAAATCAAGATGGACTCTCGTTGAAGATCAGCAAGATCAACCAACAGATCCATATAAAGAGCCATGGACTCATCCATTGAAGACCAGCAAGGTCAATCAACCAGATCCATGCCCGGTTTCACAAAACATCTCTTACTCCTTGTTCCAATATCTTCGTCGACGCACGTGTGGGTATCCTAGGCGACCCAGAGCCTGAGCACCGTATGGTCAGCACCCTCTAGGATCCTTCGCGCAGGTGACCTAGCGCTTCACTCATAGGCCGCTTCCTTGGTCCCTCATCCACCGTACCGGAAGCTCACCATTTTTAATCGAACCGAGGCTGGTCAAGACCTCGGTCGACCTTGCTACGCGAGACGTCCTCCACTAGACGTCAGCAGTTGCAACTTTAACAGTTAGGTCTCCAGACCTTAATCACAAGACGTCAAAATGCTTCCCCAGCATTCTTGACATAAAACAGCCATTTACAAACAGCATTTACAATAGTTTACAAATACAGTTTCTATATTAACTCTCATTTTTCCACATTATCCCTCATTAATCCACATTACTTATTCCACATTCCATTTATATATGTACTCATCCAATCACATCATTTTCCATCTCTTCACTTCAGATTCCTTCACATCACATATCATATTTTCACATCCATATCCACATCCATACATCCACATCCACATCCACATTCACATCCATACATCACATGCTTACCTCCATTTTCACATCCTCATTTATACATCCACATCCCGTATCCACATTCATACATACATATCCATATCCACATCCATACATCCACACCCACATGCATACATCCACTATCACGTCCTCATTCATACATCCACATCCACATACATACATACATCTACATCCACATTCCCATTCACATCTATACATCCACATCTACATCCACATACATACATCCATCCACATCCACATTCCACATTCACATCTATACATTCACATCTATACATTCACATCTACATCCACATTCACATACATCCACATCCACATTCCCATTCACATCTATACATCCACATCTACATCCACATACATACATACATCCATATCCACATTCCACATTCACATCTATACATCCACATCTACATCCACATTCACATACATCCACATCCACATCCACATTCCCATTCACATCCACATTCCCATTCCCATTCACATCCACATCCACATTCACATACATCCACATCCACATTCCCATTCACATCTATACATCCACATCTACATCCACATTCACATCTATGCATATACATCCTCATGCATACATCCACATTCACATTCACATCTATACATCCACATCTATATCCACATTCACATCTATGCATATACATCTTCATGCATACATCTACATCCACATTCACATCTATGCATATACATCTTCATGCATACATCCACTTTCACATTCATACATCCACATCTACACTCATCTATTTCTACATTTCCATTCATATGGCCTCATATGCCTTCACATCTATTCTTTTATATCACATCCATTCTCGCCCTATCACAACCCATATACATCTTATCTCATCTCATACACTTCTTATCTCATTCCATACACATCTTAACTCATCTTATCACATCCTAACTCATCCCATAGGTCTCTTATCACATCTTAACTCTTCTTATCACATCCTAACTCAGCCCATAGGTCTCTTATCACATCTTAACTCATCTTATCACATCCTAACTCATCTTAACACATCATAACTCTTCTCATATACGTCTTATCACATCCTATCCCTTTTCATATCTATTTATAGAATATAAGAGAATTCTTATATTTGATATAAAATTTCTTTATGCATCTAATTATGCATAAATTCCATTTAAGGATACTAACACTTTCGAAATAAAAATCAATCTTTTATGCCTCTTCCTATGCATAAATTCATTTTAAATGAGAATGACACTTTGAATTAAAATTCAATCTTTTATGCATCTTCCTATGCATAAATTCATTTTAGATGAGAATGACACTTTTGAATTAAAATCAATCTTTTATGCATCTTCTTATGCATAAATTCAATTTAGATGAGAAAGACACTTTTGAATTAAAATCAATCTTTTATGCATCTTCTTATGCATAAATTCAATTTAGTAGGAATTACACTTTTAGAATAAAAGAATTTCTCTTATGCATCTAATTTATGCATAAAATCTATTTATGATGAAAATCACACTTTTAGTATAAAAATATCTTTTATGCATAACCCTATGCATCAAAACCAATTATGACAAAAGTAACATTTTTACAATATAATAATCATCTTTTATGCATACCTCTATGCAATAATTTCAAATGTGATAAAAGCAACACTTTTACTATAAAAAAAAATTCTTTATACATACTTCTATGCATGAAAATTAAAAATGATAAAAGTAACACTTTTGATAATAAAAAAATTATCCTTTATGCATACTTCTATACATGAAAATTAAAAATGATAAAAGTAACACTTTTGATATAAAAAAATTATCCTTTATGTATACTTCTATGCATGAAAATTAAAAATGATAAAAGTAACACTTTTGATATAAAAAATTATCCTTTATACATACTTCTATGCATGAAAATTAAAAATGATAAAAGTAACACTTTTGATATAAAAATTTTCTTTTATGCATACTTCTATGCATGAAAATTAAAAATGATAAAAGTAACACTTTTAATGTTAAAAAAAATATCCTTTATGCATACTTCTATGCATGAAAATGAAAATTGATAAAAGTAACACTTTTATGTTAAAATAATAATCTTTTATGCATACCTCTATGCATGAAAATCAATTATGCATAATATCAATTTCTCTATGATTACAATGAATATCTTTCAATTAATCTAGGATGATAATTCCTAGAATATGGTAGGAAGTCCTCTTTTCATGCTTTGAATAAAATTATATTATGCATAATTTTTATAAAAATTTTGCCATAGCTCTGCTGCTATGACTGATAAATCTCAATTTTTCTAAGAGATAAAGCTTATCATTAAGGAAATAATTAGAATGGTCTCTAATTGGATCATCAATCCATAATGGATTGAATCATCAATATACATAAACTAAAAGCATAGAAAAAAAACCATTAATTTGGCCTCAAGCATAGCTTAATCTTGGATTAAGGAAAAGCTTTATGAAAAGCTTTATTTGGATTGAGAATGGGTCATGAGTATGACCATTTCTTGAGTGAGAGAGAGAAATTACATAAAAACCATTAGAATTAAACATAAATGGAAATTTATGTAATTCTTAACTATCATTAATCAATTAACTTCAATAGCATTCATCAAATTATGTAACTCTTCACCAACATTCATCAATTAACTTGAATAGCATTCAAAAATCATTCCAATTAAGCTTCTCAAGCTTAACATTAGGAAGTGAATGGGATCTTCTTGGGCCCTTTAATTTGCCCAAGCCTAATCAAGGTGATTAAGGAATAGCCAAATGGGGGGTTGCCATGTGGACTGAAATGTTGGGTTTGTAAGAGAGGTGTAAGAGTGGTCAAAGGGTGCACTTTTTCCCCCAAAAAGGGGGGAGGCAATTTTACAATTTTCGGACCTCCATAACTTCTATATACAAGCTCCGATTTGAGCGGAGATTATAGATCCGTGATCTACGCATCAAGAGCTTTCCATAGATATGTTACATGATATGGTTTTGTCCGCTAGATTTTAAATTTCATTTTTCCCCCAAAATTCAAATTCGAATAAAGTAGCCGTTTTGAAGCTTCTAATTAGAAAACGTTTCTTCTTAAGAGAAAAGGTTTGACTCCTTAAACTGCCAAATAAAAGGGCCCAAGAAGCCTTCCATTGAGGTTCTAATGGAGGGGTTGAGAAGAGAGAAACATTGAGAAATTATAGAAAATGATCAAAATTCACTAATTACCTTATAATTTGCTTGATTCTTTGTTCACGGTAGAGGCCCCCAACCAATCAATTGGTTAAGTATGTTGATGGAGCCACTAATGGGGATTGAAGAAAGAGAGAAGCTCCAAAAACTAGTGAATTATTAAATGAATTCACAGTTCTTGGCTTAGGTGGAGTAGAGTAACGATGCATAAACACTATCTATTTTTCAACAAGGGGGAGGCTTCTATTTATAGGAAAAATTGAGCTCCTAACCAAAACAAACTGATTCTAGAATTTTCCAGATCAGTTTGGTCAATTTTTGACCATTTTTAGGTCAGTTAAGCTAACTTTTTGGAACTAGACTCGAATTAGGAGAGAGGAGAGATGAAATATCTCAATTTTTATGAGTTTAAAACTCATTCAAGCATGTGAAATATGCACCTCCTTTAAAGAACTCCTCTTCCTTACATATGTCATATTTTTAATATTGCTCATAGTTTTTTACTAATAAACCTTGTACATTTTCAACTCTTCATCTTATGTGAAATATGCACCTCCTTTAAAGAACTCCCCTTCCTTACATATGTCATATTTTTAATATTGCTCATAGTTTTTTACTAATAAACCTTGTACATTTTCAACTCTTCATCTTATGTGAAATATGCACCTCCTTTAAAGAACTCCCCTTCCTTACATATCTCATATTTTTAATATTGCTCATAGTTTTTTACTAATAAACATTGTACATTTTCAACTCTTCATCTTATGTGAGTATTTACTCATTTTTTTGGGTATCTTCTTTACAAATTGGATTTATCTCCTTCCTACACATGGATTGATGCTATTGGTCCATAGGAACCTTAATTGGACCATAATCCAAAAATTTCTGAAAATCTAGACCCTTAGGCTAAGGTCCTTTATATCCATTTCTAATTAATTCCAATTGCACATTGGAAAGTTCTTTTTGAATTTCTGTTTCAGGGGAACTTATTTTAATAAGATGAGATAATTTTCTATCCAAAAATATTAAAATTCTGAATATTCTCTCTCTAGAATATTTTCTCTCTCTAGGTTAAAACAGTTAGGAACAAGTCTTTTATATTTCTGAAGAGGAATTGATTACAGGAGAAGATGCTGGACATTTTGAGAGGTTGGTCGGGGACCCAAACCCAAAGCTTCAATAACCATGGCCAAGCGGACATTGTTACGAAAGTGCTGCTGACCCCAGGGTGTTACCCTAGTTATGTCTTGATAGGTCCGCCATTTTGTCTGCGCTACAGAAGTTCCCAAGTGAGGGAAAAGTGAGCGCTCATACTGTTCTATAAAATCTTTCTTCACAGACTCTCTTGCGTCTTGAAGGTGAGAAATCATCATGGATAAAACTAATTCCTGTTGCCAAGCCATGAAGGAGATTAAGAAGAAGGAGATCCTATGCATAAATTCATTTTAAATGAGAATGACACTTTGAATTAAAATTCAATCTTTTATGCATCTTCCTATGCATAAATTCATCTTAGATGAGATTCAATGACACTTTTGAATTAAAATCAATCTTTTATGCATCTTCTTATGCATAAATTCAATTTAGATGAGAAAGACACTTTTGAATTAAAATCAATCTTTTATGCATAAATTCAATTTAGTAGGAATTACACTTTTAGAATAAAAGAATTTCTCTTATGCATCTAATTTATGCATAAAATCTATTTATGATGAAAATCACACTTTTAGTATAAAAATATCTTTTATGCATAACTCTATGCATCAAAACTAATTATGACAAAAGTAACATTTTTACAATATAATAATCATCTTTTATGCATACCTCTATGCAATAATTTCAAATGTGATAAAAGCAACACTTTTACTATAAAAAAAATATCCTTTATGCATACTTCTATGCATGAAAATTAAAAATGATAAAAGTAACACTTTTGATAAAAAAAATTTATCCTTTATGCATACTTCTATACATGAACATTAAAAATGATAAAAGTAACACTTTTGATATAAAAAAATTATCCTTTATGTATACTTCTATGCATGAAAATTAAAAAATGATAAAAGTAACACTTTTGATATAAAAAAATTATCCTTTATACATACTTCTATGCATGAAAATTAAAAATGATAAAAGTAACACTTTTGATATAAAAATTTTCTTTTATGCATACTTCTATGCATGAAAATTAAAAATGATAAAAGTAACACTTTTAACATTAAAAAAAATATCCTTTATGCATACTTCTATGCATGAAAATGAAAATTGATAAAAGTAACACTTTTATGTTAAAATAATAATCTTTTATGCATACCTCTATGCATGAAAATCAATTATGCATAATATCAATTTCTCTATGATTACAATGAATATCTTTCAATTAATCTAGGATGATAATTCCTAGAATATGGTCGGAAGTCCTCTTTTCATGCTTTGAATAAAATTATATTATGCATAATTTTTATAAAAATTTTACCATAGCTCCGCTGCTATGACTGATAAATCTCAATTTTTCTAAGAGATAAAGCTTATCATTAAGAAAATAATTAGAATGGTCTCTAATTGGATCATCAATCCATAATGGATTGAATCATCAATATACATAAACTAAAAGCATAGAAAAAAAACCATTAATTTGGCCTCAAGCATAGCTTAATCTTGGATTAAGGAAAAGCTTTATGAAAAGCTTCATTTGGATTGAGAATGGGTCATGAGTATGACCATTTCTTGAGTGAGAGAGAGAAATTACATAAAAACCATTAGAATTAAACATAAATAGAAATTTATGTAATTCTTAACTATCATTAATCAATTAACTTCAATAGCATTCATCAAATTATGTAACTCTTCACTAACATTCATCAATTAACTTGAATAGCATTCAAAAACCATTCCAATTAAGCTTCTCAAGCTTGAGAGGGGTTGAGAAGAGAGAAACATTGAGAAATTATAGAAAATGATCAAAATTCACTAATTACCTTATAATTTGCTTGATTCTTTGTTCACGGTAGAGACTCCCAACCAATCAATTGGTTAAGTATGTTGATGGAGCCACTAATGGGGATTGAAATTATAGAAAATGATCAAAATTCACTAATTACCTTATAATTTGCTTGATTCTTTGTTCACGGTAGAGACTCCCAACCAATCAATTGGTTAAGTATGTTGATGGAGCCACTAATGGGGATTGAAGAAAGAGGGAAGCTCCAAAAACTAGTGAATTATTAAATGAATTCACAGTTCTTGGCTTAGGTGGAGTAGAGTAACGATGCATAAACACTATCTATTTATCAACAAGGGGGAGGCTTCTATTTATAGGAAAAATTGAGCTCCTAACCAAAACAAACTGATTCTAGAACTTTCCAGATCAGTTTGGTCAAATTTTGACCATTTTTAGGTCAGTTAAGCTAACTTTTTGGAACTAGACTCGAATTAGGAGAGAGGAGAGATGAAATATCTCAATTTTTATGAGTTTAAAACTCATTCAAGCATGTGAAATATGCACCTCCTTTAAACAACTCCCCTTCCTTACATATGTCATATTTTTAATATTGCTCATAGTTTTTTACTAATAAACCTTGTACATTTTCAACTCTTCATCTTATGTGAAATATGCACCTCCTTTAAAGAACTCCCCTTCCTTACATATGTCATATTTTTAATATTGCTCATAGTTTTTTACTAATAAACCTTGTACATTTTCAACTCTTCATCTTATGTGAAATATGCACCTCCTTTAAAGAACTCCCCTTCCTTACATATCTCATATTTTTAATATTGCTCATAGTTTTTTACTAATAAACATTGTACATTTTCAACTCTTCATCTTATGTGAGCATTTACTCATTTTTTTGGGTATCTTCTTTACAAATTGGATTTATCTCCTTCCTACACATGGATTGATGCTATTGGCCCATAGGAACCTTAATTGGACCATAATCCAAAAATTTCTGAAAATCTAGACCCTTAGGCTAAGGTCCTTTATACCCATTTCTAATTAATTCCAATTGCACATTGGAAAGTTCTTTTTGAATTTCTGTTTCAGGGGAACTTATTTTAATAAGATGAGATAATTTTCTATCCAAAAATATTAAAATTCTGAATATACTCTCTCTAGAATATTTTCTCTCTCTAGGTTAAAACAGTTAGGAACAAGTCTTTTATATTTCTGAAGAGGGATTGATTACAGGAGAAGATGCTGGACATTTTGAGAGGCTGGGGAGGAATCTTACATTCTCTCCCACTTGAAAAATGCGAGATGCCCTCATCTCGCAAACTGGGGGGTAATTTCGCAAGATGCACAAGTATGAGACTGAGAGAATTTTTTTTAATTAAGATTAACCACCAATTAAAAAAAGTCTCAAGAGAGCAAGATTCAAGATAAGAACAAGATTTAAACTTTATTCATTCTCGGAACTTATACAGTAAAGATAGAAGAACTCTTTACACTTCCATAAGCCCGTCCATCATATGATCACAAAAGCAGCACTCACAAGCTGCGCACGTATAAGGTAACTCATCTATGGGAATAATTTTGTTGGTTATTGCCGCACCTATCTCAGTGGTATGAGGTGTTCTAACAAAAGGACCTCTGAGAGAGGCAAGCCAAAAACGGGGTAAAGACATATCTTCTGAATAGATGTAAATGGATGTGATGTGATGTGGATCTAAATAGATGTGAGGTGATGTGATGTGATGTGGGTTTGGATAGATATAAATGGATGTGATAGGATGTGATGTGTATGGATGTCATGAGATGTGGATAGATGTGAATGGATGTGATGAGATGTGGATGGATGTGATGTGATGTGGATCTGAATGAATGTAAATGGATATGACGTGATGTGGATGGATGTGATGAGATGTGATGAGATGTGATGTGGGTCTAAATGAACGTAAATAGATATGATGTAATGTGGATGGATGTGGTGTGATGTGATACGGATCTAGATAGATGTAAATGGATGTGGTGAGATGTGGATGGATGTGATGAGATGTAGATGGATGTGAATGGATGTGATGAGATGTGGATGGATGTGAATGGATGTGATGTGATGAGATGTGGATGGATGTGAATGGATGTGATGTGATGTGGATGGATGTGAATGGATGTGAATAGATGTAATATGAGATGAATGAATCTGAATGGATGTGCTACGATGAGAGTGGATGTAAATGGATGAGATTGGATGTAGGACAATGGGAATGGATGTGGAATGTGCAATGTGAATTAATGTAGAAGAATGTGGAATAATGAGAAATGACATGGAACGATGTGGATAGATGGGAGTTGTTGGAAACTGTAAATGTATATGAAATCTGTTTTTAAAAGACTATTTTATGTCAAGAATACTGGGAAGCATTTTGACTTTCTTATAGATTAAGGTCTTGAGGACCTAAGCGATAAGGTTGCAACCAGCTGATGGAGAGTCAATGAAGGATGTCGCACGTGGTAAGGTCGGCCGAGGTCTTGAGACCAACCTCGGTTCGTCGATTAAAATGGTGAGCTTCTGGTACGGTGGATGGGGGACGAAGGAAGCGGCCTATGAGTGAAGTGCTAGGTGACCAGCAAAGGAGCCAAGAGGGTGCTGACTATACGGTGCTCAGGCTCTGGGTCGCCGAAGATACCCACACGTGCGTCGGGGAAGAAAAATGAGTTGGAGTTGTTTTCTGATCTGGTTGATTGACCTTGTTGGTCTTCAACGGATGAGTCCATGGAACTTTTATATGGATCTTGTTGGTTGATGTAAGATTCCTCCCTAGCCCCTTAAGATGTCCAGTTTCTTCCCCTGTAATCAATTCCCTTTTCAGAATAATAAAAGATCTTATTTTTACCTGTTTTGGTCTAGAGAGAGAAAATATTCTAGAGAGAGATAACTCAGTTTTTAGATATCTTTGGATGGAAAAATATCCTTTCTTATTAAAATAAATTCCCTCGAAACAGAAGTTTAAAAAGAATTTCCTAAGGTGCATTAGAAATAAATTATAATCTGTTCAAAAGACCTTAGCCTAAGGGTCCAGATTTTTTGAAAATTTTGGATTAAGGTTCTGAGGGACCAATACGATTAATCCAAATGTAGGGAGGAGATAAATTGAAGAAATAAAGAAACCCCCCCCCAAAAATGAGTAAATACTCACATAAGATGAAGAGTGGACTAAGGACCAAAGGAAACATTAAAAAAATGTGGGGATACCCCCTCATGAAGGAGGCACCTTTTTTCTCATCATTGCTTCCCAATTTTAAATCAATTAAGGAGATATTTCATCTCTCCTCTCTCCTATTTCAAGTCTAGTTCCAAAAAGTAAGCTGAACTGACCCCAAAATGGTCAAAAATTGACCAAAATGATCTGGAAAATTCTAGAATCAGTTTGCTTGGTTTGAGGCTCACTTTTTCCTATAAATAGAAGCCTCCCCCCTTTGTAAAAGCTTAATAGTGTTTATGCACTGTTACTCTACTCCTACCCAGAGCCAATTACATTGAATTCTCTTGATAATTCAATTGTTTTTGACTAAATCCTCTCCAAAGAAATTGGTGGCCACTTTTGATCCAAACAAGAGCAGAACTCTCAATCCCTCAAGCCAAAGGAAAGCTTACAAAACTCCATGTAAGTTAAAATTTCTACTTTTTAATTTCAAATCTATGGTTTTTTGATTTCCTTGCTTTTTTTATACTTGATTAAAGTGAATCGTGATGATATGCCTTGATGAAGAGGCTACCCCCTTCTCTTTCTTAAGAATTCAGCCTTTCTTTATCCTAGAATGAGTAACAAATAAATTGATTAAACTTTTCTTATTGTCTACTCACTAGAAAGTGAAAATTGAGTAGATTAGAGTACTTTACTTCAAATTGGGGTTAATTTTAAATTGAAAATAGAATGTTAAAAATTAAGAAATGGTCAGCCATACAAAGGAGGTTATGGCAAAATTTTCTTGAATTTTGTGGAAAATAAAGTTTATCTTTATGTTATTCTAAAAGAGTAATTCCCACCCTTTTTGCATTCTAAAAGAAATATTTTTATTTACTCCATGTACATATTCACCTATGAATATGCATGGATATCATTGATATTAATTATTAAAATTAATTTCTATGCATAGAAAGATGCATATTGAAATTTTTTTACTTATGAAAGTGTTGTTTTCATTGAATTTAATTTCTATGCATAGAAAAATGCATATTGGAAATTTTCATATTATAAAAGTGTTATTTTCATTGAATTGAATTTCTATGCATAGAAAGATGCATATTGGAATTCTTTTTAATTATAAAAGTGTTATTTTCATTGAATTTAATTTCTATGCATAGAAAGATGTATATTGGAAATTTTTTTATTATAAAAGAGTTATTTTCATTGAATTTAATTTCTATGCATGGAAAGATGCGTAATGGAAATTTTTTAATTATAAAAGTGTTATTTTCATTGAATTTAAATTCTATGCATAGAAAGATGCATATTGAAAATTTTTTTATTATAAAAGTGTTATTTTTATTGAATTTAATTTCTATGCATAGAAAGATGCATATTGGAAATTTCTTTATTATAAAAGTGTTATTTTAATTGAATTTAAATTCTATGCATAGAAAGATGCATATTGGAAATTCTTTTATTATAAAAGTATTATTTTCATTGAGTTTAATTTCTATGCATGAAAAGATGCATAATGGAAATTTTTTTATTATAAAAGTGTTATTTTCATTGAATTTAATTTCTATGCAAAAAAAGATGTATAAGGAAATTCTTTTTATTTTAAAAGTGTTATTCCCGTTGACGTTGAATTTTATGCATAAATAGATGCATAAAGACTTTTTTTATCAAAACATGGAGGAAGAGTACTTTGATGTAACCGGTTAATGAGAGGAGCAAGATGGCTCTCGCCAGATTAAAAATTGCGGAAACGGCCAAGGCTACATGGAGGAACCATTGCGAGACAAATCGTCTCAACCGGAATACCCAGACCTGGTCAGATCTTAAAGCTTACCTCAGAAAGAGGTTCTGTCCTCCAGGCTTCCTGGAAACCAGAATGAATGAGTTCTTGGAATTGAAGCAGGATAGGCAGACAATTGAAGAATACCATCAGACATTTGCCCTTCTCCTCAAATATTCTCCACTTTTGGATGAAGAGCAGCTGATGACCAGATTCATTCGAGGAATGAACGAGCAATTGGACACTTTAGTGAGAAATGCCAAACCAATCTCAATGGCCGAAGCTGTCAGAATGGCAAAGAACTTTGCCAAGGCATTTGTTATCAAGGTCCCACCAAAGCCTGCACCCTCAAACTTTAAAAGTTTCCAAACCCCGGGAAGTACTTCAAACTTTCCACCCCCAAAGAGGCAACAAGGGCCAAATCAGAATCAAGATGCTGGTAGATTCAGAAGTGAAGGAAGACCCGTCAAAACACTTTCTCAAGAGCCCCTTCTTTTTCAAGGACTAAGAGGGATGAGCTTAGAAGTGAGAACGGATGTTTTGTATGTCAGGGTTTCGGTCACCAGCTTAACGATTGCCCGACTCTTGCCATGTCAAGAGGACAGGGAAGACAAGGACCCAGAATGCACAGACCAGCCCCTTCCTATCAGTCAACCGTCTCGTCAAAATCAAGGCAATCCCAGCAGAAATCCACTCAGCCATCTGCCTCTGTTCAGAGTAATCTCAGAACTCCCTCCCAGAACTAGGGTAACCAAAGAGAAAGAGTTCCGCCCCAATCTGCACAGCAGCCATAGCAGTTACAATAGCTGAAGTAGTGGAAGAGGACAAAGATGCCTCCAATTCGAGAAGTATATCATGTGATAGAATTGACCCCCGGAGTTCAGCCAGTAGCCCAGCGCACGTACAGAGTGCCAGTCCCTGAAGCCATTGAACTTAAGGAACAACTTAGGTAGCTGTTAGAACAAGGGTTTGTAACACCCAGTGTTTCACCTTGGGGAGCACCAGTTCTCTTTCAGAAAAAGAAAGATGGAACGCTAAGACTCTGTGTGGATTACAGAGGTCTCAATCAGCTGACAGTTAAGAATAAGTATCTTATTCCTAGAATTGATGAGCTTCTGGACAGGCTAAGTGGAGCCCAGATCTTCACAAAGATAGATCTCAAATCAGGGTATTACCAAATCAGGATTAATGAGCAAGATATCCCAAAGACAGCCACCATCAATACTCAATATGGACACTATGAATTTATAGTCATGCCGTTTGGATTGACAAATGTCCCAGCTACATTCAATCACCTAATGCAAGACATTCTCAGAGAATACTTGGATGATTTTGTTCTTGTTTTCTTTGATGATATTCTGATTTACTCAAAGAATGCAGCTGACCATGAAGCTCACGTCCGAAAAGTTCTTGAGATTCTAAGGAAGCAGCAACTCTTTGCAAAAAAGAGCAAATGCACTTTCTCTATCGACCATGTTGAATACTTGGGCTTCCTATTGGTATCCAAAGATGAAATTTCTCCAGACTCCGCAAAAGTCCAAATAGTCATAGATTGGCCTTAACCAAAGACAGTGA
The DNA here is from genome assembly GCF_041138505.1 of Cibotium barometz. Taxonomy (NCBI): domain Eukaryota; kingdom Viridiplantae; phylum Streptophyta; class Polypodiopsida; order Cyatheales; family Cibotiaceae; genus Cibotium; species Cibotium barometz. Next base: position 54,378,590 of record NC_141046.1, on the reverse strand, counting down.
AAGAAGTCAGGGGATTCTTGGGATTAACTGGTTGGTATAGAATTTTTATACCTAAGTATGCTCTCATAGCTTCCCCCCTGACTAATCTTCTCAAGAAGAATATCCCGTTCCAATGGTCTGCCAGGTGTCAAAGCGCTTTTGATAAGCTGAAGATTGCCTCTTGGTCACCAATCCCGTTCTGAAATTGCCAAATTTCTCTCTACCCTTTGAGGTAGTAACTGATGTCAGTGGTTTTGCCCTGGGAGGTGTGCTCATGCAAGCAGGACATGCAGTGGCCTATGAATCTCGAAAACTCAGAACGCATGAGAGAAATTATGCTGTCCACGACCTGGAGCTACTTTCAGTAGTCTATGCCCTGAAGTTGTGGAGACATTACCTACTGGGTCAAAGATTCACTTTGATGACAGATTATGTTGTCTATGCCTTGAAGTTGTGGAGACATTACCTACTACTGGGTCAAAGATCCACTTTGATGACAGATCATAAGAGCTTAAAGTGGCTTTTCACTCAAAAGGATCTCAACATGCGCCAAAGAAGGTGGATGCAGACCCTGCAGGAATTTGATTTTGAAATCAAGTACCGCCCAGGCAAAGAAAATGTGGTAGCAGATGCCCTCAGCAGAAAAGCCTCCTTGCTTGTAATCACAGTGGTGTGAAATCCATTGATTAATGAAGCAAGAGAGAAGATCATGCAGGATAGATTCTTTGGCCCTATTGCTACCCTACTTATGCAAGAAATGAAAAGTCCTCGGGAGTTGAACCGAGTTCAAGGGTACAGCCTGGATGATGGAATTATATATTATAATAGCAGGCTATGCATTCCCAATGATGAGGGAACTAAGGGTCAAATTCTGAATGAAGCCCATGACAGCCTTATTGTTGCAGGACATCCAGGTTTCATCAAGACCTACGTGTTTGTAAAGAAAAGCTTCTTTTGTTCTGGACTAAAAAAGGACGTACTTAATCATGTACGTCAATGCCTAATTTGTCAGAAAATCAAAGCAGAGAGAGTAAAAATGCCTAGGAAGATACATCCATTAGACATCCCCCAGATGAAGTGGGAATGTATCAATATGGATTTTATTACTGGACTACCTTCAGTGCAATCAAGTTATAACTCCATCTTCGTGGTAGTTGATAGACTAACCAAAGTTGCCCATCTGATTCCAGTAAAAGAAACTTACACTACAGTGGATGTGGCTAGAGTGTTCCTCAAGGAAATCTTCAGATTGCATGGCCTACCACCCAAGAGAATAGTAAGTGATCGAGATCCCAAGTTCATGTCAAGATTCTGGACTGCATTTTTCGAAGCAGTAGGAACTTTCTTGGATCTTAGTACAGCTTACCACCCTGAGACTGATGGTCAAACAGAATTAAAGGGTGAAACAAGTAATAAAAGATATACTTCGGTCATGCTGTGGAAGGGAACCCAAGAAGTGACTAAGCTATCTGCACCTAGTCGAGTTTGCCTAGAATGCTTCTTATCACCGAAGCATCAGGATGAGCCCTTTCAAAGCTCTGTATGGACAAGACTGCCTAACACCATTAACTTGGTCTAACCCATTGATTAGGGTCGAGATGTCCAGACAGATGCTTAACGACATGGAGCAGCAGATGCAGTTAATCCGCAAAGATTTAAGATCTGCCCAGGATAGACAAAAGCAGTATGCAAATAAGAAGAGATCAGTCAAAAAATTCGAAGAAGCAGATATGGTCTTTATTCGAGTACGCCCCAAAAGTTCTCTATCTCTTGGGAAGTACAAGAAAATATCCCCCCAGATACTGTGGGGCATATCTGATTACAAAGAAAGTAGGTGACAGCCTATGAAATTTTTCTGCCTCCTCATCTCGAAGTACATAATGTATTTCATGTCAGCCTACTTAAAAAGTATGTATCGAGCCCCAATCATGTGCTTAATGATGAACTCTTAACTTCTTCAACCCAAGGGCTGATGGAACTCTAACCTGAAGAAATCCTTGATGGTCGAGAGAAGGTTCTCAAGAACAGAATTCTAAGAGAATTATTAGTCAAATGGAAGTTCTATCCTTTTGAAGATGCCACCTAGGAGAAAGAAGCCGAATTGATGCGAGATTACCCCAGTTTGCGAGATGAGGACATCTCGCATTTTTCAAGTGGAAAAGAATGTAAGATTCTTCCCCAGCCCCTCAAGATGTCCAGTTTCTTCCCCTGTATTCAATCCCCTTTTCAGAATAATAAAAGATCTTGTTTCTACCTGTTTTGGCCTAGAGAGAGAAAATATTCTAGAGAGAGATAACTCAATTTTTAGATATCTTTCGATGGAAAAATATCTTTTCTTATTAAAATAAATTCTCCCGAAACAGAAGTTTAAAAAAGAATTTCCTAAGGTGCATTAGAAATAAATTATAATCTGCTCAAAAGACCTTAGTCTAAGGGTCCAGATTTTCTAAAAATTTTGGATTAAGGTTCTGAGGGACCAATAAGATTAATCCAAATGTAGGGAGGAGATAAATTGAAGAAATAAAGAAAACCCCCCCCAAAAATGAGTAAATACTCACATAAGATAAAGAGAGGACTAAGGACCAAAGGAAACATTTTAAAAATGAATTTTTGACACTTCAGAGTGGGGATACCCCATCATGAAGGAGATGCCTTTTTTCTCATCAATTCTTCCCAATTTTAAATCAATTAAGGAGATATTTCATCTCTTCTCTCTCCTATTTCAAGTCTAGTTTCAAAAAGTAAGCTGAATTGACCCCAAAATGGTCAAAAATTGACCAAAATGATCTGGAAAATTCTAGAATCAGTTTGCTTGGTTTGAGGCTCACTTCTTCCTATAAATAGAAGCCTCCCCCTTTGTAAAAGCTTAATAAAGTTTATGCACTGTTACTCTACTCCTACCCAGAGCCAATTATATTGAATTCTCTTGATAGTTCAATTGTTTTTGACTAAATCCTCTCCAAAGAAATTGGTGGCCACTCTTGATCCAAACAAGAGTAGAACTCTCAATCCCTCAAGCCAAAGGAAAGCTTACAAAGCTCCATGTAAGCTAAAATTTCTACTTTTTAATTTCAAATCTATGGTTTTCTGATTTCCTTGCTTTTTTTTATAGTTGATTAAAGTGAATCCTAATGTTATGCCTTGATGAAAAGGCTACCCCCTTCTCTTCCTTAAGAATTCAGCCTTTCTTTATCCTAGAATGAGTAACAAATAAATTGATTAAACTTTTCTTATTGTCTACTCACTAGAAAGTGAAAATTGAGTAGATTAGAGTACTTTACTTCAAATTGGGGTTAATTTTAAATTGAAAATAGAATGTTAAAAATTGAGAAATGGTTAGCCATACAAAGGACGTTATGGCAAAATTTTCTTGAATTTTGTGGAAAATAAAGTTTATCTTTATGTTATCCTAAAAGAGTAAATCCCACCCTTTTCTGCATTCTAAAAGAAATATTTTTATTTACTCCATGTACATATTCACCTATGAATATGCATGGATATCATTGATTTTATTTATTGAAATTAATTTCTATGCATAGAAAGATGCATATTGGAATTTTTTTATTATAAAAGTGTTGTTTTCATTGAATTTATATTCTATGCATAGAAAGATGCATATTGAATTTTTTTTATTATAAAAGTGTTATTTTTATTGAATTTAATTTCTATGCATAGAAAGATGCATATTGATTTTTTTTAATTATAAAAGTGTTATTTTCATTGAATTTAATTTCTATGCATAGAAAGATGCATATTGGAAAAACATTTATTATAAAAGTGTTATTTTTATTTAATTTAATTTCTATGATTGGAAAGATGCATAATGAAATTTTTTTTATTATAAAAGTGTTATTTTCATTGAATTTAAATTCTATGCATAGAAAGATGCATATTGGAAAATTTTTTATTATAAAAGTGTTATTTTCATTGAATTTAATTTCTATGCATAGAAAGATGCATATTGGAAATTTCTTTATTATAAAAGTGTTATTTTCATTGAATTTAAATTCTATGCATAGAAAGATGCATATTGGAAAATGTTTTTATTATAAAAGTGTTATTTTTGTTGAATTTAATTTCTATGCATAGAAAGATGCGTATTGGAATTTTTTTAATTATAAAAGTTTGTTTTAAATATTTAAAATGTCCTTCTGTTGAACCCACGTGATACTTACATATTTATACGAGTGACCCCCCCGAGGTTATTTATCATATTAGTAATGCTAATTAGTATACAAGCCATACCTGGAGGCACACTGTAAATGCTAGTTAGCAGACTGTGTATGCTAGTTAGCATACTCTATGTGCTAATTAGCACACTCTACATGCTAGAACATGCTATACTGTATATGCTAGTTCAAATCTTCAATATGTTGATCACCTTACAGAGTGCGTTATTTATCATATTAGTAATGCTAATTAGTATACAAGCCATTCCTGGAGGCACACTGTAAATGCTATAGTTAGCAGACTATGTATGCTAGTTAGCATACTCTATGCGCTAATTAGTACACTCTACATGCTAGTTAGTATACAAGCCATACCTGGAGGCACACTGTAAATGCTAGTTAGCAGACTGTGTATGCTAGTTAGCATACTCTATGTGCTGATTAGCACACTCTACATGCTAGTTAGCATGTAAATGCTAGTAAGCATGCTGTGAGTGCTAGTTCGCATATGGTAGGTGCTAATTAGCATACTGTAAGTGCTAGTTAGCATACTCTAAGTGCTAGTTAGCATATTCTAAGTGCTAGTTAGCATACTCAAGGTGCTAGTTAGCATAATGTAGTGTATCTTAGCATACTGTAAGTGCTAGTTAGCATATGATTAGTGATAGTTAGCACTCTGTATGTGCTTATTAGCATACTGTGAGTGCTAATTAGCATACTTTAAGTACTGGTTAGCATTACTTAGCATACTGAATGTGCTAGTTAGCATAATGAATGTGCTTGTTAGCATACTGTTTGTGCTAGTTAGCACTGTTTGTGCTAGTTAGCACACTGAATGTACCAATTAGCTAACTGAATGTGCTACTTAGCATACTTAATGTACCAATTAGCCTATTGAATGTGTTAGTTAGTATACTGTCAGTGCTAGTTAGCATTCTGCAAGTGCTAGTTAGCATACTGTGAGTGCTAGTTAACATACTGCACATGCATGGAAGCATATTGTAAGTGCTAGTTAGCATACTGTAAGTGCTAGTTACTGTAAGTGCTGGTTACATACAGTATGATTTCGTGCATGGCCTGTATACTAATTAGCATAACTAGCATAATAAACGCCTTCTAACTCTCATAATTGCAGGTTGAGCTCTTCTATAGATTCAAAGAAAAGCATCCAGATTGCAAAATAGGTATGAGAATGTTTGAGATGATGAAGCCATTTTTTGTACGACGGGCTCAAAGATAGAGACACATGCTACTGCGAATATCATGTGCAGATGTCCTTTTTAAAGGACACACTTAACCATATGCGGTCTCAGTCATTCGGGCTGCATGGAGCCCAATGCGGATGTACATGCAGCGTTTGCGTCAGAGGTGATGAAACTAGCAGGGGTTGCATGGCTTTATGTCAAACTTTCAAAGGTGTCACACATCTATGGGAGTCAGTTGTTCTCTGCCCGAAGCAGATAGATGTTGGTTACCACAATAGATGTTGCTTGTGCTCCAAATATACACACTGAAGAACTGAAGACACCAGTCCAAAAACATGTGGTTGTCCTTGCGACAGAACACCTGCTTATCCTCTACATTGTATTTTAACATTTCATCTGCATATGCAGGGGGCTTTTTGCCGAAGCGAGTCTCTACCACCCTCAGCAAAAGACCGTTGAGATCTAGTAAAAGAGCCCTTTTTTCATCACATAGTCGCTTAGGCACCCATATTGGGTCTGGAAGAGGATACCATTCGGCATATATAACCTCCCCTGATGGGTGAACATAATTTAGGCGCTCAAAAATTCTACGGGCACGCTGTGAATATCGTTCGAGCCGCTTTTTAATCTCCAATTTTTGTCTCCTTATCTGCCTGACTTTGCGGATTCGCCATTTTCGTAATTTCTGCCATTACATGGTAGCATTTATATCAAGCAAGGCAATTAATGCCAGTTTCTCTTCCTCTGCACAGAAACAGCGATACGAAGTGAAGAAGTTCATAGATTGGCAGAAAATTATAATGGACTGTTGCTCAACATTATATTACACAAAGACATTTTCACCGGAAAAATAAAAAAAATTACATGACAGCCACAAGAGGCATTAGGTTTTCAAAATGGCATAGACATAAGAGTGAAGGGCATAGGTATGGGAACACCAAGTAAAGGCTAAACAACTGAACAGTGACAGTTGCCTGCTTACAGTATAGAATCTGGGCAAAAAAGGAAAGGTTTTAACACAGTTTTTTTGCAAGCTCTTGAGCGGGTGGCTTTCTTTTCGCCTTTGGTGCTTTCAACTTTGTCCTTCATCTTCTTTGGGGAACCATAGCCGTTGCTTGCAGTTTCTTCAGGTACCTCTTCCGGGCCCACTTTTCTCTTTGCCTTAGTCTTTCGCAAAAAACCCTCGAGAGGGCTGTTATCACCAACTTCCTGCGGGTCCTCTATGCTGTTAGTCTTCAATGTTTCCCCTGATGCACTGGCACTAGCCATTGTCTGTTGAGAAGTTTTTACTGTGTCAGTTGTTTACAGAGCAGGCATGGCATGCGCATGAGGAACCATGACAAAAAAATCTTCTTTTGATTTACTGCTCACGTCACCGCCTTCCTCTGTTGTTTTTATGCTTGCACTTTGCATTTGCTGGGATCCCACATCTACTCCTTCATTCATTGTACTAGCTCACCACCCTTCTCAGTCGAGAAGGGTTCTCAGTTGCAGCCTTTCCCTTACCTTTGGTGTCATGCACACTGCCCACATCATGTAGGGGCTTTGAGAGGCCTGCAACAAAAAAATCTTTGATTACACCCTTTATAAGCATGTCATGTATGCTACATAGTATGTTTCATATGCTAACTATGTGTGTGCTGCTAGGCCAGTACATGCTAATTAGCATTCTCGTGTATGCTAGCTAGCATAATCATATATGCTAACTAGAATATCAAGTATGCTAATAAGCATACCAGGTATGCTAACTAGTAAACCTTATAATCTCTAAGCAATTCAAGTGTACCCAAAAGCTTCTATGTGCCTACTAGAGCACAATATATGCTAATTAGCATATCCAACATGCTTAATAGCATATCAAGTATGCTAATTAGCATATCCAGTATGCTAGTTAGCATACAGGATATGCTAATTAGCATATCCAGTATACTAACCAGCATACTGGATATGCTAGTTAGTATATCCTGTATGCTAACTATCATTCCAGCTAGCATATCCGGTATGCTAATAAGCATATCCAATATGCTAACTAGCATACCTAGTATGCTAACTAGTAGACCTTATAACCTCTAAGCTAATCCAATATGCTCCAAAATGCTTACTAGCATATAAAAATTGGTAATTAGCATATCCAACATGCTTAATAACTAGCATATTCAGTATGCTAATTAGCATAACCAATATGCTAGTTAGCATACAGGATATGCTAATTAGCATATCCTGTATGCTAATTAGCATTTCAGATAGCAATCCAATATGCTAACTAGCATACTGGATATGCTAATTAGCATTCAATATGCTAACTCCGGTATGCTAATAAGCATACCCAATATGCTTACTAGCATATTGGATATGCTAATTAGCATCCACTCATCCAACTAGCATATCCAGTGTGCTAGTTAGCATACTGGTTATGCTAATTAGCGTATCTTGTATGCTAGTTAGCGTATCCAATATCCTAACTAGCATATCCATTGTGTTTATTAGCATTCTGGATACGCTTTTTAGCATTTTTGGTATGCTAGATAGCATGCTAGTTAACATATCTCGTATGCTAGTTAGCATACTGGATATGCTAGCAGGCCTACTTGATATGCTAATTAGCATATCCGGTATGCTTGTTAGCGTATTGGGTATGCTAACTAGCATATATGCTATGCTAGTTAGTATACAGGGTATGCTTAGTAGGATGCTAGTTAGCATACAGAGTATGCTAACGACGATGCTAGTTAGCATACAGAGTATGCTAACGACGATGCTAGTTAGCATACAAAGTATGCTAACGATGATGCTAGTTAGCATGCAGGGTATGCTAACTAGCATATACAGTATATGCTAGTTAGCATCCTACTAGCATATCTAGTATGCTAACTAGTATACTAGATATGTTAATTATAGCATATGCAATATGCTAACTATCATACTGTATATGCTAACTAGCATATCTAGTATGATAACTAGCATACTTGGCATGCTAATTAGCATATTCATTATGCTAACTAGCACACCTTTTATTCCCAATATGATCAAGCTTGCAGACTGTATGTCATGTATGCTAGCTAGCAAGCATACATTCAAGTATGGTTTCTTACCAATCTCTGGTGTGGTTGGATGTCGTTGTGTTGCAAGGTTGCACAACCATGCGGTAGGTATGCTTTTTTTGCAGAAGGGAGCCCTACATACGGTCCCAAGGGAGCATGTAGTAGCAAAGCACATAAGGTGATAATTATGCTCACAAGGGAGCTTGACCATTGCAAGGAATGGTTGGACCTCAAGGGGCAGACCACAGCTAGTACACAGGTTTGTTCTGATGCTGTCTTGCACCTCTCTATCATTCATAAAACTAGCAAGGGCTAGATTAGTTAGGGCAGTTTGGAGAAACGAACCCTGCAGAGCTTGGACTGCATGTGCATCAGAAGTTCAAGTTGGCTTTCAGAGTTCTGCAGCTTGGATTTTGCAATTTCCACCTCAACCTACAAAACCAAGACAAAAAAGAGCATGGTAAGTACATGAGTTACCTGAGCACATGTACCAAACATAAAGTGCAGAGATGAAACTTACGAACACTTACCAGTTTACAGGTTATGTCTATGTCACTATCTATGGGGTCATCTTCACGAAGAGGAAACCCCATAGCCTCTATGGTGTCTTTGGTTGTCTCTATTCTGACTTCAATTTCACCGGGCATCCACATCATTGCTTTGCAATAGAGCCTCCAACTCCATCTCAGCTGCTTGCAACCTCTGTCTATGGCCGTGACAATAGGAGTGACCTTCGCATTTTTTGCATTCAAAGCCCTAGCAAGTTCCAGGCCCTCTTGCACTTTGTTTAGATTCTGTTTCTCATAATGTAGCTGTGTTTTCATTTGAAGGCTGCACTGCCATTCCTCCAACCCACAAAATGAAGAAGCTTCCATCTCCTGTCGACTATCTTGATGAGGCTGAAGTGTGGCCTTGGTAGATTTGGCAGTACTCTTTCCTGCCAATGCCATGTTTTCCTTGCAAATGTCAGTAGACTCATCCTCAATTTTTGAAGCTGGAAGCTAAAGATTGCGTAGTCTCCACTTGTTAACATGGCCCTCATAATAGCCCTTCTCTCGAATATCCTACAAGTACTGCACTGCAAACTCGGCCCAATTGAACCTAATGGCTGTCCCGCTTGCAATCACGGCAGGACTGAATTCTTTCACAAAACCCTTTACAAATGCAAAGGAAATTTCCATGTTGGTTGGGGTCTTCTGGTATACATTGTAGTGCAGTTTCATCATCGACTCATACATTTCGGTGTGGATGGTGCTGCATTTGATGCGGTACTGGCTGGGATCCTTTGTTTGTTTGAACACACTGAACCATTCAGCGTCAGTGACCTGCTCCCACCTAACCATTTTGGGATCTAAACCCTCCATGGAAAGGCCATAAGCAGCATTGAACTCTACCAAAGTTGTACATAATTTTTCCTGCATGGGGATCACGACCTTTGGAGCTTTCCATCGGCCTGCACACATCAAAGGGAAATGTGCTCAACTGTAAAGGGAAATGTGCTCAACTATATTGCATGGACATGTTAACTGTATTGCATGGAGCTTCTTATGGTGCTGAAGCCGAAAGTAGAAGAGAAAACACACAGAACCCGCACAAGAGAGAGAGAGAGAGAGTACCCGAGAGGGACATTGGAGAACCTTGAGATCGCTTTGCGCTTTTGCAGGGAGATGGAGAAGCAGAAGGGGCTCTATGTTTTCTGTGTATAGGAGAAGGCGGCACGGCTCTACGTTTTCTGGGTATAGGAGAACGCGAATGCGCCGCCTTGCTTGCGGGCTCCATGGTGCTCTGGCCTTTGCACTTCATCACCCCACCACTCCACTGTAACGCCCGTACTAACTGGCTTCAAAGACTAGCACGTAATTCAATATACCACAACTTTCATTGATTATTCTTTTTTTTTTTGAAGTGCTCATTTGAGTTTTTTGTATCAGCCAGAAGTTTTAAATATGATTACTAATATAGTGACTTACATGCCTAAACTTATGCTAACTAGGAATGCTTGTTCACACATGTGAACTAGCATAAAAAGCGTAGCACGTTAACATGCTTCTACCCAGGGTTAAAGATAACCGAATTCAACAAGTATTTCTATGAGTAAATAGAAGAGGATTGGTGCAAGATTCATGTGAAGTAATGTGCATGATGAATAGAGGTATTCTACAAGACGATACTAAGATTATGAAATTGCTATCATAAGTTAGATTGCGTAAAGGATTGATTCCCTTACGTTTCTCCATGAGAATTTATTAAGTACCATATTACATGAGGGTATAGAATAAGGAATTCGAAGGTTTATAGCATTTGAGAGATATATGGATGCATGAACTTAGGATAATAAGGCCAATTAACTTTAGAATAATAGACCTTTTGGAGGCACAACAAAACAAGCCAAACACATGAAATAATAAGGGACTCGGAACAATGTTTAGATAAAAGAAAATTTCTACCTAGTGGGGACACCACTTTGAAAGAGAGAGGAGGATTTACTTAGATACTACCCCAGCTCGTGAGATGAGGACATCTCGAATCTTTTAAGTGGGGGAGATTGTAAGGTCCCTCCCAAGCCATGTATGTATGTGTCTCTTGAGATGAGGACATCTCGAATCTTTTAAGTGGGGGAGATTGTAAAGTCCCTCCCAAGCCATGTATGTATGTGGACATCTCGAATCTTTTAAGTGGGGGAGATTGTAATGTCCCTCCCAAGCCATGTATGTATGTGTCTCTTTTAATATAGATTTCAATAAGGAAAGAGAGTGTACTTAGAGAAGAGTGAGACAATAAGGCTAGAAATATTAAGAAAGTGTTAGAATAAAAATATTAGCTCCAAAAATCCTAAAAGAATTAAGAAGACAAGAATAGTTCTGTTATTAAGAGATAAGTATCTCCAAATATAGAAATTTAAATTTAGATGATAAGAGGTCATATTTAGAGTACTTTTACATATTTAGAGTCCATGCATACTAAAAATGTGGAAAACAATGCGTTTCTAAAGATGGTGCATTTGTGGCTATATACAGACGTTTTTGCCTATTCTACTCGCGATAGCTTGTAGAGTAGATAGCTTCCAATTTTTTTGACTGGTTATATGACCATATTCTGAGTTTTAATTAGAGAGTTATGGCCGAAACAATTTGCTGATTCTGTCAGGGTCTCTACACAGGGAAAACTGTAAGAAGGCAGCAAGTAGCCTCAAGGTAATCCTAGAGCTTGAGATGTACATATCCCTTCATTCTTATCTAATATCTTAGAAAAGAAGCTTAGATTGCTATGGTCTTGGAGGAAGAGACCGAAACTCCATAGCTTTTCTTTTAGAGAAAGAATAGTATGCCGTAGCCGTAAGAGAAGGCTATTTTGCCATAGATCTTAGAAAGAGAGAAGAGTCACAGTACGAGTAAGAGGAGATAAAGCTTGGGGATGATTGGATGATTTCAATCGTAAGAGAAGGTATTAGAAGACTCTATTCTCATATGTCAAGTTCTAAAGCTCTTGTTAAACGAGCAAAGGCAACGATAAACGATAAATTTCTATAAGGTATATACATATTTTGTTTTTCAATTATATATCATTCTTAGGGGTTGAGGTATGGCCCCAGCTTCTCTATTAATTATAGTGATCTATTTGATTGATTTACTATTTAAAGTTTGTATTCTTTTAAACAACAGCATATGCCTTAATAAAGAATGTCTTATCGCAATCTCAAGTTGAAATGCTAAATCTTTGTGAAAAGGATTGTTTTCTTAAGAAGGTAACATGGATTCTAGTCCTATGGTTTAGTGAGTAAATGGATTGTTATCTTGGTTAAGGTACAGGTTGTACAACTCTCCCTGCCTTGACGCTGCCCCGTTCTTGTGCTTTATAGCCGGACAGCGGAGACATTAGTAAGGCCCGAAGTTGGCCTATGGTATCCCTCATACCATTGCGAGAATGAGGTTCGCCAATTGAGGCGAGTGATTGTGATGCTGCCTAGTTCTGAGAGCCCTGGCTAGTGCGGTGAATTAGTCCACCCTAGTGTGTAGACATCTCTCTGAGGGACGGGAGGATCGAGCGATGGAGCCTAAGAGGGCGACGGGCCGGCTTGAGTCCTTGCCAGTGGCGACCGACGATGAGGTGTATGGTCCCGTAGGGTTTTTCCCACCATGTAGAGGCTAGAAGGCCGAATTCTAGATCATCGACGGTATAAAGGAAAAGAATAAGAAAGCCGGTTTGGCTTGTATGAAATTGATTCATGTATAAACTTTTTTTTAAAAAATCTTATCTTTGGCATTATTGTACTGTGGAAAAAGGCTGTTTTAATAAACCTTGTGAAAAGGGCCTTAATTAAGGAACATATTTATTTATGTCAAACAGTGTGGTAGGATTAATTAGAAAACAGAGTAGGGTGGAAAGTGGGAGGATAGAATGCCCCGACGGCACCATCCTATGGACGGGTGGACCCCACTAGTCAGGTAGCTTTCCAACATATTAAGTGAAAGCCCTACGTTAGATAAATAGGTTCTCGGGCAATTCTATTCTAAAAGACTAGGCGAGCGGCTGTGCCTTGCATGGATGAGGAAAAAAGTGTTGTCTCTAAGAATCAAGACTATTAGCTGCCCAAATTATGATCAATTACCCTATGGGTGATTGATTTTTAGAAGACCACGTTCCCCCTGCGGGATAGAAATAGGTCTTACCTATGAATCGTATCCTTGAGTCTCTACATGGTCAAGGTGTCGATGAGTATGAAATTTTTTCCAAGATAAGACTTAGTGGACTATCTTAAGTGTTTCCCCTATTTTTGGAAGGGGAGATTTTTAGAAGACCACGCTCCCCCTGCGGGATAGAATTAGGTCTTACCTATGAATCGTATCCTTGAATTTCTGCATGGTCAAGGTGTCGATGAGTAGGAAATTTTCTCCAAGTTAAGACTTAGTGGACTATCTTAAGTGTTTCCCCCATTTTGGAAGGGGGGGAACCTTACAAGTGGTATCAGAGCCGATCTTAGTTCTTAGGATTTGTTTTTCAAAGGTGAACTATCAAAGGGATTAAAACAAGTGACTGTTTATCATATGAGGAGGAATCAATCATCTCTACTGGCCATAGAAGTGATTTGAATATCCTCAAATGTTGAGACAATCATCCTATGAAATTGTGCTTGTATCTTGGGGGTGCACACGCAAGATATTTGTACAATAAATTTGAGAAATTAGATTGCGGAGAAAACCTTTTGTGAGGAAAAGCATAGGGTGATTAAATTAAGAAACTAGTGAGAGACTGAATAGAAGGATAGACCAAAACTTTGTTTAGAGAAATTTTCAGGATTTATCTCATTAGTTTGCATATTATAAATTATTAAGATTATAACTCCATTAAGGTTTGAATAGTTGACGTGTGAATGTCATCCATTGGATGCTTTACACTAGGACAACCATCCAAGATCTTGAACCCATCTCAGACAAACATGGAGGATCATCATGCTCTTAGATGTGTTAATCCCAAGATACTAGATGTGTAATTTTCAGAAAACTAATCATCTCAAACATGTTAATCCTGATAATCTTTGGATGTGTCAATCCCAAGGCACCAGATGTGTAATTCTCAAAAAATGAAGATCTCACATATATTAATCCAGAGTGCCTTTAGATGTGACGCTATGATAAGTATTTGATAGCTTTGAGCTTTTCATGGATACAATGAAAGAAGGAAGTTCACCCTTGCTCGTCTAAAAATCGTAAGAAATGCCGAATTAGTTGAAGCACTGTTGTCAATCTAACCACTGGAGCTAGAATCATGAGATGCCATGAAAGCACTTTCGTGAAAGGATTTGTCCTCTAGGATTTCAAGAGGATAAAATGAATGAATTTTTTGGAGCTAACCCAAGAAAGGAAGACCCTAAAAGAATACCACCAAACTTTTGTTAAAATTCTTCGATTAGCTCCAAAGATGGATGAGGTAACTCTTCTCCACCATCAATTCATTTGGAAGCTTAATCTACCTTTGAATAATCTCATCAAGAATGTAAAACCATCCTCTATTTTAGAAGCCATAATTATAACCAGAGACTATGATAAAGTTTTTTTTTAATATAGAAAGTGTCGAGAAGGACATGAGTCCTTCCATGTTAATCAAGAAGAGGTCCCCTAATTCAAGAGGAACATCAAGCCCACCCTTGGCTACAAGGAATCATGAGCTAGAGCAAAAATTAGGGTTTTGCCCAGCATGTAGAGGCTGGAAGGCCAAATTCTAGATCATGGGTGGTATAAAGGAAAAGAATAAGAAAGCCGGTTTGGCTTGTATGAAATTGATTCATGTATAAACTTTTTTTTTATAAATCTTGTCTTGGTATTATTGTATTGTGTAAAAAGGCTTTTTTTTTGTGAAAAGGGCCTTAATTAAGGAACATGTTTATTTATGTCAAACAGTGTGGTAGGATTAATTAGAAAACAAATTGACACGTGAATAGGGTGGAAAGTGGGAGGATGGAATGCCCAAACGGCACCATCCTATGGGCAGGTAGACCCGATTAGTCGGGTAGCTTTCCAACATATTAAGTGAAAGCCCTACGTTAGATAAATAGGTTCTCGGGCAATTCTATTCTAGAAGATTAGGCCAGCGACTGTGCCTTGCATGGATGAGGAAAAAAGCGTTGCCTCTAGAAATCAAGTCTTGTAGTTGCCCAATTTATGATCAATTACCCTATGGGTGATTTGATTTTTAGAAGACCACGCTCCCCCTATGGGATAGAATTAGGTCTTACCTATGAATCGTATCCTTGAATCTCTGCATGGTCAAGGTGTCGATAAGTAGGAAATTTTCTCCAAGTTAAGACTTAGTGGACTATCTTAAGTGTTTTACCTATTTTGGAAGGGGGAGAACCTTACAAGTATTCACATTTAAACTGTTACTACTGGTTGGGCAAGTGCCCAAAGATTCTATTTGGCCTATTTCTTATACATTGCTTCATCTCATAATATATTGATATATTACAACACTTGAGAGAACATCCTAGATCACTACCACATGCTCTTGCAGTAGTAGCAGTCGGGAATTCCCATTAATTATCCACCATTGGACCTTTACAGGCACCCATACAAGTTTGAGATTTGGACACCATTGCTTCATGGCTTGTTTGTATATGAGTTTGGTCTTTGGGGGTTCACCTAAAAATATGTAAGTATATGATGTGAGTTCAAATGAAGGGATATTTTTATTCAAAATTTTAAGATAAATTTATAGAAATTACAAAGGGGGTTTTTAAAATCAATTTTGAAAAAAAATTCCATAAGTCCATAAAGAAAAAGGGGTCATTTTATTCATGAAAATTTCACAGGTAATGGGTTTTTTAAATAACCCTTGAATGCAAGTGATAAATAGGATTTCTTAGCTATGCACCCCCTAAGAATTTAGTATGTCCATCCTTTGATGTAGATTATTCATGCTTTGGCATTCAGTTCGGTGTGGCAAACCTTGTTAACCCTAAAGCCTTGAAACTCTTGTTGGAGCTTCGGTGGTCACATTAGGACCAATTTAGAAACTTCTTGAATATGAAAGAATGCCCATCATTCTATATATCATTGGAAAGATCTCAAAGAGTAGATTCCTCATCTACAATCTCCGAAAAACATTTATTTGATTTGCAAAAAATTATCCATCAACCCATTTTCAAATTTAAAAAAAAGCTGACATGGCAATTGTTAGTGGGCCCTTTTTTTAGTCTAAATTTTACATAATGAAACATTTGGAGAGGATTTGAAAGCATTTAGTCAACTCGTAAGGTTGTGGCTCCATTTTATGGAAAGGGTTAGAGGCTCTTTGGACAAGATCATTGGTTGCTCTATTAGCGAGACTAAATTTTAAGCAATTCCAAGTGATGGGTTGTTAAAACCCTAAGATCTCTCTAGATAATTGTCATGCATAAACATGCATAAACTAGGCATAAACTCATCCACCCAACCACCCCCGATCCTAAGGGATGCACACATGAATTACAATAAAGTACCTCATAGTTTAAAATTGATGTCCCATACCATCAAGAGATATGACTTCATTCCATCAGCATATAGCTCTAGTGTGAAATGGTAGGTGAGTAGATACCAACCTCTACACAAGAGAACATCCCTTGAGTGTGCCCCATGCCCCTATAGGAGGGCCCTCAAGTGACCCTTGACTCTCCATTTCCCATGGTGACCCTTGGATGCCTGATCCTAACCTCAATCCCTAAGGTTAGCCCTAGCCCATGCTCCACTAGAGCTTGTTCCCATGCTTCCATGCTCACAAGACTAATGTGGGTTAGCTTCCTAGTATATGCACATATAATGTGCACATAACATACTTCCCCTCTCTCAAAACATTGCACTCTTGCAATGAAAAGAACGAAATCTACACTGAACATTCTCAACCAACTCCCAAGTCGAATCCCCTATTTCCCTATCTTTTCACCTAATTTTAACCTTAGAGATTAGTCAACTATGAATTTCCCTTTCCCTGAATTCAAGTACCTTTTCAGGTTCATGTGGAATATAGGATAAATCTTTGACTTCAATGAGTTCTTGAGGAGTAACTGTGTTATCCTCACCTCCCAGTTTCTCTTTCAAAATCTACTGACATGAAAGACTAGATGAACTCTAACATGTGGAGGTAGTTTTAGTTTATACGCAACCATGGAAATCTGACGTATAACTTAAAATGGACCACAATATCTAGGAGGGGGAGAGGGAATGCACTACAGGTAGCCGGGCAGAAAAATGCCCCCCCCCATAAAATCAGAGGCGGCTTTTGGGCATAGAGGGGGGTGTTGGAGCTAGGGGGTTTATAAAGGGTTTGGTACAGGTGGTGCGGGTACGGGTAAGGAGAGAGCAAAGAGGGGTGGAAAGGATAATGTATGGTGAAAGTACACCCATGTGAGCCAGTGGACTACCATATCTAGCATGCTTGTCAGTCTTGTGCCAAGGGAAGTGATGACAAAGATGCAATCTCTTTTTTACTTGTGGCCCTTAGGAGGGCCACTCATATGCCCTCTTTGGTAGTGGTATATGTTGGGGATAAGGGGTTGTTCCTGCATAGCCTGTTGCGGTTATTATTTCAGGGTATTTTGTGGAGGATTTTGGAAAGAATTGAGGGCTGTTTAGTAGTCCACTGTTGAGTTGGTTTTCATGAATATGTTGGTGTTGTTATGAAGGCTATCTTGCTCTCCATTTCCAGAGGTGTGCCCAAAGTTTTCAAGGCAAAGAGTAGCTAACACTAGTCTTGGCTCTTGGAAATCAATGTCTGATCCCGTTTTGTCACAAGTCTTTCATGTGATGTCTGTGTTGATGTTTTGAGAATGTGTTGAGATGGTTATGGTTGAGTTTTATCATTCCCTCATGTCATTGTATAACCCCCTTTTGTAAAGTCCACATTGTTGGGTTGAGAGGGTTGTTTGTCAGCCCCTTCAGTATAAGGTCATGCAGGTATTGTTGTGTTGAGAGGGTTGTTTGTCGACCCCTTAAGTATAAGGTCATGCAGGTATTGTGATTGACCACCTTAAGTTTAAAGATGTGTGGTTTGATATAGTGAATAGAGGTGAATGTTCTCTTGTTTCTGGGTATTACGTGTCTAGTTTGTTGAATGATCATTTACATCACATTAGAAGACTATGTAGAAAGAAGTTGTATGCTTTTACCAGTAGAGAATGATCCTGTCTTTGGTTTTGGCTTGACTAAATAAGAAACATAAATTTAACTTAAAATCTTTCTTTTACCGCTTAGATTTAAAAATTCTAGACATTGATGAGTTAAGGTCATAAGATCATGCTTGGGAAAAGAAATAAGAAAAAAAATTCTAAACTAGGCCAGTCTGAAGAAAATTTCCAAACAAGGTCTTATAGTCAACAAGGATTTCATGTGAATTCACATTTGTATAAGCCAAGAGAATAAGAAAGGATCAAATCGTTAATTGCATGAGTTATCCTATGCTTTATTTAGGTCCTCTAACTAAAACCCTCACACCAGACATAAATCAGTGCTCGAGTGCTTGAGGAATAAGGTTGCTAGGCACGCTAAGGCTCAAGAGTTTAATTCATGTTGCTAGAAGTGTGCGATAGACCAAGAAAAAAATTTACTTATGATGTCTGGTATACAAATGTCCCTTTACACATGGTCAAGGAGTGAGCTCAAACTAGAATAGAAATTTCTCCAATATGCACTATTGTTTGAAGTTTTAACAAGGTTTTCATGCACCAGCTCAAATCAATACACACACACATATATATACATACATATGTATATATATGTATATATACATACACACTCACACACTCACACACACACACACACACATATATATATATATATACATATACATAAGGTAAAATCTACATAAGCTTTGAGCTTATTAAAGCTTAGATAATAAAAACGTAAGCTCTCTTTTAAAAAAAAAGCTTATAATATAGCTTTGTAAAACCGTTTTTAAAAAAGCCTTCTCCACAGCTGAAATTCCGCCGGGCAGCATATAAGAAGAAAGAACATGAGAGGCTTTTTAAATATATAAAAATTAGAGCTAAGCTTTAATTAAAGCTTAGTTGTTGTTGGCAAGGCTTTCAAAAAACAAAGCCTCTCCACGAACAGTAAACAGCGCGTAGCCTCTTCCGCATCGCCGGGTGAAGAGGAGAGAAAATTAAAATTGTTTTTTTCTTGCTTAGCCTTATTTTTAAGCTTTAGTCTCCTTATTATAATCATCAATATGTGCTTTTCCTTCAATTGATTTATGGGGCAAGTTCTCACCACCTATTATGGATTTTGAGCATACTAAATGGTTGGCAATTCTGAAAACAAGGTTTTGATCTCCTCAATTTACTAATTCCATCCATATTTATGGATTAGTGGGAGGATTAAAATGCAAAAGATGGTTTTGGGAAGAAGAAGGGTGGTTTCTCTTCAAAAAGAGTTGTTTTGATCAAAAGTTTACATTCAACCATAGCCCTTCATCTAAATCTTCATCCCTTCATCCAACTAGATCTAAATCTTTAGCCCTTCATCTAAATCTTCATCCCTTGATCCAACTAGTGGCATGACCCCTCTCTAAATCTTGATCCAACGAGTGGCATGACTGAGGGTATTCTGCTTCGGCCTTGTAAGAAGAGGAAAAAAAGGCCTTATATTTAGAGCCCACTTTCGACCTCATAGTCATAGACTTAACAACGTAGATATATATATCCACACCATGCTTGTCACAATATCAAACCTCCCAAAAACATATGTATCTAGCATCCTAACCCAGGGTAGTGGTGACAACTAAACACACATGCGTAAACCATTAAAACAGTCTTCGAGCGACTGGATTATCTCTCCTTGGAAGCCTATACTCCTCGACGTCATCTGTCCAAAAATATATATATAAGACAATAACATTGGATATGATAAGATATAATTTTAAAGGAAAAAAACTGAGAGATAGAACCTTACGAAACTCATTCGGTGGATCAACATTTGAGACGAATGGCATTTGAATAGGCTTGTAAACGCTAAATCAAAAAATTATGTATTGTCCAGTGTGTCCAGTGCGTATGTACAGAAAATCTATCTTGCTAGGCTTTTCATAGCCTATACAAACATTACATATACATGAAGCTGATCTATAATCTTTTGCAATCTTAGATTGTAAATTCCAAGCAATCCAAAGCTCATGTTGTAAGAGTCTCGACCATACAAACCTAGCAATGATCTAGGTTCCAAAATATAAAGATATTCCTTGTTTCAAGAAAACGTATCAATATCATTTTTTATATGCATTAAAACGCTAAAAAATCCCAAAAAGTTAATTTTTATACCGTAATACACGTGTATACTTTAATAGTTCAATCACTAGAGATGATGTAGCTTGTTCTTCCCAAGACGGAGGGTCTACAATTGAGCCATGAAAATTAAATAGATTAAAGTAAACAATGATGACTGTTATAGCAAACATCAAGACCAATACCTTCAATATCTTGTCCATCACCATAAATAAATGAAAATGATCTCCTTGCCACATCCATCCTATGCAGTATTACTTGTGATATCAAATACAACAATATCTTCACTAATCATTTACGCATGATTATGAGGTCAGTCTCTAACTCTCTCTCTCTCTCTCTCTCTCTCTCTCTCTGTCTCTCTCTCTATGGACATTAAATATTTCAAACTAAGAAAGAAATATTTAATAATGTCACAGTAAAGGAAAGAAAGTGAAGACCAAAACATTTTCTTATTCGAAGGTTATAAAAACAAAGAAGAACTCACCACCCCTTCAGTAATATGTAATATTATCGATAATGGAAACGCCAGTGTGGGAGATAAATTGTAGAAATTTTGCCATCCAACTTCTATTTATCTTCATGTCATCACATCACAAAAATAAAAATGTCAATCTAAAAGAAACATCAATCAACTTGAAAGCATGCACACTTATTGAAAGACAACATAGATTGCACATGCCACTTATTTGCAAACATTCTCCTTTCAAATGTTTGCTTGATTGATACAACAATAGCTACGAATGTAGTCTCTAGCATTTGTAGGCTGTCTTATGGGCATACATTACATTTACACTTTTCTAGATGCTATTTGCAGTACCTCTTTGTAGACAACATTAGATGTGTAGACTTCATTTGTACCTTCATTGCTGATGGTCCACCGATAGCTTTTACACACACTTTCACTGCATGTGATGATCTAACACATGACATAGCAACATACAATTGTCCATGCGTGAATACTTGTGTGGCCAAATAAAGTCCCAACACACTCAATTTTTGACCTTGGGACTTATTTATTGACATACCAAAAGCTAACCTCACAGGAAATTGTCTCCTTCTCATGTCAAAAAGGCAACTGAAGCACTGATGGAATGAATGTTATCCTCAAAATGAAGACCCTGTCTCTAATGTTTGTAACTGTAATAATTTCTGCTTCTATCACCTTTGAGTGAAATTGCTTACATATTAGTTTGGTACCATTACAAAGTCCCCATCGAGGATCCAAATTATGGAGAAGCATGATAGGGGCATTTATCTTTAAAAGCAAGCGGTGAGGAGGGTAACCACCACCCAGACTCAAACTATTTAAGTACTCAACTGCATACAATATTCTTTCACTCTCAGAAGAAACAATATTTAACTACTCAATTGCATACAATATTTTGTCATGCTCAGAAGTAACAACCGAATTTGCACCTTCATTTTAACAAATTAGCAAAGGAGGAGACTAAGTGAGAGAGGAGAAGGTGAAGAAGAGGAAAACAAGGTGAGTTTATTTAACCTAATCACGCTAATGCATAAATTTTAAATAGCTAGTGGTTTATGTTGCCCCAACTTACATAGAAATAATAATACAGAGCTTCTCCATCAAATCTCTCTCTCTCTTATCACTCCTATGCATAGAGCTAGGGTTAGGGCAAGGGAAAGGAAAGAGAGAGGAAGGAGAGAAAGGGAAAGGGAAGAGAAGGGAAGGGAAGGGAAAGGGAAGAGAAGGGAAGGGAACGAAAAGCTCACATAGAGAGTTATATTGAAGCTTTTTGCCATGAAAACTTAGAAAACAAGAAAGCATTGAAGCTTTCCACATGAAATCTTGGGAAAAATAAAGAAAGGAGAGAGGCACTTACCTTGGAGAGGGAGAGAGCTTTGATGGAAGAGGTGGAAGGACTTGGTTGGAGGAAGTGCTGCTGAAGTCGTCATCCTAGCATGTGCAACAAAGAGAGGTAGGTAGAAAGCAATCCCGTCGGGGCGAAGATTTAGGCGGGAGTCTTAGTTTCTTATAGGTTGCTGCCTAACATCAACGTTTCACTGCTAACACTACTATAAGATGGCCCATTTTTGACCCTTAGTATCAACAATCTTTGCACCGTTAAAATACCCATCGATATACATGTCAAAATATGACGTCGAAATGATTGTCGAAATAACCATAGAAATAGTCGTCAAAAATATTATATATTGATGCTCATTTCGATCCTTTTTTCGGCGTGTATTCAGACGGTTCTATTAACAATAATTTTGACACCTCGATCGATGACTATTTTGACGCTGAGGATTTTTAACAGAACTGCACGACGACACCTCACTATTAGCATTTTAAAAACTAGTTTTTTCTTGCCCTCTTCAAAAAAATGAAGGTTCTTGGAATGGAGTAAATCATAAAGCTTAGATTAGGGACAAATCATCATGGATTAATATAAGATTAAGGATAATCTCATATAATGGCCCTGATGCCTAAGTGAGTTAACCTCCCACCAAGAGGATGGCTATCAAGCTTGCCATGAGCTCTAGACCATGAAAGGCCATCTCCAAGAAAGGAGCCAAGATGTCAAAAGGTTTCAAAAGGTAGAAATGTAAAAATTTTAATGAGAGTCCATGAGCCCCCTTTTATACTTGAGCCCATCACCAAGCACTACTATAGGACTGTAGATTACCGACGTTTTTTTGACGTAAAACACTTGTGGTTTAAAACCCACGACCGTCTATACTCGCATCGAAAAAAGCATCGCAAAAGAAAGCGTCGATATATGCATCGGAACATGTGTCTATATCAAAGTCGGCACACATGTCAGAACGCACATTAATATCAATGCCGATACCTCTGTCAAAATCAGCGTACCTATTTCCATCCTAAAAATAGTTAATTTCCACTCTTATTTCGACGTTCTTTGACGAAAGATCCTTGTCCCCACCGTGCAATGAATTTAGGGGTGCTAGCAGCAGAAGTAGAACTTCTTGCACGGGGCAGGGTCCCTTACTCGGGGCCTCGCCCAACCACGGATATCCAAACAAGAGACTAATCCCTCGGTTCTTCCAAAACCGAACCCGAAAAAACTTCCCTTGCCCGGAAAGCACGGGTGATTCCTCCAGGATATTTTTACTCGTAGTCCAAGAGCCTTAACTAACTGAAATGATCTGACTGAACTCGTAAGTATCATAGTCAGATCAATGAAAAGACTTGCACTTGGATCATAGAGACCAACGCTTTTTTCCTCATTGAGAGGCACAACCGTTGATACATGTCTTGATTTCATGCAAAGAGAATCTAGAGGAAAGTCTTACGTTGCATGTAAGCATATCTATTTTGTCTTCTTGCGAGTTTTGGGATTACATAAGAATGAGCATATGGTAATGCATCAACCGACACTATCACCAGAGGAAGTGGACAATATACTATCACGTCCTCGAAGCAAGGATGTTTGTGCCTATACTTAAGCTTTAATCAAGCCTCTTATGTTTGTGCCTACTTAAGCTTTAATCAAGCCTCTCATGTTTGTGCTGCCTACTTAAGCTTGTAAGGAAATGTGAAGTCAATCTTTTTGTAAGAAAATTTGAACCAATATTATTTTTGTCTTGCTTTGGGATGGAGTATACTATCACATACTCTAAAGTCTTATTGTAGGTAGCTTGCGATGCTATGGTAAAGGAGTTGTACCGACCATATATCTTCTTGTAAGGAAATGTGAACTCAATCTTTTTGTAAGAAAATATGAGCCAGGTATACTTTTTTTTACTTGTGTTGAAATAAACATTGGAAGAAAGGTACATAGATAGGTATGTTTGTGCCTATATTTAAGTTGCTTGGACATAAAATGTGTGTTTATATGTAAGAAGGTAGGAAGGTAGGTATGTAGGTATGTATGTATGCATGCATGTATGTATGTATGTATTGTACAAATGTGTGTATATATGTGTGTATATATGTATGTATATATGTGTGTATATATGTGTGTATATATGTAGGAAGGTAGGTAGGTAGGTAGGTAGGTAGGTATGTGTGTTTGAGAATATACATGTATATATGTATGTATGTATGTGAATGTATTTATTTCTTTTTCATAAATACTTACTATATAAAAGCTCACTAAAATGTATCATTTTTCTTACATGCTCGCATAAAACTATCTTATCTCCAAAAAGCTTGCCAAATAAAGCTCGCAAAAAAATCAAATGCTCATACCATAACAGAATTGAGTCTCATTTTAGGGATCCATCAGTCCAGCCTAACCCCATCCAGTCCCGTGTAGTGATGGGATCCAATTAGGAATTTGGTTAGGTTTTATCCTGGGTACCAGGGAAAAGAGTTCCCATGCCCCCTAGCCGAATATTCATGCAAACTTAAAACTAGTCACACCACTTACACACCCAATATGAAATTGCCTTTTTCACAGATTCAGCTGTTTTTAAAACAACCATTAAATGAAATCATAGTGTCACTGATAATAATCCTCAAAATCTCCGGTTGAATCCAATATTCATGCAAACTTAAAACTAGTCACACCACTTACACACCCAATATGAAATTGCTTTTTTCACAGATTCAGCTGTTTTTAAAACAACCATTAAATGAAATCATTGTGTCACTGATCATAATCCTCAAAATCTCCGGTTGAATCCTAATTTCCAATCATTCCTTCATCGGTGTACCTATGGCATCATTGGCAACTAGATTGCTCACCACCTGTCCACAGGGGCCTTTTTGATGGTTCCTAGCTCATAGTACTCAGCCATATAATCACATATCAAAATGGAATCTCCATTGAAGATCAGCAAGATCAACCAATGGATCTATATAAAAGAGCCATGGACTCATCCGTTGAGGACCAGCAAGGTCAATCAATCAGATCCATGCCCGAATTCAGAAAACAACCTCTTACTCCTTGTTCCAATATCTTCCACGATACACGTGTGGGTATCTTCGGCGACCTAGAGTCCAAGCACCGTATAGTCAGCACCATCTAGGACCCTTTGCAGGTCACCTAGCACTTCACTCATAGGCCGCTTCCTTGGTCCCTCATCCACCGTACCCGAAGCTCACCATTTAAATTGAACCGAGGCTGGTCAAGACCTCGGCCAACTTTGCTACACGAGACGTCCTCCGTTGACTCTCCGTCAGCTGTTTTTGCAACTTTATCAGTTAGGTCTCCATGAACTCATTCACAAGACGGTCAAGAATGCTTCCCCAGCATTCTTGACATAAAATAGTCATTTAAAAACAGGTCATAAATACAGTTTCTATAACGAACTCTCGTCTT
This sequence comes from Cibotium barometz, assembly GCF_041138505.1. Taxonomy (NCBI): domain Eukaryota; kingdom Viridiplantae; phylum Streptophyta; class Polypodiopsida; order Cyatheales; family Cibotiaceae; genus Cibotium; species Cibotium barometz. The sequence goes on along the minus strand of NC_141046.1, from coordinate 54,353,195 downwards.
TCCACATTGTTTCACATCAATCCACATTATTTAATTCCACATCCATTTCATATGTATTCCTATTCTCATTCAATCACATCATTTTCATCTCATCATATCTTTCCTCAATTTATCCTCATCAGATCTCATCCACTCGCATCTACCCATATCCACATCTCATCACATCACATTCATTTACATCTCATCCATTTAGACCACATCACATTCACTCATATCACATCTCATTCATTTTACCTCACATCAGATCTCATCCACTCGCATCTACCCATATCCACATCTCATCACATCCCATTCATTCACATCTCATCCATTCAGACCACATCACATTCACTCACATCACATCTCATTCATTTTACCTCACATCTCATTCATTCACATCTATCCCGATTCACATCCCATCACATCACATTCATTCATATCCATCACATTTACATTCATTCATATCCATCACATTCATTCTCATCACCATCCCATCACATACATTGTATCGACATAACATCACATCACATCTATCCACATCAAATCTCATTCATACACATCTCATCTCATTCATCCACATCCATCCAATCGTTCACATGTACGACTACCCACATCTATCCATATATTTATATCTATCACTTCACATCCACATATATTCATGCTACATCACATCACATTCTTTCACATACACATACACATCCATTCTTCACATACACATTCACATCCATTCTTCACATACACATACACATCCACATCCATTCTATCACATTCACATTCACATCCATTTTCATCACATATCATCCACTCACATCCCATATCATTCATTTACATCTTGATTCACATGACATCATATCTCATCCATTCATTCACATCTATCTGATTCACATCACATCTCATCACATCTATTCACCTCACATCTCATCACATCTATTCACCTCACATCTCATCTCATCACATCCATCCATTCATTCATTCACATCTATCTGATTCACATCACATCTCATCACATCTATTCACATCAATTCCCATCCATCCATTCATTCCCATCTATCTGATTCACATCACAACTCATCACATCTATTCACATCACATCCCATCCATCCATTCATTCACATCTATCTGATTCACATCACATCTCATCACATCTATTCATAGAATTTAAACATAGATTTTAAGAGAATTTTAATTTTGATATAAAAATTCTTTATGCATCTATTTATGCATAAAAATCAACTTTAATGAGAATAACACTTTTGAAATAAAAATAATTCCTTTATGCATCTTTCTATGCATAAAAATCAAATTTAATGAGAATAACACTTTTGAAATGAAAATAATTCCTTTATGCATCTTTCTATGCATAAAAATCAAATTTAATGAGAATAACACTTTTGAAATGAAAATAATTCCTTTATGCATCTTTCTATAGATCCTTCACCGATGTACCTATGGCATCATTGGCAATCAGAACGCTCACCACCTGTCCACTCAGGGGCCTTTTGGATGGTTCCTAGCTCATAGTACTTGGCAATATAATCACATATCAAAATGGAATCTCCGTTGAAGATCAGCAAGATCAACCAATAGATCCATATAAAAGAGCCATGGACTCATCCATTGAGGACCAGCAAGGTCAATCAATGAGATCCATGCCCGAATTCAGAAAACAACTCTTACTCCTTGTTCCAATATCCTTCACGATGCACGTGTGGGTATCTTCGGTGACCTAGAGCCCAAGCACCGTATGGTCAGCACTCTCTAGGACCCTTCGCAAGTCACCTAGCGCTTCACTCATAGGCCGCTTTCTTGGTCCCTAATCCACCGTACCGGAAGCTAACCATTTAAATTGAACGGAGGCTGGTCAAGATCTCAGTCGACTTTGCTATGCGAGACGTCCTCCGGTGACTCTCCGTCAGCTATTGCAACTTTATGAGTAAGGTCTCCACGACCTCATTCACAAGACGGTCAAAATGCTTTCCCAGCATTCTTGACATAAAACAGTCATTTAAAAAGAGGTCATAAATACAGTTTCTATAACGAACTCTTGTCTTTCCACATTGTTCCACATATCCACATTATTTAATTCCACATCCATTTTATATGTATTCCTATTCTCATCCAATCACATTATTTTCATCTCATCACATCTTTTCTCAATTTATCCTCATCAGATCTCATCCACTCGCATCTACCCATATCCATATCCACATCTCATCACATCACATTCATTCACATCTCATCCATTCAGACCACATCACATCTCATTCATTTTACCTTACATCTCATTCATTCATATCTATCCCGATTCACATCCCATCATATCACATTCATTCATATCCATCACATTCACATTTATTCATATCCATCACATTCATTCTCATCACCATCCCATCACATACATTCTATCCACATAACATCACATCACATTCTATCCACATCAAATCTCATTCATACACATCTCATCTCATCTCATTCATCCACATCCATCCAATCATTCACATGTATGACTACCCACATCTATCCATACATTTATATCTATCACTTCACATCCACATATATTTATGCCAAATCACATCTCTTTACATCACATCACATTCTTTCACATACACATACACATCCATTCTTCACATACACATTCTCATCCATTCTTTCACATACACATACACATCCATTCTTCACATACACATTCTCATCCATTCTTCACATACACATTCACATCCATTCTTCACATATCCATCCACATCCATTCTTTCACATACACATTTACATCCATTTTCATCACATATCATCCACTCACATCCCATATCATTCATTTACATCCTGATTCACATGACATCACATCTCATCCATTCATTCACATCTATCTGATTCACATCACATCTCATCATATCTATTCACCTCTTATCTCATCACATCTATTCACCTCACATCTCATCACCTCTATTTACATCACATCCATCCATTCATTCATTCACATCTATCTGATTCACATCACATCTCATCACACATCTCATCACATCACATCCCATCCATCCATTTATTCCCATCTGATTCACATCACAACTCATCACATCTATTCACATCACATCCCATCCATCCATTCATTCACATCTATCTGATTCACATCTATTCATATCACATCCATCCATCCATTTATTCACATCTATCTGATTCACATCACATCTCATCACATCTATTCACATCACATCCATCCATCCATTCATTCACATCTATCTGATTCACATCACATCTCATCACATCTATTCACATCACGTCTATTCATAGAATTTAAACATAGATTTTAAGAGAATTATAATTTTGATATAAAAATTATTTATGCATCTATTTATGCATAAAAATCAACTTTAATGAGAATAACACTTTTGAAATAAAAATAATTCCCTTATGCATCTTTCAATGCATAAAAATAAACTTTAATGAGAATAACACTTTTGAAATAAAAATAATTCCTTTTTGCATCTTTCTATGCATAAAAATCAAATTTAATGAGAATAACACTTTTGAAATAAAAATAATTCCTTTTATGCATCTTTCTATGCATAAAAATCAAATATAATGAGAATAACACTTTTGAAATAAAAATAATTCCTTTATGCATCTTTCTATGCATAAAAATTAATTTTAATGAGAATAACACTTTTATAATAAAACAATTTTCATTATGCATCTTTCTATGCATAACAATCAATTTTAATAATTAATATCAGTGATATCCATGCATATTCATAGGTGAATATGTACATGGAGTAATTAGAATATTTCCTTTAGAATTCACAAATGGTGGGAATTACTCTTTTGGAATAACATAAAAATAAACTTTCTTTTTCATAAAATTCTAAAATTTTTTGCCTTAACCTTCTTTGTATGGCTGACCATTTCTCAATTTTATCATTCTAATTTCAGCTTAATTTAACCCAATCTAGATGTATAGGACTCTAATCTACTCAATTTTTAGAATTCAAGAGAGTAAACAATAAGAAACGTTTAATTAATCATCTAACTAAATTATCTTTCTAGGATTAAGAAAGGCTGAATTGTAAAGAAGAGAAGCGGTGGCCTTTTTCTCAAGGCATAGCATTTGAATTTAATCAACTGAAAAACATGAAAATCAAGAAACCATAGATTTAAAATTAAACTAGTAAGAAAATTAGCTTACATGGAGCTTGTAAGCTTTCCTTTGGCTTGAGGGATCGAGGGTTCTACTCTTGTTTGAAGCAAGAGTGGCCACCAATTACTTTGGAGAGGATCAAGCCAAAAACCATTGAATTATCAAGAAATTCAATGTAAATGGCTCAAGACAGGAGCAGAGTAACAGTGCATAAACACCATTAAGCTTTTACAAGGGAGGAGGCGTCTATTTATAGGAAAAAGTGAGCCTCTAACCAAGAAAACTGATTCTATAATTTTCTAGAATAGTTTGGTCAGATTTTGACCATTTTTGGGTCAGTTTAGCTTACTTTTTGGATCTAGTTAAAACAGGAGAGAGGAGAGATAAAAATATCTCATTATTTTTTAGTTTAAAACTCCTCCACACATGTGAAATAGGCACCTCCCTCATGAGGGGAGATCCCCACACTGCGGTGTCAAAAATGCATCATTTCCTCTAAATATCTCTTAATTTTTAACTAATAAACTTTGTAGTCAATCAACTCTTCATCTTATATGAGCATTTACTCATTTTTGGGGGGTTTTTCTTTTATTCTTCAATTTATCTCCTCCCTACATTTGGATTAATCTTATTGGTCCATAGGAACCTTAATTAGACCATAATTTAATTTTTTTTGAAAATCTGGACCCTTAGGCTAAGGTCCTTTATACCTAATTTTAATTAATTCCAATTGCACATTGGAAAGTTATTTTTGAATTTTTGTTTCAGGGGAAATCATTTTAGACACTAGGAGGATTTTTATATCCAAAAATATCTCAATTTTGAATTACCTCCCTCTAGATATTTTCTCTCTCCAGGCCAAAAGAGAGTAAAATAGGATCTTTCTTTTATTTCTGAGAGGGGAATAATTATAAGATCAGAAGGGGAGGTTCTTACATCGCACACCTCAAAAGTTGGAGGGAGGAATCTTATATTCTTACCAACGCTTTCATCGACGCGTTTATCCATGGATAGAGGGAATTACTGACACTTATACCAACAAACTTATGGAATTATCGAGGTTGATACTGACTCTTTTACTGACGGACGTAGGTAATTTTTTGTTTTTAAAATAATGGATCATATAGGTATGATTGTATACCTGGATACACTTGAATACACCATTTGGTAAAGATTTGAACAAAAAAGCTGGATTCAACTGAAATTTTACACACTTAAGTTATCACCACAAACAAAGATGTACAAAATCAAGTTAAGCATCTGAATGCATTACTTGGTGTTAAACGACAATGAGACATTGATACCAACTATATGATATATATACTTATATGTGTCCAGATATACAAAAATATCATCGCATATACGAGCAACCTATATATGCCCACAAGGGGTGCAAGAAAGATTTGTACAATTCCAAAACCAAAAAGATCTATACAATACTAAAGCTATGCTAGCTACAAGGTCAGTAAAACGAGGAGGCTCAAGTACTGCTCTTTGTAAAAACAGTGCAATACCCACGAATTAGTATATACAAACTTACCAAAAACCTCAAACTGGCATATGGTACGATGTACTTACCAAAACCACAACATTCCAATCTATATTTTCCCCGTCATGCTCAATGCACTTAAGCAAGGCATAAGTGCCATGCTTGAATGCATAGCGCTCCTCCAGCTCAATAGCCTAGCATCCAACCACCCTCTCCTACATACATGAAAACAAAACATAAATAAAAACAATCTACTATACACTAGTTGGCATACAAATGAGAGACTACAAAAAGCATGGATACTTACAAAGTACTCATCATAAAATGAGTCCCATGGGGGGCTGCGGGGGCGTCACGGCACGGCCCCGCGGGGGGCGTCACGGCACGGCACCGGGATGAGGTGCGAGCTCCCCATGCTCTCTAGATGCTTTGCATTGCTCCCTCCTGCTCTATGAGTATTGTCAGGCATTTTTCTGTAAAGGTGTTCTGAGTCCGTGTACATATGGAATGCGTGGTGTGCAATAAAACTTTGCCCTGAATGCCCTGGCAAATGTACAGCCTGAGTGGTTTTGTTGTGAGCTGGTATATGCACGTGTTTTTTTTGGGAGCAAATGCTGGGGTATGGAAGTTTTATGGCAATAATATGGTGTGCAGATGGTTACCAAAAGCAGGCCACCGACTGGGAAATTGTCGGGTTTGGTATGATGATGCTGATCATGAGGCTGTGGGCAACTCTCGCATAATTTTGGAAGGTTATGGGCTGGGTGTGATAACCCAAAGTACAAGGAAAAGAAGAGAGGAGTAGCATGGCTAACCATCATTTTAATACTAAAAAAAAATTAATTAAAATGTAATACAAGTGGCCAGCAATTAAATGGCCACTTGGAAGCTTTCTTGGGCCGCCACCTCGACGTCTAGAAGGGAGGAGAGAAAGAGATGGTAGCCGCTGGGGAAGAAAAAGCGTCTGGCGAGGAGCGAGGTTGTTACAGAGGAAGGAAAGCCGCCTGGTATGTGTGAGGGATAGGAAAAAACTATGCAGCTACAGGCGCAGGCAGAGGAGCAGTTGTCTGGCGTCAAAGAAGCCGACAGTGAGGAGGGCGCGGAGCAGTGAAGGGTGAGAAGACCCCTTGTGTGAGAGAGCCAACGTAGAAGGGGTGGCCATTTCACAGAAAAGAGGCTTCGTGTGTGAAAAAAAGCGCTGCAGAGAAGGAGGGAGTTGAGGTCGCTGGAGAAGGTAGCCACCTTGTATAGCGGGGCTCCCTAGTGGTTCTACTCTACAGGCGCAAAGAGACGGCTGGTGTGGGCCGTGTTGGTGAAGCCGTAGTGACAAAGGGACCAGTGTGTACAAAAGTGGCTGGTGGACAGTGTGACTGCAGCGAGGAGAGAGGAGAGTGTGGCTGGAGCTCGCTGGCAGGTGACCCGAGCTGCTGGTGAGGACAAACGGGAGCCGCCTTGGGGCAGGTTGGTGATAGGGGAAGCGCCTGGTCATAAAGAGTAGAAGACGAAGGTACACGTGCTATGTAGCCTTGCTGACAGAGACAAGTAGAGAGGACGGGCAGTTTTTAAAAAAAAAAATTCAGAAGACGGCTGGCGTTAAAGGACAGGCTGGCGATAGGTTTAATAAACCTTTCAAACTGGTGTTTTGGAGGGTTTGGGTATTGGATGTGTAGCGGTTGGCTACATAAGAGAAGAAAGTGCCAATAGTGGAAGCAAAGGAATAGGCTGAAGGTGAATCGCTACAAAGGAAAAGCATAGGGCTCGTGGTCTGCAGGCACAGAGAGCGGGAGCTCTGGAATAATCGAGGAGAGCCTTGTGGTAACTAGCGGACATCACAACTGCAGAGGAAGAGAAGTAGTAGCTGCCTTGTTTCGAGACCTCTGGTGTGAGACCAAGAGAAGCTTTGGGCAGTGTGTGGGTGAGTTGTTTGCTGTGAGTGTGATATAAAAGGAGAGTGCGAGGAAGAGTGGGTTGAAGCTTAAAAATTGATAAAATTTATGTAACCCCTTGTAAATGGACAATAGGGTTTGTGTTGATGATATGTGATTGGCTTAGTCTTGCTGACAGATAAAAGGCTTTGATAATGAAATATGTGAGCTGTTGAAACTGCCTTTCTTTGGGTATCTCTGAGTGGTAGAGAGAGAGAGAGAGAGATTCTTTTCTTTCCAGCTAGAGAAGCTGGTGGTGCCCCTTATGTTGGGAGTGTTCTGAAGGTGGTGAGTCGGCGAGCTATAGTGGCCTTCTTGTGTTTCTTGAGCTACCTCACAAGTATCATTGAGGATTTTCGGTGTACTTCCTCACCTCCTCATCCCATGTCTCTTGGTCAATGATCCAAGGCTTTTCACCCCCCGTTTTCACTTCTTGGGTGACATCTAATCTCGTGTGTTTCATACAATCTCTCATGAGATTGTAGATCCACTTGTTGGGTACTTCTTTGCTACCTGGCCAGACACTCTTGAGTTGATTGCAAATCCTTGTTTTCTTCTCAGATGGAAGGTGGAGGAATTTGGTTAAAGTGTCGTGGATAAACACTATTTTGCATAGCTCCCTCACATGAGTGCGCATCTCTTGAACAACATCATCAAGTACCACCTTCCCTTCCCACATCGTGTAAAGATGCTGATCTAAGGGCTATTACCAAAACTTTGACTAGATCGATGCGAGGAAATGGGGTGTCCGCCACACTCTGTATAGGTGGACGCTCTTGTGGAGAGGTAAATGCATCTGTGGCACTATCACTGCCACAACCACCACCACTACCCTTACGACGCGTATTGCAATTGCGGTTGGAGGAATCGCCCGAGGGTGGGGGGTTTGAGTAGGAGATGGTATGGGTGTAGGTGCGATAGTGGTGGTGGTGGTGGTGGGCGATGAGCCTACACCCGGCTCTAGCCATGGTTGCTTTCTTGGGGATGGCTTGTGCAATGAAAGCCTAAAATTGGTTAGGGCTCATGATGTGTGGAGTAGGTGGGACAGTTGGTTGGGGGGTAATGCTGGGGGTGATTTTCGGGCTATATGAATGATCCTCCATCTGCATATGTGCATGGATATGGTGCACATGCAAGTTATTAGGACTAATCAACACACTAATCAACTACATTTTCAAAGCATAAAATCAAAATAATATGAAGAGATTAAGAAGAGAAAAAAGAGCCTTACCTCTAAGAGATTAGGGATAGATAGTAGTGATATACAACTTGCAAAAAAAAACCAAAAAATAAAAAAAAATTAGAACACAATAAAAACCTATAAAAATAAGAAATCCAAAAAGCAAGAAAGATGGAAACATAAGAGTGCAGAGATGCAGCAAAGAGAGAGAGAGAGAGAGAGAGAGAGAGAGAGAGAGAGAGAGAGAGAGAGAGAGAGAGAGGAAAACCAAAAGCTCACCAGGGTAAAGGGGGTTGTAAAAAAATCTAGAAAAAGAGATTAGAACATTTAATTTGGAAAAAATTAGGAAGGAAGCAAGATGCTAGAGTAGGAGATTGTCGGGATGTAAGAGAGAGAGAGAGAGAGAGAGAGAGAGAGAGAGAGAGAGAGAGAGAGAGAGGACATGAAAATTAGAAAGGAAGCAAGATAAGCTCACCGACGAGGGGAAGGGGGTTGAAAAAACCAACAAAAAAAAACCACCAAAAAAGAAGAGATTAGAATGTCATTTAAATTAGGAAGGAAGAAAGATGTTAGAGTAGGAGAGTGTAGGGAAGTAGGAGAGAGAGAGAGAGAGGACATGCAAATTAGGAAGCAGCAAGATGTACTCACCAATCAAGGAAGAGGGGAAGACAAAAATGAGCAAAACAAAGTCCGCATTTTGGCTCTGTTATTTTTATAGTGTCGGGAGATTTCATCGGAGATTTAGTCGTTAAAAGCATCGGTATATGTGTCCAAATATATATCTCGAATATTACCGACATTATTACCAATGGTTTTTTCGACGTTATCTCCGACATATTTTTTGATGAAAGATTATTATATTGTAAAAGTGTATACAATCTTAGAAATTTCCCGCCGACACATTTCCCATTAGAATTTAAACTTTGGCCGACTAAACTATGGCCTCATACATGAAGGGCCATTCCTCCTCTCCCAAAAAACACAAGCTAACAATCATGGATGGTGTGAACACTACAAACATGGGGGACACCCGCCGAACATACAGGAGACATGCTTTTGCCCTTGCAATTCATGCAAGTACCAAATCTCTCGATGACGAAGAATTTGAAACGACCATGTAAAGAAAAATGGTATATTTCTAGTTAAGCATCTAAATGCAATACTTGGTGTTGCGAATGTGTGTCCTCAAAATGAGCAACAGATCGATTACTTAGATCTTCAACCCAAGCAGAGTACTAGATGGATAACAACATAAGCAAGTACTAATTAGCCTCATGGTGAAGAAGAAACTATGGTGGACTCTCTGATGTATTTGGAGCAAGATATGGATGACGTGATAGACGCCCTACATGACACATGGGATATCAAGTGAGAAACAACACAGGAGATGGGCGGTGTCCCATCGACGTACATCGACGTACGAAGCAGACCTCAAGAGAAGAGAAAGAGTTGCGTAGAGTGGCCCATACGCCTCTATATCATGGTGCACGTATATCTGTTTTGCGTACATGCCTTGCAATGCTAAACTAATATTTGGATGGTTCAATACTAGCGTATCAAAACTTTTTGCGTAAGTACTTATCACCCTTTCCATTTTTAATCTCTTTCTTTTACCTTTTTTAAATCATCGTTTGTGAATTTAATAGGTCATTGAGAGATCAAACTTTTGCCAGAAGGCAATGAGATGCCTACGGACCACCGTATGTGTGCAAAATCCATATTACAATCCATTGGTATGGACTACAATTCCCACCACGCTTGTCCAAATGATTGTGTTCTTTATCAGCACGAGCATGCAGTCATTGCACAATGTCCACAGTGTGGAGAATCCAGATATAGGAAAGATGTCCAAGGAGAAAGGGTTCCTGCAAAAGTACTCAAGAATTCCCCTATCATTCCACGAATCCAAACCATGTTCAAGTGTAAATCCATGGCGTCTATGATGTCCTAGCATCAAACCACTAGATCCACGGATGATGTTATGCATGTGCCTGTTGATTGCCCTGCACGGAGACACATTGAAGAGAAGTGGCCAGACCTCTATGAGGAACCTCATAATATTTGCCTTGGCCTAGCTATGGATGGTGTGAACCCATTTGGTCTTAAAAGTTCAACATGGAGCACATGGCCAGTTTGTCTTGTGAACTACAATCTTCCACCGTGGTTAGCAATAAAGAAGGGACATCTTTTTCTCTCATTAATAGTAGTCCCTGTGGGAAGTACAAGGTGGCCAACATGGATGCATACTTAGCCCCAATATTAATAGAGAAGATACAAAGTTTGTGGGAAGGAATTGATGTTCATGACATTTCAAAGAGGTTTGGACAAAAGGAGTTCTCATTACGAGGAATACTAATGTGGACTATGCATGATTGGCCAGGCTACGGAGAATGCAATGGTGAGCTATTTTGTTATTATGTAATAGCTATTAATATATATGTGGATGGTTGTGTAATATTATTTGTTTTAATATAGGACTATCAATCTCTAGATACAATGCGTGCCCTTTTTGTGGACCTAGACTAGATTCTCGTCATTCAAGAGGTTTGAGAAAGATGGCATATGAGGGTCACAAGAAGTATCTACCAAAGGACCATGAGCTACGTGAGGGATATTTGGGTCAACCTCCTCCTACATTAAAGACAAGCGATTGGAAGAGAGCATGGGAGGACAACAAAGGTCTTATAATTAACCATTTACTTGACCCTATGCATATTTTAAAAAATATAGCTCTAGTGTTTTGGAAGACTATTAATGGGGTCACAGAGAGAAAGGGACAAAGGGAGGATTTACAAATAAGTGATCATATGCGACACTTATGGCCCTGAACCAGAAGTGATGGTGGTAAGTTGCTATTACCTAAAGCTCCTTGGGTATTGACAAAAGAAGATAAAGCTCAAGTTAAGAAGTGCATTTCGGAGTTTCGTACTTTGATTGGATGTATGCACTGCCTAAAGGGGTGTTTACAAAGGATAACGAGCTCTCCGGCTTAAAATCACATCATTGGCACAAGTTCTTGCAATTTGTCTTATCTGTGAACCATAAAAGGTTGCCTCACCCCGACAACATAAGGGATACAATATACAATATTGGCACTGTGGTTCGTTGGATTTCATTGAAGGAAATGTACTTCAAATGCCATAGAAGCAATTACATTAGTGGAGAAGTGTCTCCCGACCAACATCTTAACCATACAAACGCATCGTCTAGTTCATGTTGTGGATGAGGTGGCTATGGCAAAGGTCATCCATTCACATTGGATGTTCTTTTTGGAGAGGTTCATGAAGACGCTAAAAGGGTTTGTTCATCAAAGAGCTCACTCAGAGGGAAGTATGGTAATGGATGGCTTGTGCAATAATCCCTCGTGTACATCACCAAGTTTCTTAGTACCATAGATCTTGAAATGCCTAAATTGTGGTCAATGGAAGAGGATGATAGGGTAGTTGGAGAACAACCACAAGTACAAGGGATTAAGAGAAGCATGGATGTGGCCTTACGAGATAAGATTAATAAATTTTGCATCTTAAACTCAAAGAGTATGCAAAAGTGGATCGAGCGGTGGGTTGTTGTTGCAAGATTAGGGTGTCCAGTTTATGCTGGTGGACTGGGACAATGCTTAGAGAGCAAGTTTGCAGGGGCAATGTACTTCAAATGAAATCATGCAATGCACTAAAATTAACCCAATATAGCTTAAGTTAGTACAAATTAGTCTAATTAATCAAAGTTAATAAAAAATATGATGAAATGATTTAAAAATTATCTTTCCATACTTAAGGTGAACCAATTTTTTTTTTCATAGATGTCCCATTACAAGTATACTAGTCCCTATAGGTTTTAAATGATTTACATCAAAAATTTAATTTTACTAATTAGATTATTAATATTTACATGCTTCTGATAAAAGAGATCATTAAAATCCAGCCACATTGGATTTGTGATTTTTAGTAACCACCACATTCTACTAATGTCTCACTATCTACCACTCATTTGATCTACAAGATTGAGCATTTCAAGTGGTAGTTATTATGGATGTGTGCGCTTTTGCCGCACAGGTCGTAGCTGGGGACTTGCCAGACACCGTATGCGAGCCACGAATGGCTACAAGCATACAACCAGGGAAGGAAGCTCAAACAGAATGCCAAAGGGTGTGTCACTCACCGCTTAACTGCTGCCTTGAAGGATTCCCGCGTCGCAGCCGTGAAGGAGGAGCCGCCGTCGCCGCTCTACCGCCTCTCCGCCGTCTCGCCGTGCCGCTAAACAGTGCGCTCGATCGCTCTCTCACTCTCTCTCTCTCTCTCTCTCTCACACACGCAGGAGAAGGAAACCAAGGAGATAAGGCAAGAGCACTCTTCTATTCACAACACATGAGAATGAGGATTTTAGGGTTACATTTGACTCATATAGGTGACTTGGCCGTTCACACTTGGGCGCCCATACATGGCCGACCGACCCTAACCCTTATCCTACTGATATCCAAGGTGCGCCTCTCATCGGCGATCACCCAATCCCTTCATCCTTAACATATGGTGCCGACAAGCCCGGCCCATGACTCAGAATATTTAAATTAATGACGTAAAATATAGTACGTCGCCATGTCCGCCATGGGTTAACATGCCCCCCTTCCTGATGTAGATTCCGTCCTCGGAAGCTATGGTATGGTAAGCTCAAGAGGGTTGTTGTGGTAGACCGTCTGCAAAACAGGGAAGTAGAGTGAAGGTATGCTAGAATTCAAAAGATATAAAGTGTATAAATTCAAGCATGTGAGACCACAATGGATGTTGCTATGAGAACTTAGTTTAAAAGTCACATGAGTGAGCTAGTGTAGCAAATTAATAGGAGTTTAAAATTATTGAAAGGAATTCAAGAGTTAGCAAGGTGTCACAGGTTAATCAAGGTTTATAACTGGCCTAAGTCAAGGAAAATAACCAAGCTTAATAAATAAACAGATGACCACACTGTGTCTACTCTAAGAACAAGTTAATACTACACGTCTAGGGACACAAGAAACATCACAGTTACAGGAGCCTTTTGCCTCTTTTTTTTTTTTTTTTTTTTAATGCACGTGACAATTTTTACACACAATGGCGACCTTCCTAAGGCAAAACTAACATCGATCCTGGTACCATGTTTAACACAAGGCATTATCCAGGAATCTATTAGCTCACTTTAGGCAAGGCTACCCCCTACCAACCAAGGCATCGGTCTGGAGTAGAATACTCCTCGCCTACCAAGTATCAATAAGGCGATAGGCCAACATTAAAGCACACTAACCCTTGTATTGCCATTTATTGTAGGCTTTTTTTTTTTAAATCTATTTCTTTTGATCTTTGCTCCTGAACTAAAATGTGTTCTTACATCCTTTCGACAAGGGGTAAAAGCTATGTCCTAGAGGTCAACACACACATGGCCAGGTGTCAAACATTAAGATGGTTTGACCCTAGACCTAAGACAATCGTATTCCAAGGTTAACTAAATACATCATGCTGCCTAGGAATATTTCCAATAAAGTTAAGCTCATTAATGTTTTACACTAGCATGCAAGCAACTTCAAAAACTAAGTAGTACAGTGACAATTTCCATGTGGTCATGCCGTATAGTTTATGAAATTAATTGAACAGAAAAAACGAAAGAGAGTGGGTATGGAAGAATTACACCTGAAATTGGAGATCTCCTTGATTTGATGAGACAGCTTGCAATGTGATGTAGATATATTTTGATGATCGTTGCGGCAGTCTCAAGATATGGAAGCGAACCCACCTCAAACTTTTAACCTGTACAATCAACTAACAAGCACTATACCTCGAGAGGCACATCAGTGTGAAAATTTCAAGACTCGTTTAAGGAATCTAAACTAGAAAAAACTTGAAAACACTAACCTACCTACCAGTCACCACACTACTACTGAGAATACGGTAAGAGGATGTTGTAGAGTCCTGGCTCTAGCCCTAAGGCTAAGCCTCTATCCGCATCATCCAAACAAATAAAGTCAACCTCAGTAGTGCCATGAGTTTCATCCGTCCATTCATCATTGTCAGATATTTCCTTTTCATTTTCCCATCCACATAAACTCATCAAGAATATAACCATGCGAGGATAGTCATCTTGTGGAAAAGGAAAGCATTGGGCTATCGGGGATATTTCCTCTACGGAGTAGGGGTCAGTCATGGTCAATAGGCGAATTAGCCATTCTAATTCTTCAACATTTTCCTCTCTGGCCAGTACATCTATATGATCCCATTCAGTTTCAATAACAGGATAGCACATGTGAAATATCTGAGAAAGGTACAGATGATACCTCTCATCAAAGGCGGGAGTGGATGAAGTGTCTGATGATCGTGCATCTGCCATATCTGCAAACACAGATATAGCATCAGTAGGTTTGTGAGACAGGTCAATCTAGTTCTTGATTGTATACAGATATTTATCCTCTTTTTGTGCTCTTGCTCTTTTTACTATTTTTTGTTTTTCTTTTCTTTGTTTTTGTTTTTTTTTATTTTTTTAAAAATGTATGAAGCTATATATATACATCCCCTTGAATTTGGCAATTACATGGTCAGGGGAGAAGGTTAAGGAGGAAGCATTAGAATGTCGAGCATGAGTACATGCTCCCCCTTTCCTTGGGTAGATCATATTATTTGCAATGATGTTGCAGCCTCTTGGAACCAATTTGTCCAGCGGGTCATAGGTTGTGATGTGGGCAGATAGCTTTTTATGACCCTTGTGGCCACATCCAATTGTAGAGATGGTAGTGTACGCTCCCATTGACGAATGGAGGAAATGGTTTCCGACGATACTATTACAAGGGGAGACGTAGACTCATCAGTTTTTTGTTGGGTGTTGACCAGAGTAGGTGTAGAGCATGTAGAAACTTCTATATCAGCGTGTGCCTGGCATGAGGAGCTAGAAGCTTCATGTGGCTCCCCCCTTCCTGAGCTAGGTGGTAATGATCGATATCGTTTGGGAATCCAAACTAACTCTGGAAGAAGTGGTGTGGAGCACTCTGTTACCTTTCCCTTACCACGATCTTGAATTATCGTTGGGGTGGCAACAATTGGTTTGCAAGGTTTTATAGGTGATGTAGAGGGATTCAGCTTATGTTTAGGGACCCAAATCTGGTCATTTCCCTCATAGTACCCTTGGGCTACTAATAATTTTTTAGGGATCCATCGCGATGTTACATTGCCCTTTCTCGGGTGGGTAGCTGCTTTCCTTTTACGAGGCTTCTTGGTGGCTGAACGAGATTGAGCAGGGGAAGTAGCTGTTAACGAAGCTTTGGGGACCCATTTGTATGTACTCTTTGGCATAGTAAGCGAAGCTTTATGGACCGCCTTGCCTGTTTCCACTCTTGGCGTTGAAGCGTTAGAGGGGTGGCCTACAATCGAAGATGGTTTTGCCACTGGACTTTGTGATTTTTCATTATCTAATATTTGAGTGGATGACTTAGGTGCGGGATTTTGAGCGGTCAGACCTAGTGTTGGTTCTTGCGTTGTGACTTGTCTGGTTGCCCAATCGATATTGCACTTGGTGACCATCATCCATTTGCGCCCTAAGATTACAGTCCCTTCCATGGTGCCAGCAGGCATAACCAAAAAGCTTTGAATTATGGTTCCCTTGTCATAAGCAACCGGAGTGTGCAGAATTCCTGAGACAGGGGTTTTCTTCTTGTTGATTCCTTGAACTTGGATAGAACTCTTGGTTAAAGGTGGTTTTCCCAGTTGACACCACACGCCATATGATAGCAAATTATGTTGAGCTCCTGTATCCAATAATGCATTATACAGCACCTCCCCGTAAGGACTCTGTAACTCAATTGGGTATCTTAGAGGTGGGTCAGATTCCAGTGCATCCTCCTCTGCTTCCTCGAAAAATACTTGCGTAATTCCCAAGTTGGCTTCTCGTTGTCTCCTAGCACGCTGTTGACGTTCTTTGGCTTCGACTCTTGCTTGTATCTTTTTAAGCTCAGCATGTTCTTTAGCTGCCTTCTTTTGATGGATTGCGTGTAACTCCTCCTGGCTCAGGGGGTCATAGTATCTTTTGAATTTACTCCCATTAAGGAATCCAATGGTTTCAACTCCGTCGAGAGTCTCCACTCTGATGGTACCTTGCGGTGTAATTTCACATACTCTATACGGTCCCTTACCAGCATATTTGAGCTTCTTCTTTTCGTTTCGCACTCCATACATCAGGACTTTATCCCCAACCTTGATGTCCTTGTCCTTTAAATGGCGATCAAACCATTTTTTCCTTCTATCCTTCTCCACAAGGGCATTGTATACAGCCAATTGTCTTTCTTCGTTTAGCCGCTCAAGGATATACAGACGCTCTGCTAAAGGATTACCATCCCATCCCTCTTGAGTAGCAACACGAAGACTAGGAATGACAAATTCCCACGGCATGACTGCTTCTTGGCCATATACCATTTTGAATGGTGTGCAATTAATAGCCACTTTGTACGCAGTACGATAGGCCCATAAAGCTGTCGTAAGCTTTAGATCCCAATCCGTGCGATGAGCTTCAACTGTCTTTGTCAAAATAGAGATTAAAGTCTTGTTGGTACTCTCGGCTTGGCCATTCGCTTGCGGATAATAAGGAGTAGATTTATGATGGGATATCATGAAATTTGTTGTGAGCTCCTTAATCACTTCATTTATAAAATGCGTACCATTGTCGCTCACAAGTTCAAAAGGACAACCGAATCGTGTGATTATATTTTCAAAGAGGAACTTGGCTGTTGTCCTCGCATCTGCCTTACGTGTTGCTTTCGCTTCAGCCCATTTGGTCATATAGTCAGTGGCCACAATAATATAGCGAGATTGTGTGTTTCGGGCCGCTGGACTAATTGGACCTACAAAGTCTAAACCCCACTTTTCAAATGGTTGGTTTACTTTGATCGGATGTAGGGGCATCTGATCTTTCCTCTGGGGTTTCTTATATCGTTGGCATTCATCGCAACCCTTCACAAAGAGTGATGCATCTTGGAACATAGTGGGCCACCAATACCCTGATTGTAAGATCTTTCGCGCAGTTAAGTCTCCTGAGAAGTGACCACCGGCTACGCCCATATGTGCCTCTTGCAAAATGTATAGATATTCATCCTCTCGGGCACAACGCCTAAGAACGTCATCCTTTCCTCTTTTATAAAGAGTCCCTGCTATCAGGCAATAGGGTTCGCATTCTTTGATTAGCTTTCGAGCTAGATCTTTACGGAGCTCCTTGGGTGGAAAGCCATTAACCAAAAAGTTAACAATCTTCTCACTCCATTCAGGCATTGTCTCCACCATAAACAAGGAAGTGTCCGGTAAGTCATCATCAACCCCCGTAGGAGCTTCACCATTAGGTATGCGAGACAAATGATCAGCCATAACATGTTTCTTGCCAGGTCTCACAACAACCGTGAAATCAAACTCAAGAAGAATCAATAGCCATCGTGTGATTCTTCCTGTGGAGCATGGTTTGTTTACCAGATACAACAATGCTTGATGATCCACATAGAAAACAAACTTGGTGGCAAGGAGGTAATAACGAAATTTCCTTACTGCATATATCATTGCCAACCCTTCTCGCTCTGTAGTGGTGTAGTTCATCTCAGCATCGTTCAACTGGCGACTGGCAAAGCTAATGGGGTAGTCTAGCTTGTGTTCTCCAGGTTGAGTTAACACACACCCAATAGCAAAGTTTGATGCATCAATATGCACATGGAAGAGTAAATCCCAGTTAGGCATTCTCAAGATTGGAGCACTCGCCAAGGCCTTCTTTAATAGCTCATAGGCACGGTCACATTCTTCGGTCCAAATAAACTCGATGAGAAGCTTATACAATGGTCGAGCTATCTCGGCGAAGAAGAGAATAAACCTTCGATAATAACCAACGTGGCCCATAAAGCGTTGGACTCCCTTGTAGTTGGTGGGTGGGGGTAATTCCAGAATGACCTTGATTTTACTCTCGTCAGTGGAAATCCCATTTTTGGACACTATATGCCCTAAGATAACTCCGTGTTTAACCCAGAATTGGCATTTGAAAGGATTCAAGGAGATGCGATATAATCTACACCTTTCAAATATTTTTCGTAAACACATCAAGTGCTCGTCCCAAGAGGAATGAACACAAAGATCATCTAAGAAAGCTTCACAGAAGTCCCTTAGATGATCTTTAAAGGCCGTGTTTATCAATCGTTGGAATGTTGCAGGTGCATTGGTCAAGCCAAAAGCCATGACGCGAAAGGCAAACACTCCAAACTCCGTGATAAATGCTGTTTTAGCTTGGTCCTCGACTGCAATTGTGATCTGATTGTAACCCGAGTACCCATCTAAAAAGCTGTATGCCTCCTTGCCGGCCACTCTTTCAAGCACATGTTCAGAATACGGCAAGGGGTAATGATCCCTTCTGGTGGCTGCATTAACCTTTTTGAGATCAACGCACACTCTGAGTTTCCCATTCTTCTTTGGTACGATGACTATCGGAGAAACCCATTCTGAGTGCTCAATAGGATATATGAATCCACATTTTACCAGCTTTTCAATTTCCTCTTGTACAATCTTTGCGTACTTAGGATTCATTGGGTAGGGACGTTGCTGGACTGGTTTAGCAGTGCTAATCATTGGAATCGTGTGTTGCACCACCGAGGGTGGAACACCCTTCATATCATGATATGTCCAAGCAAATATGTCCTTGAATTCTTTAAGAAGCTTCGTAAGTGCAGCTTCTTCCGCCTTGGTGAGGTCTTGAGCAATATAAACTGGTTTAGACTCCTCACCCGGATCTGCTAAGTCTGTCTCCTTAACTACCGCAGGGCCATCGTAGACACCGCTACTCCCATTGGTAGGCGTTCGTTGGGCTTTTGTGTAGACTACTTTACGTTCCCCTGTGGTGAATGATTTGAAATGCTCAGGTGCGGGGTGTAAGTCTACTGGTTCCTGTTGTGCCAGACTTTTTTCTTTCAATTCCGCTTCCTTTTGCTGCTGAGCCAACTCTTGGTTTTGTCGCCTTCTTGCAGTACGACTTAGTTTTGGCTTCTCTTCGATTTCTAATTGGGCGACGTCATGAGGTTGCGGAATACACCACATGACACTTTGGAGGTATTGTCCCCAATTATCCGCTATCTTCCGATGAGCATCAATGGCTCCTACATAACTAAGCCATTCTGCAGTGGATCGCTCCTTGTTTATTGCAGTTCGTACCTTAGCTCGATAGCGTTGGCGCTTATGTCTCGTTTTCTTCTTACCAAGTTTTTGATTTTTGTTTCTATCCGATTCGGACTCACTTGGTCGATCTTCACTTTCGGATGAACTGCAGGAGGCCACTGTCCTAGGCCTTGAGCACCTTGCTTCCACATTTGGGTGAATATTTGATTCATTTTCTCCATCAGGCTCAGGGTCAGTTTCTTCTTGAGATTCATACTCAGAGTTGCATTGGTCAGAGTCTTCGCTACTTTCAGTGTCGGTGGAGTTTGCCACGTTCTCGCCATCAGGAGTCAAGTGCATAACACCTATCATGTTTATTGGCACTAACGGTGGCATATCTTGCCCCTCAGGTGTTACCCAACTTGTGCCTCTATTTCCCCATGTGTCTATGGTTGCCGCTAGGTGTACCCAATCCACGTTATCCGACTCAGTCATACCCGGTAGGACATCCATATAAGGAGAATCTTTCCCATCATCAGTCTCTTTTTTGCATGTATAGCAATACCTTAATGGGGCGGAGTGAATAGTGGTATCCGATCGATTATCAATGATAACCTTGCTTCCTAAAGGATGTGCACGACCATTCTCAAGATCAACTCGAATGACAGAGTCCTGGAATTGTAGGTAGACATGGTTTTTCGACCAGTCATGCACCATTTGTGCTTCCCTCATGAAAGGACGTCCTAAGATCATTTGATATGACATAGGATGCTTGGAGAAATCCATTACAATGAAGGTATGTTTTACCTTGTATCCCAGGACCTTGATCTTAAGGTCCCTTAACATTCCAATAGGTTTAGCTATGGTTCCGTTTGCCATCTTAACCACTATGTTTGTGACTTCGAGGTGAGGCCTTCCCATAGATTCCCAACAGTTTTTAGTCACAATGCTCACTCCAGCACCACCATCAAGGATTCCCTTTAGAGTTAATCCCTTGGTAGTAATGGGGAGGGTGGCATTAGATTCGTCACCTTCAAAGTACTGTCCCAACTTGTTCACAGGTATTTCCACGACCGAATCTTCATCAAAGTTGGGTTGTAGATCCCAATGTTCTCCTTCATCTTGAAGCGTGTCGGGTCTATCCATATTTGCAAATTGTGGTAGCCCCGCCTTTAGTTCTCCATTGAGAAATGCCCGAAGAGCTAAGAATAGCTCAGGATCTCCGTATAATTTGGATATGATCGTGGTTCTGATCTCAGAGGACATGAAATCCATTAGCTTGGACACATTCAACGGTACTTTTCGAGACATCGCCCCTCGACTAGGGACTGGTGAAGATGGAATCACTTCCTCTTCGATGGGGTCAGGCATTCCCTCACTAAACATTCTTTCCAGCAAGAAGGGTGTTTGCCCACTTCCGGATGTCCTATCCTCACTTTCTTCCCGAATGATACTCGGTATAGCTAACGGTTTATGGTTCCGGTGAGGCTGAACTTGCGTAGGAAACACTGTGTCTGAAATTTTGACTTTTCTCGGGTTTGGCTCTAGTTCTCTTTGTGTTTCTTCCACCAAACCCCTTAAGTGTTGTACTTGTTCAATCTCCTCAACTGGGTTTGGGTAAGTTCCAATCTTTTTCTTGAGGGTTTTTGGCCCACGTGGCTTGTCTTGGGGAGTCTCAGTCAGTTTGGGTGGTCGAGAGGGCATTAACTGACTTGGTTGTGGGGCCGAGGAAGTTTCCTTCTGTTTTCCCTTATTTATGTACTCGCTTGATTCCCCTTCATTGAGCTCCCGTGTGGGTTCCTCCCTTAAGGTAGTGGCTTTGGTCCCCATGGTTTCTATTGAATCAGAATCGTCTTCAGGATCATTCATATACACGGGGTCGTCTCCTGTCCCTATGTTAGTCTTTGAACTGGGCTTGGAGCTTGTGGCATTAAGCGATCTCTTTCGCCGTGTTTTCTTTTTCTTTGCCTGAGCGATTGATGCAGTATCCCTCTCTTCAAGAATGTAGTTTTGATTTTGAAGCATTGACCGTGTAACTACATTCGCGGGTACAACGGGTGTGGTTCTTCGTGCTTGGTTGGTGACCTCAACCAAATTCAATGGCGTAATCTTGGGTGCATTAGGATTATGTGGACATTGTGCGATCAAATGATCTATGCCACAACGATTGCATGTAAGTACCGGCATTCCCGATGTGCTCGCTTGATTTGGTTGCATCTGAGTAGAGATCTTCTGTAGCCTATTAGGGCACTCTGCTACACGATGCGGTCCACCACACTCGTAACATTGAAGAGGTGGTCTCCTTGCCAAGGTATTAAGGTTTTGCCCTCTTGTGGCAAGAGCAGCCGCTTGATATACAGGCTTGACTTGCCCGAAATGATCCTCCATGTAGTACTGGGGAATCATTTCAAACGTATCAATCCCATATGGAGCAGTAGGGTCTATCTCCTCTTCATAATCCCCACATGCACTATGTGACTCACAACCCATCTGGTTTATTGGGGTAATCCTTGGATGTGGAGGTTGTGGTCCTAGCACTGGCGGTGGTAACGGCACAGACTGGACTACATTCGGATTCCTTGGAACTATGTGCTGTGACGGTTGCTCGATAGGTTGTGCAGGCATTAGCGCGGGTACTTGAGGTGTGTTTGACCAAGCTAGTGGTGCCTGGTTTGCCAACATTCGCTTAAGTGTTAGGCAATCTTTAGATTGATGGCCATACTTACCACATGCATTGCAATTTCCATTGAATTTGACTCTAAATGTGGGATATTCACTCGTGCTATGTGGTCCTAAGCACACCGAACACCATTGTTGCTCTCTCCTTGGGTACATATGGCTATTCTGAGGAGCTCGATTACCCCTAAAGTATTCTTGGAGAGCCTTAGTAAGGTCGGTCACAGACATTTCAGATATCTTGGGCTCCTTGGCAATAGGTTTTACCGTCATTGGCTCGTGCCCAGATACTTGCGAACTAACTGATTTTGTTTCTGAAGACACCTTTTTACCTGCAATCATCAAGTTGTCTTCTAACTGGATTGCATTGGCAGTGACTGCTTCCCACGTTGTAAGACCTCTAATGACTAGGCCATTGTAAATGTCCTCGTGGCGCAATCCTCGGATGAATCTATCGAGGAGTTGGTTGTTATTGAAGCGTTCATCGGGAGTGCAGCGAGAATTTAGATGCTTCAATCGACTTATAAAGTCTCTCACTGACTCCCCTTCCTCGCGTTCAGCTTTTTGGAGTTGAGATGCTACCCCCCAAAGCACACCCTCACGTATGTATTCTTTCAAGAACAATCTCTTGAGAGTGGGGTAGTGAGTGCGCTCTTCAACCCTTAAGGTTCGATACCAATCTCCGGCCTTCCCACTCAAGGTTAAGCCTAAGGCTTTACACTTATGCAGCTCATTGTGTTCTTCCAAGGAATCACACACGTGCTCAAAGACTTCAATGTGCTTCCTAACATCCTCGTTACCACTGAAGTTTTGAGTGAGCTTAGCCACTTGTACTGCCTTGCTTCTAGGTTCTCTCTCAGGCATACCCCGCATGTTTTCCGCAATAGATCGTCCGATCGTCTGAGCAAACGCTGCGAGATCACCTAGGTGAGCAGGCATAGTTGGTGGAGGCACTTCTGGGATAGCCTGGCTGATAGGAGTTGGCGTTGGTCTGAGTAGGTTGGCAAATGACGTAGGATATGATATGTGACTAGGCCTAGCTCCCCTTGGATAATGGTTATGATAAGGCGGTCTTGGAGCATACGCCATTGGCATACTAGGAGGCGTAGGAGCTACATGAGCATGAGTAACAATAGGTACATAAGGCCGATAGGCACTGGCACGCACTGTTGTAGGTACTGTTCCACTAGGTAGCGGTGTCGTACTAACTACAGCGGCAACAGGTGCACTTTCAGCTATGCTCATCATTGGGGTAGGCATTGCAGATTCCCTAATGGAAAGTTGAGCCAAGGTTGGAAAGCTAAAGTTACTGCTCGTGGGCTCAACCTGCATTGAGACTCCAGGCGAAACAACATATGAAGGGTCTATGGGACTCACCGAGGGAGTCTCCAATTGTGATAGGGTTGGTTGTTTTGCCTTGCCCGTATCCAAAAATCTCATAGGGCCAGTGGAAACTAAGTTCACTCCCCTATTTTGCCTCTCAATTTGGATAATTCTATGAATCACCTCACATATCATGTGTTGTTGCTCCTCTAGATTAGTGGCGCTAGATGTAGATCGTAGGACTTCTAACCAACCTACATGATATGTGTAACCCGTGTATAGGTCCGTTAGAGTCTCTGTGTGTAGATCATATTCCCAATTTTCATTGAGAAATATCCCATCCAGACTTGGTGTGCCAAACGGTTCTCTTGAAGTGGACGCAATGTCACTTCTTATGGATTGGCTCCTAGGGACCTCTACTTTAGGAGGAGCATCGGAATGTGGTAGCTCAGTAGGGCCCTCATTGAACGAAGTGGGTAGAATATCCACATGGACACTCTTTGGGAGGGTAGGGTCCACATAAGATGTGAATGGCGAATCTACTACCCCTCCTTCCTCATTTACTTCGCTTGTCGCATGCTCAGAGCGTGTAGCTCTACTAAAGGTCTCTATTAAACGACTAAACATGCTAGATCCAGGCTGTGGGGCCCACACTGGCATGTTTTGGCTTGTCTCCTCAGGGTTCTTGGTAGGGTGCCCTTCCATGGCTTCTGAGTCGGAGGATGAGTCACTATCCACTATTCGTGGATCTTGGGTTGCACTCCCTTGGGTTCCAGCCGAAGGCCAAGATGCCAACGTGGAGGGATGGTGTGAGCCTGCGTAGACTGAAACGCTTTCTAGTGGTTCAGGCTCTAGCACCCGACCAGAACGTAGATGCATGTGACGTGGGTACCCTACGTACGTTGGTAACTACCCTTGAAACTCACACAAGTGGTTTCTTAGGTGTTTCGCACCTCGTTTTTACTTGTTTTTGTGTTGTTTTTAACCCGTTTTTGACCCCCTTACTTACGGTCGAACTTGGACTAGGGCGTGTGATAGCTCGAAACGAGCGTATCGTTTAAAGGGTCCTAGTGTGCTTTACAGCACCGTGTTCGCCTATATAGAGCTCCTGTAGTCCTCAAAATAGTCCGTTTCCTTTGGGGGGAAGGGGCAAAAGCCTATTTGCTTGTGGAGGAAAGGGTGAGGGCTTTATCCCACATGCTCACTTTACTCCTTGGGGAGTGGGCTACATATAGGGCACGACTTCCCATAAGCTCTCACTTGAGAGAAAGCTATGGAGGCTCACTCTCCTATATATATATATCAAAAGACCGAGACCGAGACCGAGACCGAGGCCGGGGCCGGGGTCGGGGTCGTGGGTCGTGGGTCAATTGGGGTTCTTTCTTTTCAAATTTTTTTTCTCCAATTAGAAAATCTTTCCTCTCCACATGTTTGGTTCTTTCTTTGAAAATAAAATTTAATTTTTTTCTTTTTTATTTTTTATAATTTTTTTATTTTTTATTTTCTATTTTTTTTTTGTGAGATAAGTTTCCTAGGGTTTCCTTAGGGTTCAGCCTTGGCCGCGGTGCAGTTCGCACACACAGCACAGATCTGGGGATTCAGAAATCCCTCTCATACGCAGAAACCAGATAACAGAACGTACGCCCACACGCGGAGCGGAAAAATAACAAAAAGAAACAGAAATGCAGAAGACAACTTGCAGAAACAGAGATTGAAAACCACAGAAACACCTCAACAGCAACACAGACGCCCTTCCTACAGTGTAGATTAAACTTCACGCAGCAGCCGAGCTGCAAACTGGAGCTTGGTGCAGGGCAACTCCCCGGCAGCGGCGCCAAAAATGTGCGCTTTTGCCGCACAGGTCGTAGCTGGGGACTTGCCAGACACCGTATGCGAGCCACGAATGGCTACAAGCATACAACCAGGGAAGGAAGCTCAAACAGAATGCCAAAGGGTGTGTCACTCACCGCTTAACTGCTGCCTTGAAGGATTCCCGCGTCGCAGCCGTGAAGGAGGAGCCGCCGTCGCCGCTCTACCGCCTCTCCGCCGTCTCGCCGTGCCGCTAAACAGTGCGCTCGATCGCTCTCTCACTCTCTCTCTCTCTCTCTCTCTCACACACGCAGGAGAAGGAAACCAAGGAGATAAGGCAAGAGCACTCTTCTATTCACAACACATGAGAATGAGGATTTTAGGGTTACATTTGACTCATATAGGTGACTTGGCCGTTCACACTTGGGCGCCCATACATGGCCGACCGACCCTAACCCTTATCCTACTGATATCCAAGGTGCGCCTCTCATCGGCGATCACCCAATCCCTTCATCCTTAACATATGGTGCCGACAAGCCCGGCCCATGACTCAGAATATTTAAATTAATGACGTAAAATATAGTACGTCGCCATGTCCGCCATGGGTTAACAGGATGTAAAAAGTGGCATATATTATAACACTTTAAAGACCTTGAAATATTTTAAGAAAATAAAAAAATACCTTAAAATTTTCTTTAAAATTGAAGTTAAGCTCTATATTATGTGTGAAGATATAAGGTCCAAAGTGGGAATCTCATATGAGTTTATATGTAAAAGGTATTAGCATTTTATGGAGTCAGCCCAAATTTGGGACAGGGGGTATACATTGACTTTGTACCTAAGAAAATGAAGAATTTTGAGTATATAATGCTTAATCAGAGCATTAAAATGTTTATGCATACAATATGATGAAAATTCCTCTTTTTGCATTATCAAATTTATGCATAATAAAAAATAATACATTTAGGCATAAGAGATTAACATTAATTCATTTCAACAACATAAATCAATAAGAGCATGGTTTTAAGAAACCATGGATTAGAATGCTTCCCAAGCATGTAGAGGGGTTGGGAAGAAGATTACCATTCAAGAAGAGAGTAAAACACCATTGTTTTAGGCTTACCCTTGGTTTTTGGTTTGATTATTTAGGGAGATGTGTAGCCCTCAAAGAAGAAGCTTGGCCACCAAGAAGAAGAGCGTAATCTCCAAGAGAAGGAGAGGATTAGGGTATATGCATGAATAGGTGGTACACTAGCTACCAGATTTCAGGGTTGGGAGCTCGGAGGTAGCTCAGTTGGTAGCCATAGGAGTGTTGGGAATTTTAAAAGACTTCAATAAGTTTTTTATTTTATTCAAAGGAGTGGGGCCACTACCTTTGCATGTCTCGGAACCATCATGAGGAGTGCCCATCGGTTGCTGCACAGCAGGGGCCCTCGTCTGGGGGGAAGCTTGCCAGCGTGGAAATGCTAGAAGCTTGAGAGCAACAACAAAGTAGCCGAGAGGGAGGTCAGACAACAGGACACACAGGGGAAATGTTGCAGGTAGAACTTCCTCTCCCACTTCTTCTCCTGCTTCCTCAGGCTTTGAATCTTCTCCAGAGCCATTCCCAGCCAGGAAATCTCGCAGGGTGCTAGCTTCCTCCTCTCCTTCCTCAGCTGTGCAGCAAAGGCCAAAGGAGCTATAAGAAAGGGGCATTATCCTCTTTCACCCAAATCACCTACTACACCAAGCAAGAAGTTCAACATGCAGCTGGGCTCAGATGCCACTCCAAGCACAGAGGTGAGCATCTTTACACATGTTGTGCAGCCAATTTTTGTTCAGGTGCCTGGCTTGTGTAAATTTTTCTAGAGGTGTGTTGCACATGCATGCTAGGGTATTACCATGCTGTTCCAGGGGGGGTAATGGAGTGAGCGTGCTCACAATGTCATCCATGAAACAATGTCCCTATTGAATACCTTACAAAATAATTTTTTTGCTTCAATGATGACTTCTCACTTGTCGTGTATTGTAATAAGTGTGTTGCATACCAGAACATCCCTAGAAAAGTTCAAGTTGTGGGCAATAGTGCTTTATTGAGTTTTAGTAACACTACATTGCATATTGCATGCTGACAACACACTGGAGAATACATTTTCTACACCTTTGATACTCCCACACTTTCTATACATGCGCACAAGCATTGTTAACATAAGCATACTTGTAGCCTCATGCATATATATGGAAGGTGCATGTCCAAAGCAAGCAGGTCATACATGAAAATATGTTAGCAAGATGTGTTGGACTGATTCTAGTTGTGCTATGGAATGTTGCAGGGCAAATCGCGTTGGTACCCTCCATATGTCCAATTTGAAAGAAAGTTTTCTGTATGACCAAAGCCCAAGCACATGAAGTCTACGGTCTTTCAGATTCTGGAGTGGATGCGCGAACATTGGGTGAGGCTAATTTTACAGGTGTAGATTGGCTATCATGTTTTGATGAGGTGCCAAGAAGGGGCAGTAAAGTAAAATGCAAGACTTTGAAGCTAGAGTTGTGGCCCAGGTTCTACACCCTTTTTACTTTGGTATATCAGGAACCTTCCAGCAACTATGGGATGGAGGTGACCAAGGCATTTGCAAGAGGTTTTCTACATGAGTGTACAAAAGGGCCAGTCGATTGGGCTTTATTTTCTGAGAGCATGATAGCGGATACGGATGCAAAGAAGCTATAAGCAAAGAAGCACCGATGGTCTATTTTTCATGCTTCCTCTGCACTGCATACCTCCAGGTTTGAAGAGGTGAACCCTCTTGAGAAATCGGAGACAGTACAAAATATGCATGTGGACTTAGAGGCAATTGCTGTGCTGGACGGAATAATTGAGGTGCTTGAAAGGAAATATGCTCATGCCCTGTCAGAGCTCAACAAAGCTACGAGAAAAGTTGAGAAGTACAAAGTGGATATGCATCGAGATGAAGGGGCATAGCTCCTGGTTAGTAGTTTGCAAAGACAGTTGGAAGATGCACAATCTGAGTTGCAAAAGGTTGAAAATGTGTCAGACCCAGCAGATGCTGGGAAGTTACAGGAGCTGAGGATGAAAGTGGACAGATTGTCTCGCTGACCATCCAAACTGTGGATGGAGTTGTTATGGGTACTGTTCCTGCTAGTGCGGGCTGTGAAAGTCAAGAGTTTCTAGAAAATGCAAAACAAATAGAGATGCATGTGGGTGCTCAGGTGGATTTTGTGAAAGACATGTAGGCAAGAAGGAACAAAGTGTTCCTATCCTTGCCAACACCTAAATTACCACATGCAGATCTGGGCTTATCGGATGCGCACAATATTTGTTTTACCTATGGATTGGTCATGTATGATGCAGATGGTCTTTGCATGTTTATACTTCCTTGTGGTCATGCTTATCATATTTATTGTTTTGCTCACCTTGCTACAAGCAAAGAGATTTGCATGGCTATGGGATGCATGCAAATGATCTCGCCTGCTTACAAGGTCTTTGCTGATGCTTGGCCACATTGATGCCCCCGGTTATGCAAGGGAGTCACGAAGCACAATACCCTCCATGATTCCAAACACTGCTGCCAAATCGTGCTTTTCCCACGGTACGTAGCATACCGTTATGCTCTCTAACCCTTGTCTTCATTACTGGTTTTTTTTGTGTACCTTTTTGTAAGGTGGGTGAGGGTAAGATGCATGTGGATAAATGGTACCACCTAGAGTTTTCATCTGCAGCATGGCAGCTGATTCTCGTAGCAAGGCAACTATCTTATGCTACTTGGGAGCAAGGCAACTATCTTATGCTGCTTGGGAGCTACTTAGATTCCTGGTAGCTACCTAGAAAGGCTATTAGCTACCCTCAAAAGCCTAATAGCTACCTAGAAAGGCTGTTAGCTACCCTTAAAAGCCTGATAGCTACCCTTTCAAGCTTGATAGCTACCCTAGAAAGGCTGTTAGCTACCCTTAAAAGCCTGATAGCTACCTAGAAAGGCTGTTAGCTACCCTTAAAAGCCTGATAGCTACCCTTTCAAGCCTGATAGCTACTCTTTGAAGACTGGTGTTAACCCTTGAAAGCTTGGTAGCTACCTTCAAAGCCTGTCAGCTACCCTTAATATCCTAAAAGTTACATTTGGAATCATGGTAGTTACCTGGTAGCTACCTTCCAGCTTTTGAGCTACCCTTAAAAGCCTGAGAGCTTCCCCATGGAAGCCTGGTAGGTACCTGGTAACTATCCTTGAAGCCTCTCAACTATCCTTAAAAGCCTGATAGCTACCCTTTGAAGCCTGGTAGCTACCTTAGGAAGCCTAACAGCTACCCTTGGAAGCTTGGTAGCTACCAAGGGATGCCTAAAAGCTGCCAGGATATTCTTGAGTCTTCCATGCTAAAAGCTACCAAGGGATACCAAGATGTTAAGGCATGCTGAAAGCTACCAAGGCCTCTAAGGCAAGCTGGGAGGTTTGAAAAGGTAAGTATGATAGCTTCTAGTATGTAACTTTTGTAGCTGGAATCGGTAGAGCTTGTGTTAAGTTGTGAGGGTTTACTTTCAATTTGGTATGGTTTACTGTCTACTAAGGTGGGAAAATATTTTCTAATGATGATTGAATTTATTGCAGATAATGAGGATGCCAAAAACATTCAGCCAATGGATGAAGTTTTTTCAACACCAGGTTGTTGTAACGTAGAAAATATACAGTTGGACACGAAACTTGAGACCGTGGCAGATTTCCGTGGAAAAAACAAGGAACCTGATCCAAAGGGTGACACTATCAACAAGGAGAGAGAACTTGTGGACTTGGGTGTAGAAAGTCCTGTAGATAGTGACATGGACAAGGAGAATCATCAAGAAGAGAGTCCTTCACTACTACAAGCCTTTAAAATGTTGAAAAGGGGAAGAAAGAGGAAAACAAAAGGTTGTGTTCACTTTTATAATTGAATGTAGACTAATATGTTTTCACTTGCTAATGATTGTTTTCCATGCAGGAGGAGGTCCTTTTCAGTCCCACATTCACCTTTTACCTCACTTTTCCCTTGAAATGCATCATAAAAACTAACAACCTATGCTTTAATCTGTCTTAGCATGTCAGCAGCATTGTTCACACAGGAACACCACAATCCCGTGTTTTCCTTGCATTCTGTACTATGGCTACAAGGCATGATGTCTGGACAAAACATCAAAAACCTGCCTTTTCCCAGACATCATTATCCTCCTCTGTGACTTTATTACCATCCTGCACTGTATCAACATCCTGCACTTTTTCACCCCACCATCCTGCACTTTTTCATCATCCTGCACTTTATCACCAACCACCATCCTGCTTTTTATCACCATCCTGCACTTTATCACCACCATCCTGCACTTTTTCACCATCATCCTGCACTTTATCACCACCATCCTGCTTTTTATCACCATCCTGCACTTTATCACCACCATCCTGCTTTTTATCACCATCTTGCACTTTATTTACACCATCATGCACTTTATCACTATCTTGCAGTTTATCACCATCATGTACTTTATCACTATCTTGCAGTGTATCACCATTCTGGCTTGTGAGAGGACATTGCGAGATATTTCAACTAGTCCATCCACACTGACAATGTCTGCAATGATAAATTTCAACTGAATGAAATACATAACAATGAGAGATATATAAGAAACAAAATAGTCGGACTCTTTTCATTCATTAAATAGAAAATGTCAACAATTTGGTTATAGAGCCAGAATGGCTCTATTGATGGGACAAACCCAAAAAAGAGGGTTGACATGCATTCATGGTGGGGAGAACTAGCAAAATTTAGGGTTGCAATCTTTTTCTGAATTTGGCAGTAGCACCTTTTCATCTCGATCCTTCAAAGATATTGGCAGGTTCCTCCTTGTCCGGTTTATCATATGTTATATTGGAAGCTTTATCTAGGTCCTTATTGCTTAAAAACTCAGAGCTCAGGAAATGACCCAGCAAAGAACTATGTGTTCAAGGAGCATTATGAGGCACAAGACACAGCTTCAATGGAGGGTGATGTAAGTGCCCATATTGCTGTTGATCAGAAAGCATCAGAGTTGTTTGAAAAGCATGAGAGTAATCAAAGAACTGAACTGAGAGATGATATCGAATCGATTGCAGCCGGTAGTGTGAGAGACATCCTAATGCAAAGATGTATCGCGCCTGGGAGGATCCAACCAGCCCTTCATTTCAATTACGGCCAGCTTTAATTTTGGATCTCAATGGAGTGCTACTCACAACGGTTGACTGCAGATATGCACAAACCCCCCCCCTATTGGAATATGCTTGAAGTGACAGATATGGGTGGCAGGAAACTGTTAGGGCAAAAGCATGATGCTGAGAGGTTTGTGCATTGGTGCTTGGAACGCTTTGATGTCTTTATATGGACTTGTGCTAACAAGGTCAATGCAAACAGAATTTTGAGGTGCTTTATGCCTTTTCACATCCACTGGTTCAAAGGCGTGCTTACGCAAGAGTTCTGCACAAAGGAGACTAAGTTCCAGAGAATTACCAAGAAACTAGTGTTTTATAAGAAGTTGACCGTGTTTTGGGAGGCTTATCCTTAGTATTCACCAACAAACACTATCATGGTGGATGATAGCGAGTACAAAACTTTATGGAATCCTCAAGGAACTACATGTATAGTAAAGAAAATGGAAGATCAAGACCCTGGGGAAATGCAGGATTATCTTACGACGACAGTCCTCCTCAGAGGCTGGCTTGATACATGGCTTGGTGTCGAGGATCGCATCACCTATACTATAGATACGCCGCTACCAATCATGAAAGATGATGACAGCATAGCTGTGCGAAGGAGGTGGATGGACGAACATATGAATGAACTGTAGTATAGTGAGACTTGTGATCAGCCCATTATGTTCCCAACAAACTAAATGTAAATTTTTATTATGGAGTCCACTTTGGAACCTTGTATATGTTGTAGAAGTGTTCTAACTGACATAATGCGATGGCCGTTTTTGCACTCTTGCAAAGCTGTAGACTGGATATATAAGTTATTGTCTTGATTACAGGTATCATTTAGTCTAAATTTGAAACACTGGTATAATGTAAAGTTTTTCAATTTCTGCTATGATGTTTTTGCACTACTAAATTTGAAACACTAGTATAATCTGTAGACTGCTACCTTGGTGCTACCTAGGTGTTTGCAGGCTACTACCAAGTGCTACCAAGTTCCTCCTACTAGGTACTGGTATACTGGTGGGTGATAGATTTATTTCAAGATGCTGCTAAGTTAGTATGCAGATGCTTGGTTTATTCCCAGGTGCTGCCAGGCTAGTATGCAGGTGCTACCATACTACTACCTGCTTGATACCATATCACTATCTTCTGCTATCTTGGTGCTACCTAGATGCTTGTAGCCTACTACCAAGTGCAACCAAGGTCCTCTTGCTAGGTACTGGTATAGTGGTATACTTTAGAAGCTCATTAATTGTGCATCTTGAGAAATATGGTCATGCCACATCATAAGACCCATAGTGTAAAAGAATACCTTGACATGTATGGAATGTGCCTAGTAAGATTTACCATGTACCACAATTTGAGCATCCCTAAGAAAGATCAGGCAAGTTTAATTATCATTCACAGACACCCACAAGCCTGGTGTGGCTCTTGGGGTGACCCTTGCCTGCAAGAGATCAGCATGAGTAGACGAGGATCCAAAAAAAACAAGCATGTCCAAAAGAAACAGCTTGAATTATTTTTAGCAAGCTATACATCAAAGGGAGTGGTATTGTAAATAGCCTCATATGCTTCTGGGGAAATCAAAAATCTCATCCCACATCCTTGAACCTTTTCCATTGGGAACTTGATGGATCTTACAAGGTGGGATGGCAAAATAGCTTCAGGCTTGCGCCATAATAGCTTATACTCATAGGGATTTCCTTTTGCTTGTTTGTACCATATTCCCTGACAACAAATGAACTAGCAAGGCAAACATTTCCCGAGCCATCTGTTAGCTTAGTATCATATTTTTGCTTCTGAGCTGTGCATTTCAAGACATAAAAATCTGCAAGCTCCTCATTGGTCATGAGGAGCTATGACAGCAAAATTGTCACCAATGCAAAGTGCATCACTCAAAGCATCATGGTGTCCTTTGTATGCAAAATCTTCAACTTCATTAGCATCTCTGACATCTTCTAAAGTTTCAAGGGTAACATACTCCCACTTCTTGACATGTGACTTCCTAGAGCACCTCCTCCCATAACACCTCTTATGATAATTTACTTGATTGTTCAACCATCTGAACAGGGAGAGCCTCCTCATCAACAAGCTATAAATACTTAGAGAGATAGTGCATTCACTCATGATGCAATCATCCCTCTACCATAGATCCTTCGGGCCTTTCCCTATGATGCACAAAACCCTTCAAGGCTCCCATGAATCTTTCAATGCAAAACATTAGGGAAAAATTGGACTCAAATTGGGCCCTTTAAGGATTTGCACACATTCTCTCTCTAAAAGAATGGACTCATGGAGGTAAAGTTTTTACAAATTAATTCAGAAGTAAGAGGAGTTCAGACATTTGTAATCTACTCTTCAAGACATTTCCAATGATATATAGCATGATGGGAAATTTTTCATATTTTAGAAGTCCCCAAATTTGGTGATAACTTGGCATGTAATGTGCCACATCATCACCAAATTTAGGGACTTCTTGAATATGTAAAATTTCCCATCATGCTATATATCATTAGAAAGGGCTCAAAGTATAGATTGAGTTGATTTACAAACATTTCACCATGAGCCCATTTTTATAGAGAGAGAATGTGTACAAATCCTTAAAGGGCCCAATTTGAGTCCGAATTTTTCCTAATGCATCCATCACGTGTTTAGAACTACAGCAAGCTCTACCTCCTAAACAAGGTGGATAAGCACATGGACTTGGATGTCAAAAAAGGATCTTTTTCCATCAAGTATAGGAGTTCTATGCACTCTAACCTTTTTTGTGGAATCTCTCGAGTGTCTATTTTCTTTGGCATGATCCACTCGGCAAATGATAAAAAACCAATCAATAACTAACTTTAATTGCAAAGAAGAATCCTAGACACTTTTTTAATGGTGAATAAGTACCTTGCAAGCGACCCCAAATGGTATACGATATCTTGAATGGCCTTGGTTAAGCATCCATCAATTACAAGTGGCAAGACATGATGCAAATAGTCCACCTTTGATGTTAGTATCCCCATAAATTAACAAATGTCAAGAATAAGATAGATCCATGTCCTAACTTTAGGAATTTATGCCAATCATGTGTCTTTAATCCAGAAAGACTCTTATCATCCATAGTAAACATGTTTCATAATGATGCATCATAGCATGTCGATGTACATATCGATCTCATCCTATCATTGATTGTGTTCATCTCATCGTTTGTCAGTACCCATGGTGCACGATGATAAGTTGTCTTTCTTGTTTTAGGACTTAAAATAGGCCATAAAGATGGTTTACAGTTTTGTTCCTTTAAATCCACCCTTGTAGCCTTTGTATCTTCAATACCCAGTGCCCACAAAATGTTTCCAAAGTGAGTGTCCAACTACATCTTAGAAAATATGCATGGGGTCAAGAATATATGTGATTTTTAATTCTTTCCAATATTCCAAACTACACCATATTGAAATCTCAGGTTTCATAGATTTTTTCCTCTTTCTTTGCAACAATCCTTGTTTTTCTCGTCACTTGTGAGCTTTACATTTGGATCTATAATAGGCTCAATATTTGTCCATTTTATGTACCATTCCATAGGAGTCCTTTGTATAGGGCACACTCCACTCCCAATCCTTCTATTGAAATGTATTTCTTGTTATTTCAATCGTAATGTGTCCTTCCAACATAAATCTTCGATGTCATAGATATGTATTCTTGTTGAGATTCTTGCTATATTTTGATTGTAGCCAATATCCGCATGGTGAACATGCCTTGTAACCCCTAGTTGATAGACCTATAAACATTCAAAGTCTTAGTGCAATTGTTATTCCACGTCACTTTCAAATCCAAACAAAGTAGCTCTAATCATGTACACCTAAAGAATAACCATAGGTAGGATAGCCATGAATAGTCCATGTTAGAATGCCGCAAACCTCAAAGCTTCATTTTTCTATAGGCTTGGACATGTCAAGAAATTTTATCCCTTTCCATAGTTGTTGTAGATCTTCGATGACACACTAATGTCTTTGACTTGTCATTTTCCTAATTGGATTGATTCCATCAAGACCAACACACACCAAGTTTTAAGTGACGGGGTTCTCGACTAATATGCTTGAAATCTTTATAGTCAGATGGAATGCGTAGGATCTAGTTTGTGCTTACATTCTTTGCCACCCAATCCATAAGCTTTGATAACTCCGGTCTCCGAAATAGGTTCTCTATTTGTGATGTATGCATGGATCATTTTATATTCAAGTCCAAGTCTCATCATCATCTTTTGTGCCTCGTTCGTTGTTTTTGGGATGGTGTTATCGGGGGTAGAATCTTACTAGAAAGTAATTTGACAATAATAACAATTTATTTGTTGGAAAATAAGCATACCCTATCACTTAGCATCCAATGTATATGATGATCCACTTATGTTAGTAATGTTGAAACTAATACATTGCTCTAGGAGTAGTGAGCTTGGAGGTTCAGGATGAGGAAGGTCATAGATAATCTCCTCATAGAAGAAACCTCATAGATCTTTGTGAGTGCTTCTTCTCGGAGATATTTTTCATGGAGGATCACCATCATCTGTTTACTCTTAAACCAATCATTAAGAAATCCAGTCATGTCATCAGCATCATGATCCGCATCATCAAGTTGCTCTATTTTACAAGCGTATTAATCTCTCAACGTTTGAAAAGTACTAAGGTCCTGTGCTCTAAGAATCCGCATACGCTCTACTGACAATCAATAATGACCGTGGTGATATAAGGGCACATCTTTTGCAATATTATAGTCTAGTGTTAAACAACCCTAGAATGGGATTAATCATGGTGATAGACATAGATTAAGCAACATAATTAAGGTAGATTATACCACACTAAGAACTCCATAAGCAACATAATTAAGGTAGATTATACCACACTGAGAACTCCATAAGAGAGAGATTATACCACACTAAGAACTCCATAAGAGAGAGAGAGATCGCACACTTAACATTTTGAATCAATTCTATTGCTCTATTTCATTCACCAATGAACCATACAATGATATAGGTTTTCTAGCCTTATCCCACTTTACATGTCATCATACAAAAGGCAACTCCTTTTCTGCTATTTTTGTCAACACTCACACACCATTCAATATTGAATGTGGCATTCTTATCTTGCCATAATATCTTGCACCTTTAGGGTGCTTTCCACATACACATATCACCGCGATTATATCTCTCAACACCCCCCCTAATCAAGGTGTTCCACAACTCATCCATCACCCATCAATGTACCATTTCACAACCGCAAGCACTACCTCTCAACACTCCCCCCTCAATGATACATTGCAGTGTCCATCAACTAAACATGTGTGCACGTGTCTACCATCTTAGACACCTAGTCCATTTTCAACTGACTTGCTCACAGAGCGGAACCACTGAGTCCAATTTGAGCATAGAAGTTCGGGTGGGAACCAACCCATGCGCATGTACCTCACACGTGCATCACTCATGCACACATAACGTGACAACCATTTCGAGCTTCTAGGTGAGCTTAGGCAGGGCAATCCTCATACCAATGTGGGTGATTACAAAAATTTCTCGTTTTGAGCATGCATGCTCGGGTATGGTTACCCATCATCAATTGTGGGTGAGAATAAAAAAATACAGTCTTTTGGTCGAAACTGGTGTGGGCAGTGAACCTTGTGTGTGAACAACCTATTCACAGGAGATTTTTCGAAGGATTTACACTTATGTTTGTAAGGCATGTGAACAACCTCTTATATGGGGTATTCTTTTCACAAAAAAATATAAGATTTTTCAAAAAAAAGTTATTGAGACTTATCTCAATATTATCTACTAGAGCCCACTTTGCTAATCTTCTGTCAAAGAAAACGTGTGGTCGAGTGTGTGTTGCCGGCCATTGCTTCTCTTACTGCTGCTGCAGATCTGATGCTACTATGCTGCTACTTCCAAGACCTTGGTTGTGATTGCCACCCACTTCTCTACAGCCTTCCCCCCTTTTTGTCTTTATTGTTTTGATGGAAGGAGACGCTTGACAGATCCCCATCGTTTTGCCACCACCAATGTTGCCTATGGCGCTGCTCATGCTCCTCCTTTCCCCATTTGCCATTTTGACCTCCCTCACAACCGACCTTCGCGCGCGATGAACATGCCTTGACGACGTTTCTCGCCGGGCTCCTCGCGACGTTTCTCACCGGGCTCCTCGCGGCGCTAGCTGGCCCGCCAACTCCAGCGTGTGTACTTGGCAAGGGGTGGTTTGCAGCTCTACTCAGCCCGCGCCCGCGTGCAGACCCTCTGCCTTCCGGCTTTCGGACTCTCCGGCTTTCGGACTCTCCGGCCAAATCCCCTAGGGAACGTTAGGCCAACTGTCAGAACTTCGTATCAACTCAGCTTTGTCTCTCTTTGCTGTGACTATTCTTCTCTGCTCTACTGTCGATTACCTTGCATTATAGATACAGCCTTTATTCTAGCTTCTCTCTGTGAGATCCCTGTTCCCACTGCGCAACGGATTCGGGGTACTAGCAGCGGAAGTAGCACTTCTTGCATGGGGCAGAGTCCCACACTCGAGGCCTCGTCCCCACAGATATCCGGACAAGAGACTAATCCATCGGTTTTTCCAAAACCGAACCCAGAAAAACTTCCTTTATCCGGAAAGCACGGGCGATTCCACCAGGATAACTTTTGACTCTCAAGATCAGTACTGATCAATCTGATCCGACTGCACCTATAAAGGTCCTCGGCTAGATCAAGGAAGAAACTTGCACTTGGATCATTGGGATCAACGCTTTTTTCTCCATCAAGAGGCACAGCCGTTGATTCCTATCCATAGAACAATTACTATCTAGGATTTACTTCATCTATCGTAATAACAAAAATTGAGTCTCGATGAACGGATCCATTAGTCCAGCCTAACCCCATCCAGTCCCATGGGTTAGCCAACCTCCCAACCACTGTTGTGATGGGATCCAATTAGGAATTTGGTTAGGTTTTGTCCCGGGTACCAAGGAAAAGAGTTCCAAGGCCCCCTAGCCGAAAGTTCATGCAAACATAAAACTAGTCACACCACTTACACACCCAATATGAAATTGCCTTTTTCTCAGCATCACCTAACTTTAAAACAATCCTTTAATGAACCCATTATGTCACTGATGACAATCCTCAAAGTCTCTGGTTGAATCCTTATTTCTAATCATTCATTCATCGGTATACTTATCGCATCATTGGCAAACAGAACGCTCACCACCTGTTCACTCATGGGCCTTTTCCATAGTTCCTAGCTCATAGTAACCGGCAATATATTCACATAATAGAATGGAATCTCCGTAGAAGATCAGCAAGATCAACCAACAGATCCACATAAAAGAGCCATGGACTCATCCGTTGAGGACCAACAAGGTCATTCAACCAGATCCAGGCCCGGTTTCAGAAAACAACTCTTATTCCTTGTTCCAATATCTTCCACGATGCACGTGTGGGTATCTTCGGTGACCCAGAGCCCGAGCACCGTATGGTCAGCACCCTCTAGGATCTTTCGTCTCGCAGGTGACCTAGCACTTCACTCATAGGCCGCTTCCTTGGTCCCTCATCCACCGTACCGGAAGCTCACCATTTAAATCGAACCGAGGCTGGTCAAGACCTCGGTTGACCTTGCTACGCGAGACGTCCTCCATTGACTCTCCGTCTAGCAGTTGCAACTTTATCAGTTAGGTCTCCATGATCTTAATCCACAAGACGGTCAAAATGCTTCCCCAGCATTCTCGACATAAAACAGTCATTTACAAACAGTCACAAAATACAGTTTCTATATCGAACTCTCGTCTTTCCACATCATCCCTCCTCAATTCTCATTACTTGATCCACATTCCATTCAATATGTACTCATTCTCATCCATTTACTCATATCGACTACACATTATTTCACATACACATACACATTCACATTCATTAGTCTACATACATATCCATGTTCGTACATACACATCATACGTCCAATCCCATATCTACATCCATACATCCACATTCATATCCACATTCACATCCATACATCCACATCTACATGCATATCCATTTTCAAATCCTCATTCATACATCCACATCCACATACATACATACATCCCCATCCACATTCCCATTCACATCTATACATCCACATCTACATCCACATTCACATCTATACATACACATCTACATGCATACATCCATTTTCACATTCATACATCCACACTCTCATTTTCACATTCACACATCCACATACATACATCCATTTCCACATTCCCATTCATATAGCCCCATACGCCTTCACATCTATTCTTTTACATCACATCCATTCTCGCCCTATCACAACCCATATACATCTTATGCTATCACATGCACTTCTTATCTCATCCCATACACATCTTATCTCATCTTAACTCATCTTATCACATCCTAACTCATCTCATATGCATCTTATCACATCTTATCACATCTCATACACCTCTTATCACATCCTAACTCATCTCATATACATCTTGTCCCATCACATACACTTCTCACCTCATCCCATACACATCTTATCACATCCTAACTCATCCCATATGTATCTTATCACATCTCATCACATCTCATACACCTCTTATCACATCCTAACTCTTCTCATATACATCTTATCACATCCTAACTCATCTTGTCATATCCTAACTCATCTCATATACATCTTATCACATCTTATCACATCTCATACATCTCTTATCACATCCTAACTCTTCTCATATACATCTTATCACATCTTATCACATCTCATACATCTCTTATCACATCCTATCCCTTCCCATATCTATTTATAGAATACAAGAGAATTCTTATATTTGATATATGATTTCTTTACATATCTAATTATGCATAAATTCCATTTAAGGAGACTAACACTTTCGAAATAAAAATCAATCTTTTATGCATCTTCCTATGCATAAATTCATTTTAAATGAGAATGACACTTTGAATTAAAATTCAATCTTTTATGCATCTTCTTATGCATAAATTCAATTTAGATGAGAATGATACTTTTGAATTAAAAATCAATCTTTATGCATCTTCCTATGCATAAATTAATTTTAAATGAGAATGACACTTTGGATTAAAATTCAATCTTTTATGCATCTTCCTATGCATAAATTCAATTTAGATGAGAATAACACTTTTGAATTAAAATCAATCTTTTATGAATCTTCTTATGCATAAATTCAGTTTAGATGAGAATGACACTTTTGAATTAAAATCAATCTTTTATGCATCTTCTTATGCATAAATTCAATTTAGTAGGAATTACGCTTTTAGAATAAAAGAATTTCTCTTATGCATCTAATTTATGCATAAAATCCATTTATGATGAAAATCACACTTTTAGTATAAAAATATCTTTTATGCATACCTCTATATGCATGAAATCCAATTATGATAAAAGTAACATTTTTACAATATAATAATCATCTTTTGTGCATACCTCTATGCATGAAATTCAAATGTGATAAAAGTAACACTTTTACAATGAAATAATCATTTTTTTGGTAATATTTTTATAATAAAATAAAAATTTATGTTTTTTTCACCTCTATGCACGAAATTCAATATGATAAAAGTAATATTTTTACAATAAAATAATCATTTTTTTCTTTATAGTTTTACAATAAAATAATCATTTTTTTTTCATACCTCTATGCATGAAATTCAATATGCTAAAAGTAACACTTTTATAATAAAATATTCATCTTTTATGCATATCTCTATGCATGAAATTCAATTATGTTAAAAGTAACACTTTTATAATAAAATATTCATCTTTTATACATACCTCTATGCATGAAATTCAATTATGCTAAAAGTAACACTTTTATAATAAAATATTCATCTTTTATGCATACCTCTATGCATGAAATTCAATTATGCTAAAAGTAACACTTTTATAATAAAATATTCATCTTTTATGCATACCTCTATGCATGAAATTCAATTATGCTAAAAGTAACACTTTTATAATAAAATATTCATCTTTTATGCATACCTCTATGCATGAAATTCAATTATGCTAAAAGTAACACTTTTGTAATAAAATAATCATTATAAAAACTTGACATTAACCAATTAACCATTCACCTAGGATAGAGAATGGTTGGTTTTGTTAGAAAAGAGAGGGAAATACCTTTTGTAATGAGGTATAACATTTTTAGAGAAGACATAAAGCATAAAAACCATTTAAAGCCATAAAAACCATAAAATAAGTGAAAAGAAGAATCACCAACTTACTAATGACTTTGAAAGCTTTCCTTTGGCTTGATGGTTTGAGGGTTCAACTCTTGTTTGAACAAGAGTGGCCAACCAATCTTTGGAAGAGGGAAATGTGAAAAACTAATGAATTATTAATAAAGTCATAGTTCTTGGCTTGGGTGAAATAGAGTAACAATGCATTAAACACTTTATATTTTTAACAAGGGAGAGGCTTCTATTTATAGAAAAAGTTGAGCTCCTAACCAAACAAACTGATTCTAGAATTTTTCAAGTTAGTTTGGTGAATTTTTGACCATTTTTAGGTCAGTTAAGCTAACTTTTTGGGACTAGACTTAAATTAGGAGAGAGGAGAGATAAAATATCGCATTATTTATGAGTTTAAAACTCATTCAAGCATGTGAAGTAGGCGCCTCATTGAAGGCCCTCCCCTTCCTTACATGTGTCAAAAATGGAATCATTATACTCAAAATATCTCATATTTTTAATATTTCTCATAGTTTCTTACTAAATAAACCTTGTACATATTCAACTCTTTATCTTATGTGAGAATTGAAGGGACTCCCCTTCCTTACATATGTGTCAAAATGGAATCATTATACCCAAAATATCTCATATTATTAAAATTACTCATAGTTTCTTACTAATAAACCTTGTACATATTCAACTCTTCACCTTATGTGAGCATTAAAGGACTCCCCTTCCTTACATATGTGTCAAAATGAAGTCATTATACCCAAAATATCTCATATTATTAAAATTACTCATAGTTTCTTATTAATGTACATATTCAACCCTTCACCTTATGTGAGCATTTACTTATTTTTGGGTGTCTTCTTTTACAAAATTGGATTTATCTCCTCCCCACACATGGATTGATCTTATTGGACCATAAGAACCTTAATTGGACCATAATCTAAATTTTTTGAAAATCTAGACCCCTAGGCTAAGGTCCTTTATACCCATTTCCAATGAATTCCAATTGCACATTGGAAAGTTCTTTTTGAATTTCTGTTTCAGGGGAATTCATTTTACTAAGATGAGATATTTTTCTATCCAAAAATATTAAAAATCTGAATATTCTCTCTCTAGAATATTCTCTCTCTCTAAGCCAAAACACGCAGAGATAAGATATTTTATATTTCTAAAGAGGGAATTGATTACAGGGGAAGATGCTAGACATTTTGAGAGGCTGGGGAGGAATCTTTCATTCTCTCCCACTTGAAAAACCTGTCCTCATCTCGCAA
This sequence comes from Cibotium barometz, assembly GCF_041138505.1. Lineage (NCBI taxonomy): Eukaryota > Viridiplantae > Streptophyta > Polypodiopsida > Cyatheales > Cibotiaceae > Cibotium > Cibotium barometz. Next base: position 54,309,908 of record NC_141046.1, on the reverse strand, counting down.
ACTTGGGATAATTTCGTAAGATGCACGAATATGAGACTGAGAGAAAATTTAATTAAGATTAACCATCAAGAAAATTTTGAAAGAGAGCAAGACTCAAGACAAGAACAAAGATTTCAACTTTATTCACTCTTGGAACATATACAGTAAAGATAGAAGAACTTTTTACACTTCCATAAGCCCGTCCATCATATGGTCACAAAAGCAGCACTCACAAGCTGCACACGTATAAGGTAACTCGTCTATGGGAATAATTCGGCTGGTTATTGCAGCACCTATCTCATTGGTATGAGCTGACCTATTAAAAGGACCTCTGAGAGGCAAGCCAAAAACGGGATAAAGGCATATCTTCTAATGAGGAAGAAAGCACGCTAGTAATAAGAAGACCCGCTCAGAAAATCCAACATGCCTTGATCTCATCATGCAATAGTATCGGCGGGGACCCAAACCCAAAGCTTCAATAACCATAGCCAAGCGGACATTGTTACGAAAGTGCTGCTGACCCCACGGTGTTACCCTAGTTATATCTTGATAGGTCCGCCATTTGGTCCGAGCTATAGAAGTTCCCAAGTGAGGGAAAAGTGAGCGCTCATAGAGTTCTATAAAATCCTTCTTCCAGACTCGCTTGCATCTTGAAGGTGAGAAATCATCATGGATAAAACCAATTCCTGCTGCCAAGCCACAAAGGAGATTAAGAAAGAAAGGAGATCGATGGAAGTAAGATTACTGCGAGCGACAAGTAAGAGTTACGACTTATATAAAAGAAGGAACTAGTGTAACCTAGAAGCCAACGGGATATCTTGCCACTAAAGTTTTACCGTCTCTCCATGATTTGGGTTTGGCACAAATTTCTATAGAAGGCTTACATGAAATACATTAAGAACTTTGAGATGAGGAGGTAAAAGAAGCTCGTAGGCTAAGTCACCTACTTCCATTGAATTTAGATATGGCCCACAATATCTGGGGGATAACTTCTTATACTTTCCAAGAGATAAAGAACTTCTTTTGGGCTGTATTCAAATGAAGACCATATCTGCTTCTTTGAATTCTCTGACTGACCTCTTCTTATCACAGCATACTGCTTCTGTCGATCCTGGGCAGCTTTTATATCTTTATGAACTGTCTACATCTGCTGCTCCATGTCGTTAAGCATTTGTCTGGACATCTCGACCCTCAATGGGTCGGACCTAGTTAATGGAGTTAAGCAGTCTTGTCCGAGACGGACCCTGATTAGATTGGTATGAAGGAATTGGTCTTTGAATTCGGGGTTCTTATCTTCCCTGTGCTCTTGCCATGGCAGGAGTTGGGTAGTCTTTTAATTGATGACCAAAACCTTGGCATCCAAACACTGGTTCTCACTTTTGAACTCATCGTTCATAATCCTTAAAACAGGTGGGACTCTTGAGAAGTATCTGGGGAAAGGGTCTTCCTTTTTTTTAAACAGAATCTTTCTTTTATTTTAGAGAGGGAATAATTATAAGATCAGAAAGGGAGATTCTTACTCCTGTATACGTCGAAGGCTGGGGGAGGAATCTTACATTCTACCCCACTTAAAAAAAAAGTGTGAGATGTCCTCATCTCGCTAAGTAGAGAACAACTCTTTTTCTTAAGATCCGATTTATTTTGGGGTTCCTTATATTCTGGTCAACCCAACAGAATACGGGGATAAATATTCCTTATATAGAACTCATCATTAAGTAACAATTCATTCAGATCATATCATTCATATCTTTAACACGATAATGGTCCATTAGACCAAAAAAATTTCTTTCTGAACATTCCTCCACGAGAATTTCAGTCAAGTTCTCAATTTGTCATCTTGATCTACTGAGTCATGTTAATAGTAGCAATTTGACAACACAATCCACTAATCTCATAGTGATTTGCTGAAATCATTATCATCATTCTAATTATGAATATCATCATAGGGACTCGTCCCATTTATCCTCTGAATTGTGGTTTCACTCAGCTTATTACATTTCAACCAATTTTCAGGAATCATCATTTTTCAATTCAGAATCCAAATCAACTCATTAGTTCTCAAACAGAATTAAAAATTATATCAACCACATTTGAAATCATCATCTAGATAGCATTAATGCTTATAATTTCAAGTCTTAGATTTACTCGTATATACCGCCGGTAAAGAGCTACAATTATACCCTCGGTATATATGGGTAGTCTCATGATACTTGGAACTATAAGGTAAATACCATCATGTCTAGGCCTCAAGCAAGTCAGGGTTCCATACAATTGCGGTACTTCCATTTGAAGACCCAATTACTAATTTACGAATTTTCAGTTTGAATATCAAATTGTATGAATTATATCACACAATTACAACCTTTTTGTGCTTCTTGATAAAATTTTGACATATTTGGTTTCTCAGTTAATCTTCATTAACCAAATGCTCTGATACCAACTGTGAGATCCTTGTTCCCATTGCGCAACGGATTCGGGGTACTAGCAATGGAAGTAGCACTTCTTGCGCGGGGCAGAGTCCCACATTCGGGGCCTCGTCCACGGATATCCGGACAAGAGACTAATCCATCAGTTTTTCCAAAACCGAGAACCCAGAAAAACTTCCTTTATCCGAAAAGCACGGGCGATTCCACCAGGATAACTTTTGACTCTAACGTAGTCAAGATCATTACTGATCAATCTGATCCGACTGCACCTATAAAGGTCCTCGGTTAGATCAAGGAAGGAACTTGCACTTGGATCATTGGGATCAACGCTTTTTTTCCCATCAAGAGGCACAGCCGTTGATTCCTATCCATAGAACAATTACTATCCGGGATTTACTTCATGTATCGTAATAACAAAAATTGAGTCTCGATTAACGGATCCATCAGTCCAGCCTAACCCCATCCAGTCCCATGGGTTAGCCAACCTCCCAACCACTATTGTGATGGGATCCAATTAGGAATTTGGTTAGGTTTTGTCCCGGGTACCAAGGAAAAGAGTTCCAAGGCCCCCTAGCCGGAAGTTCATGCAAACATAAAACTAGTCACACCACTTACATACCCAATATGAAATTGCCTTTTTCTCAGCATCACCTAACTTTAAAACAATCCTTTAATGAACCCATTATGTCACTGATGACAATCCTCAAAGTCTCTGGTTGAATCCTTATTCCTAATCATTCATTCATCAGTATACTTATGGCATCATTGGCAACCAGAACGCTCACCACCTGTTCACTCAGGGGCCTTTTCCATAGTTCCTAGCTCATAGTAACCGGCAATATATTCACATAACAGAATGGAATCTCCGTAGAAGATCAGCAAGATCAACCAACAGATCCACATAAAAGAGCCATGGACTCATCCGTTGAGGACCAGCAAGGTCAATCAACCAGATCCATGCCCGGTTTCAGAAAACAACTCTTATTCCTTGTTCCAATATCTTCCCCAGGATGCACGTGTGGGTATCTTCGGCGACCCAAAGCCCGAGCACCCTATGGTCAGCACCCTCTAGGATCCTTCGCAGGTGACCTAGCGCTTCACTTATAAGCCGCTTCCTTGGTCCCTCATCCACCGTACTACCGGAAGCTCACCATTTAAATCGAGCCGAGGCTGGTCAAGACCTCGGTCGACCTTGCTACCCGAGACGTCCTCCATTGACTCTCCGTCTCATAGCAGTTGCAACTTTATCAGTTAGGTCTCCATGATCTTAATTCACAAGACGGTCAAAATGCTTCCCTAGCATTCTCGACATAAAACAGTCATTTACAAACAGTCACAAAATACAGTTTCTATATCGAACTCTCGTCTTTCCACATTATCCCTCCTCAATCCTCATTACTTGATCCACATTCCATTCAATGTGTACTCATTCTCATCCATTTACTCATATCGACTACACATTATTTCACATACACATTCACATTCATTATTCTACATACATATCCATGTTCGTACATCCACATCATACGTCCAATCCCATATCTACATCCATACATCCACATTCATATCCACATTCACATCCATACATCCACATCTATATGCATATCCATTTTCAAATCCTCATTCATACATCCACATCCACATACATACATACATCCCCATCCACATTCCCATTCACATCTATACATCCACATCTACATCCACATTCACATCTATACATACACATCTACATGCATACATCCATTTTCACATTCAAACATCCACACTCCCATTTTCACATCCACACATCCACATACATACATCCATTTTCACATTCCCATTCATATAGCCCTATACGCCTTCACATCTATTCTTTTACATCACATCCATTCTCGCCCTATCACAACCCATTTACATCTTATGCCATCACATACACTTCTTATCTCATCCCATACACATCTTATCTCATCTTAACTCATCTTATCACATCCTAACTCATCTCATATGCATCTTATCACATCTTATCACATCTCATACACCTCTTATCACATCCTAACTCATCTTATCACATCCTAACTCATCTCATATACACCTTGTCCCATCACATACACTTCTCACCTCATCTTATACACATCTTATCACATCTTAACTCATCTTATCACATCCTAACTCATCCCATATGTATCTTATCACATCTCATCACATCTCATACACCTCTTATCACATCCTAACTCTTCTCATATACATCTTATCACATCCTAACTCATCTTGTCACATCCTAACTCATCTCATATACATCTTATCACATCTTATCACATCTCATACATCTCTTATCACATCCTAACTCATCTTATCACATCCTAACTCTTCTCATATACATCTTATCACATCTTATCACATCTCATACATCTCTTATCACATCCTATCCCTTCCCATATCTATTTATAGAATACAAGAGAATTCTTATATTTGATATAAGATTTCTTTACGCATCTAATCATGCATAAATTCCATTTAAGGAGACTAACACTTTCGAAATAAAAATCAATCTTTTATGCATCTTCCTATGCATAAATTCATTTTAAATGAGAATGACACTTTGAATTAAAATTCAATCTTTTGTGCATCTTCCTATGCATAAATTCAATTTAGATGAGAATGATACTTTTGAATTAAAAATCAATCTTTATGCATCTTCTTATGCATAAACTCATTTTAAATGAGAATGTCACTTTGGATTAAAATTCAATCTTTTATGCATCTTCCTATGCATAAATTCAATTTAGATGAGAATAACACTTTTGAATTAAAATCAATCTTTTATGCATAAATTCAATTTAGATGAGAATGACACTTTTGAATTAAAATCAGAAATATTCATCTTTTATGCATACCTCTATGCATGAAATTCAATTATGCTAAAAGTAACACTTTTATAATAAAATAATCATTATAAAAACTTGACATTAATCAATTAACCATTCACCTAGGATAGAGAATGGTTGGTTTTGTTAGAAAAGAGAGGGAAATACCTTTTTGTAATGAGGTATAACATTTTTAGAGAAGACATAAAGCATAAAAACCATTTAAAGCCATAAAAACCATAAAATAAGTGAAAAGAAGAATCACCAACTTACTAATGACTTTGAAAGCTTTCCTTTGGCTTGATGGTTTGAGGGTTCAACTCTTGTTTGAACAAGAGTGGCCAACCAATCTTTGGAAGAGGAAAATGTCAAAAACTAATGAATTATTAATAAATTCATAGTTCTTGGCTTGGGTGAAATAGAGTAACAATGCATTAAACACTATATATTTTTAACAAGGGAGAGGCTTCTATTTATAGAAAAAATTGAGCTCCTAACCAAACAAACTGATTCTAGAATTTTCCAAGTCAGTTTGGTCAATTTTTGACCATTTTTAGGTCAGTTACGCTAACTTTTTGGGACTAGACTTAAATTAGGAGAGAGGAGAGATAAAATATCACATTATTTATGAGTTTAAAACTCATTCAAGCATGTGAAGTAGGCGCCTCATTGAAGGCCCTCCCCTTCCTTACATATGTGTCAAAAATAGAATCATTATACTCAAAATATCTCATATTTTCAATATTGCTCATAGTTTCTTACTAAATAAACCTTGTACATATTCAACTCTTCATCTTATGTGAGAATTGAAGGGACTCCCCTTCCTTACATATGTGTCAAAATGGAATCATTATACCCAAAATATCTCATATTATTAAAATTACTCATAGTTTCTTACTAATAAACCTTGTACATATTCAACTCTTCACCTTATGTGAGCATTGAAGGACTCCCCTTCCTTACATATGTGTCAAAATGAAGTCATTATACCCAAAATATCTCATATTATTAAAATTACTCATAGTTTCTTATTAATGTACATATTCAACTCTTTACCTTATGTGAGCATTTACTCATTTTTGGGTGTCTTCTTTTACAAAATTGGATTTATCTCCTCCCCACACATGGATTGATCTTATTGGCCCCCATAGGAACCTTAATTGGACCATAATCCAAAATTTTGTGAAAATCTAGACCCCTAGGCTAAGGTCCTTTATACCCATTTCCAATTAATTCCAATTGCACATTGGAAAGTTCTTTTTGAATTTCTGTTTCAGGGGAATTCATTTTTCTAAGATGAGATATTTTTCTATCCAAAAATATTAAAAATCTGAATATTCTCTCTCTCTAAGCCAAAACACGCAGAGATAAGATCTTTTATATTTCTAAAGAGGGAATTGATTACAGGGGAAGATGCTGGACATTTTGAGAGGTTGGGGAGGAATCTTACACTCTCAAATACCATTTGTTAGGAGTTTGCCATGGCTGACTTCTGTTGCTCTCTTAACTTGACACCTGGGCCAACACTTAACTACCCTCTTCTCATTGACACTCAAGCTTCTTCGTACACCCATTGTTGTTAGTATGACTTTTCTTAGTACACTTGATCCCCTCCAATTTACACTTTGCCTTCTTGTGAGGCCCCTTCAAGCTCCCAATTGAACTCAAAATTTGCATGCTCCTCCTCTTTGCATGCTGAATCTTCAAGGGTGCTTTCATAAAGCTTCTCAACACATTATCCATAGGTGCAAAATCAATTATGAAAGCCTTCAAAAGCTTCCATACAACTTGCTCCTCTTTGTTGAGCAAACTATTGAGCACTATCCCTTTTTGGTGTGCTCAAACATGGGCTTCATTCCTCGCCCACACTGCTTGTCCCTTGCTTGGACCAGCTTGCACCTTCTCATGCTCTTTGCCTAAGTGCAAAGAACCATGGGACCCTCTCATCCCATAAATCAGCAACCCTTCTCATAAGCAATCTCTCATGCTCAAACCAAAAATTAATGAAGCCAAAATCACCAAAATACCTTTACAAATCTCCTTAGCAGCTTCCTTGATGACACCGAAGACTCCATAGTCTTCATACTTGCTAAAATCTCCATTTTTAAGCTTCTTAGATGATGAAAAGACTCTCCATGTTATTAAACTCCCATTCGCAACTCTGTTGGGCAGCTTCTATGCAACCTCCTTGTTGCAAATCTCCTCTCAAACTTGAGAATGGCAGCTCCAAATCTCTCTCAAATCCTCACAAATGCAAATCCAAATGATAATATGAGTGTGCTAATTCTTTTTCATAAACTGAAAAAGAATTAGCTTCTATGCAACCTCCTTGTTGCAAATCTCCTCTCAAACTTGAGAATGGCAGCTCCAAATCTCTCTCAAATCCTCACAAATGCAAATCCAAATGATAATATGAGTGTGCTAATAAACTGAAAATAATGCTTTATCAAAGAACTCATAGCCAAGAAAAAACTATACAGAAATATTCACCATGACCAAGAGCCCACCCAAGCTCTCATACCATGGTGAACAACCCTAAAATGTGATTGATCATGGTGATAGACACAAATTAAGCAACATAATTAAGGTGGATTATACCACACCAAGAACTCCAAAAGAGAGAGAGAGAGAGAGAGAGAGAGAGAGAGAGATTGCCCACTCAACACTCAATTCTATTGCTCTATTGCATTCTCAATGAACCATACAATGATATAGGCTTTCTAGCCTTATCCCACTTTACATGTCATCATCCAAGTGGAAACTCCTTTTCCACTCTTTTGGTCAGCACTCACACACCATTCAATATTACATGTGGCATTCTTATCTTGCCACAATATCTTGCACCTCTAGGGTTCTTTCCCACATACACACATCACCGCAATTACATCTCTCAACACCCCCTCTTAATCGAGGTGTTCCACAACTCATCCATCACCCATCAATGTAGCATTGTACAACCACAATCGCTACCTCATATTCATTTAAAATCATGAGAAAATTGAAACACCTTTGGAAAATGTAAGAAGTATTATAAGACTACAAGCTAGACAAAATTGCCATGAGCACTTGTATTTCAATGTCCTCATGATGCTAAGAAAAGAAACCATGTATCATTATTATTTAAATAAGGATGGATACTCTAATATGCTTAGAAAAAGACAAACAAATTTGATCACGTTGATCCCTTCTATCGGATAATAATGAGAGTTTTTAATATAATTGCTATACAGGTTCTTACTAAGACTTAATGTTTATGCAGAGGTCATAGTTATGAGTGTTGATGACTTCAACACAAGCATAAATCCATCTCACTAAGACTTAGTGTTTGTGAAAAGGTCATAGTGATTTGTGGTAAGGAATTTAACACAAGCATAATGTGAATGGCTCTATAGAAGCCCTATGAACATTTGTTGAAAAAGGCATTATTGTGACAACTAAATCATTGGTTTCCCAAAATTATTTTGATTGCATTATCAATTTCTACTTGTAAAAGTTGGGTAGGTAGCGAACGAGCATAATTAATGTGCGTGAAAATTGTCTTTAAGAAGATACAACTAAATTGTTTGTTTCCCACAATTATTTTATTGTATTATATTGATATCATCTCAAAGATTTATACAAATGTAAAGTTAAGGTTGGTAGATAATGAGTAATTAATATGCATAAAAATTAAACTCGTGAGTTTTCTTGAAGAAGATACAAAGAACAATACTCATAGACTTTAGTATCTTAACTATACAAAACTTTAAATTGAATTGGTGAGTTTTCTTGAAGAAGATACAAAAGAACAATACTCCTGGACTTTAATATCTTAACTATACAAAAATTTTAACTCAATTGAATGGGTATTATAAATATCGCAGCACTGCGGGTGTGTTTTAATGTAGCTTAAGGTGTTTGTTGCAGATTGCTAGACTTACATAACCCAGATATCTTGGGACTTTGTAGATGGATCTCTACATTACCTGGATATAATGTACATTAACCTTGGGTTTTTGTAGTCTACTCCCTACATTACCTAGATTTGATGTATGTTAACATTGGGTCTTACCATTGCAAACATCTCACTTGCTATATGTAAGAAACATCCTTGTATCATGTATCTAAAGCTAGGCTCCTACTACTATAAATGTCTCACTACTATCACAAGTGTGTATTTTAATGAAGGCTAAGGTGCTTGTAGATTTCTACCTTTATGTGAGGATAACGAGAATCCCTCATCCACAATGATGAGCCCATGGGATGTTCTAGATAATTCTAATAAGCTTTATGTATTAGCTCTTCCATTCTAGACTATTAGGAGAGGCCTCCTTCACATGAGAAAAGAACAATTGAAACATGCTTATTGTATATGGCAAGCAATAATCAAAATCTCATCTTAGAGAGGACAGTGTGAGCAAGGATGATATTAAATACCAATCAAGCACATAACTAAACAAACAACACCTCCTTTTAATATGTTTTTGATATTGTTACCTATGCTACACATAAACATTGCATCGTGTAAATATTACCCATGTATGGTACCCTTGTATGCCCAATGTAAATCTTGGTACTCACTACTATAAATATGTCCCCACCATAGGTGTGTTTTTTAATGTAGATTAAGGTGTTTGTGACATGGATTGGGGAAAACCCTTATCCACCATGAAACTTACTACTATTTTCAATCCTTTTTGCAAGATTTGGTGACTTGGTGTTAGTATTAAGCCAATATAATCTAGCTTTATGTCCTAATTTGGTATGAGGAATAGGAATAATATAGTCAAGCTCCAAGTACTAATTTTGTGTGATGATAGCAAAATAACTATAATTAACTCATTAAATGGCTTAGTCAAGCATGACCCAAGAAAAGAAGAATTGGAAGCCCATACTAGAGATGGTGAGCAAGAATCAAAAGCCCATATTGGAGCCCAACAAGAATCAAATGCCTATCTTAGAAGAGCTCCAATATGGAGATGGCAAGAAAGAATCAAAAGCCCAAAAAGAATCGAGTGCACACTTTCTCTAAGGCCATATTGGAGATGCCGAGAAAGAATCAAAAGCCCATCTTAGAGAGAGTTTACATCCTCACTAATCTAAAATCTAAGCATCCTAATTTGTGACCTTGTAGGGTGCACAACTATTGAAGTGCAATGAGAAGCGAGGGACAAGAATCAATAAGACACATTCAAGAAGAGGTGATAAGTAGACACTAAGCGATAACATTAACACAAGAATGAGTCACAACATATGATATAGACAAGCTTACAAAGTTAGAACATCACCATCAAAACCCAAGGAAACTAGAGCTCCATTATTGATAATCATATCACACATTAAGTGGAATAGCATTAAGTGGAATAGCATTAAGCTATAAGTGTGAAGGGTAGCTTTATCATCTAAGAAAAATCCTCTGGGGGTGTAATTTTAAGAAGAAATTCATACAACATGCATTCAAAAGGTATTAAAAAATACCCTTTTCTGTGAATTTTAACTTAATAAAATGACCCCTTTTTCTTTATAAACTTATAGTTTTTTTTTCAAAATGCCATTAAAAACTCCTTATGTAACTATAATTCTGTAAAGTTTTCTCAAAATACTTGTAAAAAAAACCTTTCCTGATGATCGCACGCTATATATTCATATTTTTAAGTAAACCCCCCAAGGAAAAACATATAGCTTAATATGCTATTTATTATTTTATAAGTGAGAAACAAGGCTCCTTATATAGGAGATTTCTTATGCTCTTCTCAAGAATTATGCTCAAAGATATAAGAAGCATTAAACTTTGCACTACAAAAAATAGGGGGTATAGCCGCATTCTTACCTTTGAAGAAATTAAAGGATTCAGAGAGCAAAAAAATCATGTTTCACAATTATAAAGGGGTTGAGAACATGGCTACGTATTTCACAACTGAGCCACATTATAGTTGCATTTAAAATCACACAACTGAGCCACATTATAGTTGCATTTAAAATCACACAACTGAGCCACATTATAGTTGCATTAAAGGATTCACAGAGTGAAAAAATCATGTTTCACAGTTATAAAGGGGTTGAGAACATGGCTACGTAGTTCACACTGAGCCACATTATAGTTGCATTTAAAATCACATTTATAACCATGTTTATAATTGTAAAACATAAAAAAGAGGCAAAATGGGAGGGTTAATCTCTCTCATTTTACTCCAAAATTAATAATAATATTTATTTACACATCATTAAGAGTAAGAACATATTAAGAAGATAAAATTTCATATAAAATAAGAGAATATAAAGAAATTATATTTAATATCCAAATTACAAAAAGTATGTTCATGATATATCAGATGCATATAAAAGAAGAATCATATCCTCAACCATGTGTTCTAAATTTTAAAAACAACTATCCTAGAGTGGCCTATTTGTCTTCATTTTTGTCAAGCTCATCTTCATCATCATGCTCCTCCTTGTCATTCTACACAAAGGAAAAGAAGAAAAAAATACATACAAAACTATAATTTTCTTAGAAAAGATAAAAGAGAACATGATATACTAATAAATTCACCTCAATAGGAGCTTGAACTAATTTTAAGATTCAACCATGTGTCTTTCTCATTACGTCTTCGATAATAACCATATTGTTCTTTGTTGGTGAGCAACTACCTTGTACTTCCTAGAAAATTAAATCAATCCTCTTAGGAAATTCTATGCATATGAAAAGACGATTGAAAAACAAAGTGATAATACTTACGAATTTTTGCATGAAAGTTGGATTTCCCACCCAAACCATAGTGTGAGGTCCCCATTGTAATTGATTTGTATTGAGCTACTATCTTTTGTTGTGAATGTTCTTGTGGGTTCTCCTTAAGCTACTTCTATGAAATTTCTCCATTTCTTGTTTAAGAAATGGCTAGGATAAGGGACCACCACCATGCTTTACCCATTGCCTCTGGTCGACCTTCTATTGGAGACACATTGTTTCATTTGATCTTTGGCCCAACTTTCATCATCGAGAGGGGTCAAGGTCTCGAAGGACTACCTCTTCATGTGATACACCAGTGCATGACATCCACATAGTAATCCATGAGCCTATATGGTACCTTCACATATGCTTCCAAAAATAAAAAGCACATACGAGTCACATAAATATGATTTCCAAACAATAACCTCAAGACATGGATTCAAACGACATGTATGAGAATCGTATCTAAAGCATTGTAAACCATCATAACCTTAATGAGACACCACAACTCTCTAGTCGAAACTTCAAGCAAGTTAATTTTTCTTTAGTTGCCTTATACGTATCCTCCCGAGATCTTCCACATGCCATTCCAATGACACCTTTTGCTTAACTTATCATAGGTCTTTAAGAGTCCCAAGCACCCCACTATTGGAGAATAATGCATCTCCCTAAGTCTTTTCAGCTTGTAGGCCCAATTGGGAACAAGATACACCTTATCCTTATAGTAAAGAAGACCATTTTATGATTGAAAATGAGGAAATTTTTCATGTTACTCTTCTTGTGATTTTTCCAACATGTGGGTAGCATTATCATCATTCACATATTACTCTTGTATGCTCATATGAAAATCATTATGGAATTTTGAAATTGCAATCAGTGTACATGCCCACATCCTTAACAAAGAGTCGGCCCCTAATGACACCCTATTTTAGCACTATTTTGGCAAGTTTTTATGGCTCTTCATTAGCAATTCCCTTCAATAAGTCAATTAATTGAATTGTTTATGCACTTTTGTGATGAAATTGTATGCTTCTTATGGTGTATATGTTTGGCTATATAGTGGGTCCGTACACATTAAAGCCAAAGCATCATAACATTGTTCTCTTCATTATTTTTCAAACTTGGAATTTTTTTGTTGTATAAGCACAAATAAAGCCAACCATTAAGGACGTTATGCCCTAATGTCTAAGAATGTAAAAAAATACCTTTTTAGTAAAGAAAAAGAGGGTTGGGGAATCGTGTGATTCAGGTGCTTAAGGAAGTTGCAACTTCCTAGTTCCTTTATCCGCCCATGCACACATTTCTTTTTCCTCTCTTATTTTGGAACAACGCTCTTGCTTTCTTCTCTTGGCCCTAGTTCTTCCAATCATGGTGAAAGAGAGTGAGAGTGAGGATGATCAAGACGATGAAATATATTGTGTGCCTTGCATCTAGTTCCTTGTTTTCCCATGGCTTTGCACTTCTTAGTGTCCTCCCTCATGTTATTTTGGGTGAGAGCCATCTTATTTCAAAGTATCCTCTAGTAGGCTTCATTTGGTTCCGTTGTGCCGGAACGGAGGTAGCCATGGAAAATTAAGGAGAGGAAGAGCTAATGATTGAAGCAAAATTTCAATAGAGAAGCAACGAATAATCTTTAATTTTGTGTGTAACATCAAGAAGGGATCACGTAACATTATAGCCACGTAGGAGAGAAAGACCTTGTTTGCAATTTTGATGGTGGGTCTACAACAGATTAAAGAAATATCAGACAAGACTGTATGCCCTCAAGACACATAGCCAAGAAGAAAGAAGATTAACAAAGGCGACATCATGATTCTCTACAAGCTTTCTTTTCTGTGTGTAGCCTAGAGCCGACCACTACAACACCACACCTTCATTAGTGAAGCCTGTTTCCATCTCTATAGAGGTCTCTTCAAGCATCGCTTAAGCGGCACTGCTCATAGTAGCGACTACCAGACGTGGCTTAAGTGACGCATAAGCATCTCTTACGTGATGCCTAAATCATGGCGCCTACATCTAGGGTGTTTAAAGATGGCCCCTTTAGTGCGTCACTTAAGCGATGAGTGGGCAACATGTAAGCCACGGATAACGACTATTTTACCCAATTCAAAACTAGCGTAACATGTAAGCCTACATCTAGGGTGTCGTTTAAAGATGGCCCCTTTAGTGTGTCACTTAAGCGATGAGTGGCCAACATGTAAGCCACGGATAACCACTATTTTACCCAATTCAAAACTAGCGTAACATGTAAGCCACATATAACGACTATTTTACCCAATTCTTGAAAAACTAGCATAACAGTGCCGATTCTCTCTCTCTTACATATTCACAATACAGTGCAACAGTTTCCTCTATCTATCTCTCATTACAGTACTCCTCTCTCTCTTACACATATATACAATATCAAAGTACTCCTTTTCTCTCTCTCTCTCTCTCTCTCTCTCTCTCTCTCTCTCTCTCTCTACTCAACTTGGATTCAGCACATATTACTCGAAGGTCGAGCACACAAGTGAGAAAAGGATAGTTCAACATGGCGGATTATAACATCGGTAAGCACATAGTTATACTTCAACAATTTACATTTGTGCACAAAGTTGAACAAAAATAAAAGCTCATGTAAATATGTGTAACAGTACAAGAGTATAAAGTATATAAGTAATAAAATGTCTGAAATGGTTAAATATGATGAGTACAAATGGTAGAATGTGAGGCCGTCATAGTCTACCTAATCCTATACTAATGTCTGTGGGTAATAGTACGTTTAAATATCTACAATGCCTCCAAATACAAAATGGGGCTCGAAACAAGATAGGGATCTAAAACAAGGAGGAGGATTTCCTTCTAGTCTCCATGATCTATACCCTCATCGTCCCGTAGTGAAGGCTACTCCATCTCGACGTAGATTTGGGCCCAATGGCACTCTATTGATCTACCTCCGTCATGTCCTCATCGCCATGCTACTCTTATGGTTTAGAAAATTTAATTAGCTAATCTTTGAATACTATAATTAAAAGTCAAATGAAATTTAATCTAGATTACTTACAAAAGTATCTGGTGGAGGTAACTGGGTCTTCAATACCTATAATTCGGATAAGTGGTTGTCTCTATCTCCTAAGGAGTGGGATCGTGACAATAGTTCTTCACCTATAATTTAAAAAACACATGAATTATTGGTTGATATAAAGAACATATGATACACACCTACATGCACTTATAAGACCAAATGTAAACATTCTAATATAAAAATACAAAAGTACACTAGCAATAAACCCCTTCTTGCCCATCCTGCCAAGACGTGACGTATGCCTAGCCTATAGCCTAGCTCATATATAGACATACGTTGGGAGTAAAAAAACATGTGTGCATAGACCTAAGATTTAAGACAGACACTAGTAAATAGCTAGAGAGTAAATACATACCTTCTACTAATCCCAATGTGTCTTGAGTCACCTCTCTTGCCGAAAGGCCCTCCACAACTTAGGATGCATACTATTGGGGTGGGTATTTCCTGCCACACTGAGCAATATCTTCTACACATTTTGAAGTCATATCCAAGAAGTTAGAATAAAAAATAAATGCATGTATCAATAATTGTGCCCATTAAGCTCTCACTAAATTTCATGTCACATAGACATAGGTTGCAACAAACAATGAGTCTAAATATAGATTACATAATGCTTAGTACTAGGCTCATATGAGTGAAAATTCTGAACATTCTATGAATACTTTCACTACAAAATCATACATAACTAACTTTAACGACGAGTAGTTTCTCTAAGTTTTCTTTTTTTCTAATGGGAAATAGGTTCCGACTTATCCTCCCGTACACCGCCTCCTCCAGCATGGCTACAAGCTCCTATGATAGGGCAAGTAGGTGTGTCCTTGTCTTCATCGACTCTTTTGTACATCCTCTAGATCCATGTAGCATGAAGCTAATGAGGCACAGACATACTACGAGCAGAGAGTTCCATGTTGGTGTGTGAATTATTGAGGCACTCACCGAGGACATGATGACAATGTTGTATCCACGAGCTAGAGTTTGGAGCATGTCATGATGCACTAGTACTAGAGAGACAAAATCAGCCTATAGTAAGTGATATTTATTTTTCTAAGAATTCTACATTGACTTGTTTAAATTCTATATAATCTTAATAAACAAAGTGAAATATAACATGCATATAGGTACAATCATCATAGCCAAATACCAGTTGTACATCTTTTTGATGCTGACGATGGCTTTCATGGGCTTGATCGATATATGCTACCTCGCACATGCCACAATCAAGTTATTCTTCACTTACAAATGGAGGAACGCGCACACTAATTACTTCCTCGTTCTCAGTCTCATACATCTGATAATCATTCCTTACCAAGTTGCCTACTACCTCTCATAGAGACATATAATCACTACAAGAGAATGAGAACATAGCCGTGCAAACTAGAGAGAGATGGAAGTGAGAAAGGGGCCATGGATGAATTTGCGATCTAGCAAGGTTTACGCGCTATTTACGTGGCTATATGTGTGGATATATGCGCGGATGTATGCGTGGATATATAGGCATCTATAAGCGCATCTATATTGTTACAGACGCGCTTATAGATGCGCTTATAGACGCGATTATAGACATGAGTATAGAGTGTGCTCTGTTTAAAAAAAATGAATAATCCCACATGGGAAATATGGGTAGAATTGATTTTTGTAAATCCCATGAGTCTTTTATTCAAAAAGGAGAATACTGAATATATCTTACTTGAGAGATTTGAGAAAGAATGTGAAAATATCCATCGAGAAAACTTGGATAATTCTTATTCAAAAAAGAGAATCTAGAATCCCTGGGAGGATTGAAGATCCAGTGAGTAAACGAAAGTTTAGAATTAATTCTCATTAATGAAGCTTAAGGAATGAAAATACATTACGTAAATGCTCTTTTTGAGTTTTTACTATTCAATTCTGATAAGGTGCTCCCCCTCCACTATAACCACCTACTCGATAGATAACCACTCCTAACTTGACATAAAGCAGCCTTCTAGATGGCATATAACAATGCCCTATATCTCTATGCATAGGGTATGCATAAGGCTATGCATACCCTATGCATAGCCTATGCATATTATAACCACTCCTAACTTGACATAAAGCAGCCTTCTAGATGGCATATAACAATGCCCTATATCTCTATGCATAGGGTATGCATAAGGCTATGCATACCCTATGCATAGCCTATGCATATTGTGGATATAGCAAGGTTGACTCAACCCAACTCAAAACCAGGAAGTTATCTTGTGATTGTGATGCTTGCATGCGCAATACAACTAGGATGCGTGTGAACAAGGCTTATGTAAATAAATGGATTCACATAATAGTCATTCCTAAAGAACATGATCCTATTGAAGATGCCGCTATAGATGAACCTATGTTTGAGGGACCAGATGAATTTATTGGAACTTACTTACAAGTAGGGGACAATTTTGTTGTATCTATAGAAAAGGATAATGAAGAGGGTGGTGTGGACTTTTACATACTGAGGTGTTGCCGTGAGATGCAAGAAGCTACATGTAAAATGAGAGATGCATAAATAAATGAGTGTTCTTGGGGCTTCCACTATGTTATTGGACATTATTACAAGGCTACGGATGCACAACATTATACTTTGTTGGATCGAGTCTGAAGCTTTCATCCAATCCCATCTTGTTAGGTGCGCCAAGTTTGAACTGCCCCTAAAAGATGAGACAAGTAATATCTACTTCTTGTCACTCATCGAGTGTGCATGAGGCTATATATTGTTCACTAACTTATGTAGATGAAAACACTATGCAGCTTTGAAGTTCCATTAACTCCCATTAAAATTAATGTAGGTTTAAATCACCTTTGTGTTTGATAGGCTTTTTGTGTGTGTGTGTAACTATTTGTGTGTATAACTCTGTGTGTGTAACTGTGTGTCTAACTTTGTGTTTGTAAATCTACAGGTGTAACTCTGTGTCTAATTGTGTGTGAGTGTGTGTGTGTGTCTAACTGTGTGTGTGTAGCTTTGCACGTGTAACTATGTGTCAAACTGTGTGTAACTATGCATGTGTGTGACTGTGTATCTATGTGTCTAAATCATCATATGCTGCCAAGCTTGAACTGCCCCTAAAGGATGAGACAAGTAATATCTACTTCTTGTCATCGAGTGTGCATGAGGCTATATACTGTTCACTACCTTATGTAGATGAAAACACTATGCATCTTTGAAGTTCCATGAACTGCCATTAAAATTAATGCAGCTTTAAAGCACCTTTGTGTTTGACAAGCTTTTTGTGTGTGTGTGTGTGTGTAAATGGATGTGTAATTCTGTGTGTCTGTAACTATTTGTGTGTGTATAACTCTGTGTGTGTAACTGTGTGTCTTACTTTGTGTTTGTAAATCTGCAAGTGTAACTGTGTGTCTAACTATGTGTAACTATGTGTGAGCGTGTGTGTCTAACTGTGTGTAACTATGAGTGAGTGAGTGTGTGTGTGTGTGTGTTTCCCTCTAACTATGTGTCTAACTGTGTGTGTGTGTAGCTCTGCACATCTAACTATGTGTAACTGTGAGTGAGTGTGTGTGTGTGTGTGTGTGTGTCTAACTGTGTGTGTGTGTGTGTGTGTGTCTAACTTTGTGTAACTATGTGTGAGTGTGTGTGTCTAACCGTGTGTAACTGTGTGTGTGTGTGTGTGTGTGTGTGTGTGTAACTGTGAGTGTGTGTGTGTGTCTAACTGTGTGTGTTTCCCTCTAACTATGTGTCTAACTGTGTGTGTGTAGCTCTGCACGTGTAACTGTGTGTCAAACGGTGTGTGTATATGTGTGTGTCTAATGAATTTTTTTTCAAGAATGGACTCTAATATTTTAGTAGATTGTACTTAATCTAGCCTCTTAATTATGTCTTGCAATGTCAATAGCTAATTTAATATTGTGTTGCTACAACGGTGCTGTTGCAAGAGGATTGTGAGATGTTATTGCACAGAACTTTAGGTGTGTGCCTGGTGCTCCTCAAAACTTTTGGCAGAAGCCAGTGTTTTTGAAGAACTTATTGATTGTTTGGCATAAGCTGTGATAGCAACAACACCTTGTTGGTGGATGATAGTAGATACAAGAGTTTGTGGAATCCAGAGAACACCTACGTTTGTCCAGAGGAGTTTGCTACTGAAGATGATGCACAAGATCCAAAGTACTTGACCAAAACCTTGTTGCCTTGGTTAAGTAGATGGGCACAATCGTTGTTCCCAAAGATGTGGCTCTCTTTCAACCCCATACAGAACCGTCAAGATCACATCAGTCAACTTGTAATTGACCACAATAAAACCGGCAGATCTTAGTTTCCAATAAATCCCCTTTTATCCAAAAGTTTTGAGAATCCCCTTTTGTCCAAATTTTTTGTAAAAACGGATGTAAAAATCGTTGATATTGTGACTCTCATGTGGCGAGGATGTGCAAAATATTGATAATGCAAAGGATATCTATATTTACATGTGCAACATCCTTTTTTAATATTGATGTCTTTATGTTGACCATGATGCTTTTAAGCACTTGTTTTGGTGCACCAAAGCATCGCAGGGTGGGTTCTTTTTGAAGTATTGCAGCCTATGTAGTGGCAGCATGTGGTGATTTAAACACATAGCTTCACATTCACACACGCACATAATTACACACAGTTACACTTGTAGAGCTACACACACACACACACACACACAGTTAGAGTGACACACACAGTTAGACACACAGTTAGAGGGACACACACAGTTACAGGGACACACACACACACACACACACACACACTTGAGGGACACACACACACAGTTAGACACACACACACTCATTCACTCACTCACATTTACACATAGTTAGACACACACACACACTCACACACAGTTAGACACACAATTACACCTACAGATTTACAAACACAAAGTTAGACACACAGTTACACATAGTTATACACACATAGAATTACACATCCATTTACACACACACACAAAATCTTGTCAAACATAAAGGTTCTTTAAAGCTCCATTAATTTTAATGGCAGTTCATGGAACTTCAAAGTTGTATAATGTTTTCATCTACATAAGGTAGTGAACAGTATATAGCCTCATGCATGCTCAATGATAAGAAGTAGATATTACTACTTGTCTCATTTTTTGGGGGTAGTTTAAACTTGGTAGCATATGATGATTTAGACACATAGCTACATAGTCACACACACGCATAGTTACACCGCTTCAAAATCACAATAGGATCTGCAAGAAGCCCTCACAAGAGCACTTAGGTGATTAGAGCAAAGAGGAGAGGATTGTGTATGTAGAATAATGAATGTGAATGTGTATGTGAAATAATGTGTCGTCGATATGAGTGAATGGATGAGAATGAGTACACATATGAATGGAATGTGGAATAAGTAATGTGGACTGAGGAGGGATAATGTGGAAAGACGAGAGTTCGATATAGAAACTATATTTTGTGACCTGTTTGTAAATGACTGTTTTATGTCAAGAATGCTGGGGAAGCATTTTGACTATCTTGTGGATTAAGGTCATGGAGACCAATCTGATAAAGTTGCAACTGCTGATGGAGAGTCAATAGAGAACGTCTCGCGTAGCAAGGTCGACCGAGGTCTTGACCAGCCTTGGTTTGATTTAAATGGTGAGATTCCAGTATGGTGGATGAGGGACCAAGGAAGCGGCCTATGAGTGAAGCGCTAGGTCACCTGCGAAAGGATCCTAGAGGGTGCTGACCATACGGTGCTCGGGCTCTGGGTCGCCAAAGGTACCCACAGGTGCATCGTGGAAGATATTGGAACAAGGAGTAAGAGTTGTTTTCTGAAACTGGGCATGGATCTAGTTGATTGATCTTGCTGGTTCTCAACGGATGAGTCCATGGCTCTCTTATATGGATCTGTTGATTGATCTTGCTGATCTTCAACGAGGATTCCATCTTGATTTTATATGTGATAATATTGTCGGGTACTATGAGCTAGGAACTATTGGAAAAGGCCCCTGAGTGAACAGGTGGTGAGCGTTCTGGTTGCCAATGATGCCATAAGTACACCGATGAATGAATGATTGGTAACGTTTAACCAAAGATATCGAGGATTGTCATCAGTGACATAATGGTTTCATTAAAGGATTGTTTTAAAGTTAGTTGATGCTGAGAAAAAGGCAATTTCATATTGGGCCCTGTAAGTGGTGTGTAAGTGGTGTGTAAGTGGTGTGACTAGTTTTATGTTGCATGATGAACTTCCAGCTAGGGGGCCTGGGAACTCTTTTCCTTGGTACCCGGAACCAAACCTAACCAAATTCCTAATTGGATCCCATCACTTCAGTGGTTAGGTGGTTGGCTAACCCATGGGACTAGATGGGGTTAGGCTAGACTGATGGATTCGTAAATCAAGACTCAATTTCTGTTATTACGATAGATGAAGTAAATTTCGGATAGTAATTATTCTATGGATAGGAATCAATGGCTGTGCCTCTTGATGGGGAAAAAGCATTGATTCCAATGATTCAACTGCAAGTTTCTTCCTTGATCTGACCGAGTATCTTTATAGGTGCAGTCGGATCAGTTTCATCAGTAATGGTCTTGACTACGTTAGAGTAAAAAAGTTATCCTGGAGGAATCGCCCGTGCTGTAAGGGAAGTTTTTTCGGGTTTGGTTTTAGAAAAACCGACAGATTAGTCTCTTGTCCGGATATCCGTGGGGACGAGGCCCCGAGTGTGGGACCCTGCATCGTGCAAGAAGTGCTACTTCCGCTACTAGTACCCCAAATCCGTTGCACGGTGGGAATAGGGATCTCACAGTTGCAGTTGGGAGATGCAACTCAGCTAGGAAATCTGTATCCTAGTGTGTGATTGTATGTGCATGTTGGGGGTGTGTGCACTGGCATCGTTGTCACCTCTTATCATCTCTAGTTGCAACCTCTAGGAATCGTGCATCCTCTACCATGGAATCATTGCCACCTCATGTACTAACAGTTTATCTTCAATGTATTAATATTTTGCAAAATCATGTGTCTTTATGCCTCTATTGTAACAACATGTCTCTTTTTTTGTATTTGATAATGACCTAATTTTGTGAATTACATAGTAGTGTGTCAATGTTCATATATAGGTTCAACCAAGATTGCAGAGGTTCAAGAGCAGCCTAAGGAGTATGCTAGTGCTACTAATATGTGTAGTTCATCAGTTGGTGCTGAAGTAATTGGTGCTATTATGGAAGCACTTTCAATTGGTCCTGAAGTGAGTAGTAATATAATGAAAGATATAGTTGATGGGATTCCAAAGAAGAGGAGACTGTTTGTGGTGGACATGAATGGGCTACTAATGAAAAGGGTGTGGGGCACACGGTCATGTCATTCAAAGTTTCAAAATTTGAATGAATTCAGAGTACACAGGGTGGACAACAAGTTATGGTGTATATCAAGAGTGGATTCAGGGAGTTTTCTAAAAGGCTTAAAAGAGTTCGGGGATATTCTTTTGTGGAGCACTTGCACATACCCCAATATTACATCTGCTATGACTTGTACATCCACATCATACATCCAATCCCATATCCGCATTCATACATACACATCCATATCCACATCCATACATCCATACATCCACATCCACATCCACATTCACATCCATACATCCACATCTACATGCATACATCCATTTTCACATCCTCATTCATACATCCACATCCACATACATACATCCACATCCGTATCTACATCCATACATCCACATCCACATCCACATTCACATTCATATATACACATCTACATGCATACATCCATTTTCACATCCTCATTCATACATCCACATCCACATACATACATCCACATCCGTATCTACATCCATATCCACATTCATTCATACATCCACATCCACATTCAAATTCATACATCCATTTCCACATTCCCATTCATATAACCACATACGCCTTCACATCTATTCTTTTACATCACATCCATTCTCGCCCTATCACAACCCATATATATCTTATCCCATCACATACACTTCTTACCTCATTCCATACACATCTTATCACATCTAAACTCCTCCTAACTCATCTCATATGCATCTTATCACATCTCATACACCTCGTATCACATCCTATCACTTCCCATATCTATTTATAGAATACAAGAGAATTCTTATATTTGATATAAGATTTCTCTACACATTTATTTATGCATAAATTCCATTTAAGGAGACTAACACTTTCGAAATAAAATCAATCTTTTATGCATCTTCCTATGCATAAATTCATTTTAAATGAAAATGACACTTTTGAATTAAAATTCAATCTTTTATGCATCTTCTTATGCATAAACTCAATTTAGATGAGAATTGACACTTTTGAATTTAAAATCCATCTTTTATGCATCTTCCTATGCATAAATTCAATTTGGATGAGAATAACACTTTTGAATTAAAAATCCATTCTTTTATGCATCTTCCTATGCATAAATTCAATTTAGATGAGAATGACACTTTTGAATTAAAAATCAATCTTTTATGCATCTTCTTATGCATAAATTCAATTTGGTGGGAATTACACTTTTAGAATAAAAGAATTTCTCTTATGCATCTAAGTTATGCATAAAATCCATTTATGATGAAAATCACACTTTTAGTATAAAAAGAATATCTTTTATACATACCTCTATGCATGAAATCCAATATGATAAAAGTAACACTTTTATAATAAAATAATCAACTTTTATGCATACCTCTATGCATGAAATACAAATATGATAAAAGTAACACTTTTATAATAAAATAATCAACTTTTATGCATACTTCTATGCATGAATCCAATTATGATAAAAGTAACACTTTTACATTAAAGTAATAATCTTTTATGTATACCTCTATGCATGAAATCCAATTATGATAAAAGTAACACTTTTACATTAAAATAATAATCTTTTATGCATACCTCAATGCATGAAATCCAAATATGATAAAAATAATACTTTTATATTAAAATAATAATCTTTTATGAATACCTCTATGCATGAAATCCAAATATGATAAAAGAAACACTTTTATATTAAAATAATAATCTTTTATGCTTACCTCTATGCATGAAATCCAATTATGATAAAAGTAACACTTTTATATTAAAATAATAATATTTTATGCATACCTCTATGCATGAAATCCAATATGCTAAAAGTAACACTTTTATATTAAAATAATAATCTTTTATGCATACCTCTATGCATGAAATCCAAATATGATAAAAGAAACACTTTAATATTAAAATAATAATCTTTTATGCATACCTCTATGCATGAAATCCAAGTATGATAAAAGTAACACTTTTATATTAAAATAATAATCTTTTATGCATACCTCTATGCATGAAATCCAAGTATGATAAAAGAAACACTTTTATATTAAAATAATAATCTTTTATGCATACCTCTTTGCATGAAATCCAAATATGATAAAAGAAACAGTTTTATATTAAAATAGTAATCTTTTATGCATACCTCTATGCATGAAAATCAAATATAATAATCAATATGTATCTTCTATGCATAAAAAAAGATACTTTTAGAGTATAGAATTGATAGGAATTACTCTTTTTAGCATAAAATTTAATTACTAGAAATTTCATTTTTCTTAATTCATCAATTATACATAACATAAAAATAAATTTCTCTATGATTACAATAAAAATCTTTCAATTAATCTAGGATGATAATTCCTAGAATATGATAGGAAGTTCTCTTTTCATGCTTTGAATGAAATTATTTTATGTGTAATTTTTATAAAAATTTTGCCATGGCTCCGCTACTATGTGACTGATAAATCTCAATTTATTTAAGGATAAAGCTTATCATTAAGAGAATGATTAGAATGATCCCTAATTGGATCATTAACCCAATAATGGATTGAATCATCAATATTCATGAAATACATAAACTAAAAGCATAGAAAAAATCCATTAATTTGGCCTCATGCATAGATTAATCTTGGATTAAGGAAAAGCTTTATGAAAAGCTTCATTTGGATTGAGAATGGGTCATGAGTATGACCATTTCTTAAGTGAGAGAGAGAAATTACATAAAAAAACCATTAGAATTAAGCATAAATGGAAATTTATGTAATTCTTTATTATCATTAATCAATTAACTTCAATAGCATTCATCAAATTATGTAATTCTTCACTACCATTCATCAATTAACTTCAATAGCATTCAAAAACCATTCCAATTAAGCTTCTCAAGCTTGAGAGGGGTTGAGAAGAGAGAAACATTATGAAATTATAGAAAAGATCAAAATTCACCAATTACCTTACAAATTGCTTGATTCTTTATTCACGCTAGAGGCCCCCAACCAATCAATTGGTTAAGTATGTTGATGGAGCCACCAATGGGGATTGAAGAAAGAGGGAAGCTCCAATTTCTCCAATTTGGAGAGAATTTTAGAGAATAGTAAAAATTAGCATTATTTCAGCATAATTCTAATATAGTAAAATTCTCCTATTTTTTTCAAAGGATTCATGTTCTATTTATAGGAGAGGGAAGCTCTAACCAAAGCTAATTAATTTCTAGAATTTTCTAGATTTCAGTTTGGTTGAATTTGGACTAGATTTGGACCTAGTTTGGTTACTTTTTGATTCGGTTTGGTTCCATTTTGATTTGGTAGAATTTATTTCATTAGAAAATTAATTTATGCATAAATAATTTTTATATTAAAAGTGAAATTTTGAGCATTATAAATTCATAGAAAATGTGGGGAAGCCATGGTAAAGTTTATATCATTAGAGAATGAATTTATGCATAATAAATTTTATGCTAAAAGTGGAGTTTGGAGCATTATTCATTTACCAGAAAAATAAAGAAGGTTATGCAAAAATTTTGTAGATTCATTATGGGCTAAGAACTATTGAAAAGGCCCCTGAGTGGATAGGTGGTGAGCATTTTGGTTGCCAAGGATGCCATAGATACTCTTATGAAGGAATGATTGGAAATTAAGATTCAACAAGATATTTTGGGATTAGTGATACTATAGTTTTATTAAATGATTGTTTTAAATCTGATTGAATCTGTGAAAAAGGCAATTTCATATTGGGTGTGTGAGTGGTGTGACTAGTTTTATTTTGCATGAATATCCGGCTAGGGGACCTGGGAACTCTTTTGCCTGGTACCCGGGACAAAACCTAACCAAATCCTAAATTGGATCCCATCACTACAGTGGTTGGGCGGTTGGCTAACCCATGGGACTGGATGGGGTTAGGCTGGACTGATGGATCCGTAAATCGTGACTTATTTTTTATGTTACGATAGATAAAGTAAATCCTGGATAGTAATTATTCTATGGATAGGAATCAACGGCTATGCCTCTTGATGGGGAAAAAAGCATTGATCCCAATGATCCAAGTGCAAGTTTCTTCCTTGATCTGACTGAGTATCTTTATAGGTGCAGTCGGATCAGCTTGATCAGTAATAGTCTTGACCACGTTAGAGTAAAAAGTTATCCTAGTGGAATCCCCCGTGCTTTCCGGGCAAAGGAAGTTTTTCCGGGTTCGGTTTTGGAAAAACCGACGGATTAGTCTCTTGTCCGGATATCCATGGGTGAGGCCTCGAGTGTGGGATCCTGTCCTGTGCAAGAAGTGCTACTTCCGCTACTAGCACCCCCGAATTCGTTGCGTGGTAGGGACAAGGATCTTACAAGCTTAATGTAGGCATCGATAATCAAAAACCAGCAAATTCTCATTAGGCCAATGCCTCAATTTATAGAGTTTACATCCAAGCATCTAATCCCATTGATTTCTCCTTGATTCACTCCACCTCTCCTAGAATATCTAATCCCATTGATTTCTCCTTGATTCACTCCACCTCTTTTGCTTGATTCTCTCCACCTCTCCCAGAATATCTGCACACCTCCTAAATCTCCTCATGATACTCTTTATTCTCTCCCAGTAGATACTTCTCACCTTTTCACAGGTTATCTCACATTTATAGATTCTCTTTTACAGCCTCTTTCCAAAGGCTTGTTCTTGCACACACCCTATTCACTTGTATACTTCAACACCTCCCCTCAAGTGAATAATCCTAGCACACTTGGACCCTATACCAAGTTTCCCTCTGCGACTAGTGCCTCAAGTCCCTAAACTCATAGTCCTTGACACTCCCTCTCTCTCTCTATGTGTCCAAGGCTACTACAAGTGCCCGTGACCTTGACTAAAGTACTCACACATACATCTACCACATGGCCTACATCATCGGTGGTTTAGAGGTGGTTTTACTCTGTTGGGGTAGGTTACATTGGGTTGTGGGGTTTCACTCTCTTTCTCTCTTTCTCTCAGAAAAGATGATCTGACTCCACTTCCTTAAGAGCCTTCATGAAGTTTGCCGATGTCGTTCCTTCTCCATTGGGTTGGCTGTAGGTCTCTTGACATGTAACCTGGCTTTCCACAGTTGTGGCAAGTGAAGGTCCTTTCTCCTACTCTGCCTCTTCCTCATCCTTGTCCTTAAGAGAATCCTCCTTGGGTGAAGAATGCTTTTTCTTCTCCTGCTGTTGAGTCCAGCCATTTCTTCTCTTTGCCTCTGGGCTCCTTCTATCTCGTGTAGCTTCAATTCAAGTACATTCTTTAGTGTTGCTACAATGTTTTCATATTCACCTTTGTCCACACTCTTCAGAAGCAGTGCTAGTGCCTCATCATCTTCTACCTTTTTGCCATAGCTTTGCGAGTTGTTGCCTACTAATGCTTTTATATTTGTTAAAGTGTGTTCACTTTCCTTCATATCCACTTTGTAGAATTACATTAACAGATTTATCTTTAAATTTTTAGCTCGTGTGCCAAATAATTTATTGAGTTCATCCCATGCATCTTTTGCCCATTGTATCCCTGTGATGTATCCCTGTGATGTGATGAATGATTTCATCATTTAATCTGAGTGCGATAAGTCCCAATGCTTTTTCATTCCTGCTCTTCCACTCATTTTCCCCTCTCACCTGTGGGCATTCATCTCTTCCCTCAACTAGCCCCCATAGATTTTTCCTCATGAGCAGATATATTTTTTTCCCCTCAAAACATGGCTCAAGGGGTCTGATGGATGTTTTTTTAAAACTATGATCATTTTGTGAGTGTATGTGACATGTATAACTTAAATTCAATACTCAACAACTCTCTAGAACTTTATGTAGCAACCATAGCAGCAAAATTTTGCTGCTACTATATGGCTACCCAGTAGCAAAATTATAGTATAACAACAAAATTTTGTTGGTATGCTCGCTGCTCATCAGTAGCAAATTTTCGCTTGCAAGGTGGATAGTGCCCCTTTTGGATGATGGCTTCTGAGGACTTTCCACACACTCCCCACTATTAAAGCCAAAGGCAACTTCTATTTTACAAGAGAAGGATAGTGAAAACATTGAGGTATCCTCCTCTACTATAACCACCTAGTTGTGGATAAGTAGTCCTAACTTCACTTAACCAGCATTTAATACATCGATAAAATTTTTTAATTCAGAAGTGGATTCCAGAATCCAAATTTTCAATGACAGCTGTTGACATTTTCATGGCTCAAAATCTAACTGTTATAAACTGAAAACTGTGTTTTTCAAAGATGATAACTCTAAATCAAATTGTTAGATCAAAATAAAGTAAACTAATAAATTGTAGCTCACTACGATAACTCTAAATCGAATTGTTAGATTAAAATAAAGTAAACTAATAAATTGTAGCTCACTACCATCTAAAATTTAACCATTTGGATCATTGGTTTTCTATCTGAATCTAGAGAAATCGTTTCTTTCAATAAGCCTCTTCTATGGCCATGGACTCCATATATCTACTTATCTTAACATTAAATATATGCTCTCATTCAATAATTAGATAAATTGTAATGGTTAGCATGAAATTTTTGGTGGAGAAGAAAAAGCACATTTTTGTAATTCTAAGTAAACAATGTATTATACATTACATAGACATTCCTGAATTATTAGTAGTTCTAAAGAATATTAGATCTTGTATTGACCTTGTTTTTTCTATTTTATTATTTGACATGAAAAGTGGATTTTTTTCAACTTTAAATTACCAATATGTACATTTTTTAAAAGAAGTTTAAAATTATGCTTATTTTGTAAAATTTTTAAAAACATTTCTCTTCAATCTCTAAAAGAGTGTAAAATTGATAATATTTAGGACTAGTGAAAAATCAAGATAGCTTGTTGCAAACAATAACTCATGACTTGTTGTCATTTTTCATGAGTCACCGTTGGAGGTGAAAGGACTCTTTGGGAGGAAGTTTTGCCTGCAGTCTATTTCCTAGCATGGAGGAAAACCATAGGAGGAGATATTTGCACAACCAAGTGTGGATTAGACATGGAGGAAAACCATAGGAGAGTGTTACACAACATGCCAAACCATTCAATGACATTGGGGTGATTATGAAAGGTGGTGTGGCTTCAATATAGGGAAAGCATGGTTCAAAATCATCTTTGCTAACCAATGAATGAGTTGCCTCCACCATTGCTACATGAGGAGAAAGAGGATCTCATCATAAAAGACATGGTGAATGAGGTCTTTGAAAGGGAGGTCATAGATGATAGGGAGCAAGCTCCAATGTCACAAGAGGAGGAAATCTTACATAGAGAGGCAAACACCTCTTTGTATGAGGGATGTTTGTACTCCACACTACAAGAAAACGTGGAGCTATTAAACTTGCAAACAACTTATGGATAGAGTGATGCAAGTGTCACAAGTCTTCTTAGGGAATATTGACTTGTTTTATTCTCTTAAATAGAAAACCAATTATAAGTGAGAGTGGTAACATGGTCCTACCAAAGGCACCATAGGTATTAATCAAGGAGCACAATAAGGTGAAAAGCATTATTGCCTCTTTTTGTACACCAATGGGAGTAATGAATTCATTGAAGGGTGCCTTCAAAAGACCAAAAAGAAAGGAGAGGTACAATTATATGGCCTCAAGAAACATGATTGGTACAAGATATTATAGGTATATAAATATTTGCTTATTCATTTTCTTTTTATGGTACATAATGTGTAGGGTCATATTAGTACTAACTTCCATTTTTTCCTATGCATAGTTTATTCTTCCAATTGCTATAGTTGGTTGTGGGTGAGAGACACCATTTACAAAATGGCAAGCTTGGTGAGATATAAATCTTCTCTTCAATTCACTAGAGGTAAGTCATATTTAATACTTGGTAATACTGTATTCTCATGCACTCACAAGTTACGTATAATAAATAGTACACATGATTGCTATTTATGTAGGTATATATCCTTAAAGGAGATAGATCCTACATCCATTGCGATGTCTTGTCTAAATGCTATTGAGGCAGTGTGTATGATCAAGGAAAACTTTCCTAGAAGAACAATTCTCACTAGCCAATTGCATCTTGTTGTGAATTTAGTTGATGAAGTGGATCTTTGTGGTGTTGTTTATGTTTGATTGATGTTTTTTCTTGAAAGGTTTATGAAAACCTTAAAGGACTTTGTGAGACAAAGAGCAAGGCCACAAGCAAGCATGGCAAAGGGATGGCTGATGCAGGAGTCTCTTGTGTATATCTAAAAACATCTTTCTCACATAAATCCTTCCATGCCACAATTATGGAGAAATGAGGAGGATGACCTACTAATCACTAATGTGTCAGAAAGAAACTGAAGGCAATGAAGATTAGATTCAACATTATGCCAAAAGGTGAATACATTCTGTATTTTAAATAGTCCCATCATGGAGACGTTGATTGGGAGCTACAAGGATGCAATGAATAGACAAAAGGATTAGGGTTCAGAGTTTTTAGAAGAGAGCAAATATATGCTTTCCATTCTCGCCCGACTTAGAGCCTCTACCAAATGTGATCAATATCGAATGGCTCTGTATAGCAATATTAATGGCATTGAAAAATGGACATATGATCACAAGAGAAGAGCATGAGTATGCACGAGAATGTGACCCTCAAGTAAGTATATTCTTCATCTCTCTCTCATGATTCAATCGTTATATACCTTGTTTAATGCACTATACTAAATGTCATACTTTTTTCAAATGTCAATACAAACTATATAATGCAATATGGTCATAGGGGAGGCACTTTGGCACAGAGAATGTGGATTCTAAAAGAAACACATTTGATTGCACATGGTGTTATGGCAACTTTTGAGCAAGAAATGTGAGCTATTAGACATGATACTAATGTTATAGAGGATAATCTTGAGTATTGTGGAACTATTCAAAATATTGTTAAGGCTGGGTTTAGAGCATTTAGCCTATTAAGTCAATATTAGGTAATTTGGATAAAATCTCACATTTTGGGAATCAATTACTCCATATAGTTTTGGGTATATCTTAAACATACTAACTCCAAATTTGTCGGAGATCATAGATTTAGATTCTACTCTTCAAGATCTTTCCGATGATATGTCACATGAGGGGGTTTTGACAAACTTTTGGACAAGTTCACCATGCTCCCATTTTTCAAATGGGAATGGGATTTTTCCCAAATTGTCTAATATGGTGTTTATTTATCTTTGATGTCAAATGGTTCAAGGTGATATATAGAGGTGTTGAAGCAACCGTGAAGAAACATCCAAATGGGTTATTTCAAATTGATTCCACCAAGTTTTGGAATGATGAGAAGAATACTTTTATACTACCTCAACATTGCTAAAACAAGTTAGTAACTCTTCATGCGGTATAATAAAAGTATAACCCCCTTTGCTTTGTGATATTAGGTTATGTTTCATGCCGATCTACTTGATCCAAAATGGTGGTATGTTATACAAGTTCCCCTTGTTCAAAACACATCTTTCAAGATCAAGATGTTTAGGCTGAATCTCTAGATAAGATGCAAGTACTACCTCAAATCAACTCATTGGAGGAAGATGATGAAGAAAATAATTTAGATGAGGCATGAGGAACATCAATCCGAAGAAGATGATGAGTCACATAATCAATCATGACAATGCTTCATTGGATAATGAGTGATATTGATCTATCAAATCCCATATTTTCATTGAGCTTCCATTAGATATAGACATTGATAAAGCAACACATATGGATCTATTATAAGATGGGATAGATTCATGATCTTCACAATGTTTCTCTTCTCAAAAGTTTTCAACTATCTTTATTTTTTGCTTGAAACATGGCTCTAAGGAGTCCGAAGGATGTCTTTTTAAAACTATAATCATTTTCTGAGTGTATGTGACATGTATAACTTAAATTCAATACTAAAAAACTCTTTGGAATTTACTGCAGCAGCAGGTAGTGAGAATAGTAACGAATTTTTGCTGCTATTATGGCTTCCCTTAGTAGAAAAATTATACTATAGCTATGAAATTTTGCTGCTATCTCATTGTAGTAAAATTTTGCTACTATTATCGCTACGCAACGATATTTTGCTATGGGGAAGCATCAAAACTCGTTGACATCCTGATATCCCTACAGAATAAATGCCTTCTAGAATGTTGCTATGGAAAACTGCTATGTCCCCGACATGTTGTAGTGAAATATATTACAAAAGTTTTATCTTTATACAACTATTATCTTAATTATAAAACCCTATTTTGACTCTTGATGATGAAAAGATGCAAGGGGGAAGAGAGCTTAAGCCAAGCACACACACACTCACAAAACCCTAATAAAGCACACACAAGGTGAGAGGCTGAAAATCTCTATAGTGTGAACCTAACTAAATGAGCTGGCGTTATAACTATGCCAGTCTCTAGAATGGCTGTTACACAGCCATTCTAGAGCCTGTCATCCCACTGGCCGCATATCACCAATGATCTCACCAACTATGCCAGTGGGATGACAGGCTGTCACACAGCCTGTCATCCCACTGGCCGCATATCACCAATGATCTCACCAACTATGCCAGTGGTGTAAGTGTGGGGCCTATCCCCTAGGCGGGTCATCAGTGTCCACCGCCTCACTAGACGAGCTCGATATCTCAACACTCCCCCTCGAGCTCAACTCCATCTCATGTACACCAAGCGAAGCCTTGAATCTACGGAGCTTCTCTGTACCCAATGCTTTGGTGAAGATGTCAGCTGAAGATGTCAGCTACGTGATCCTCTGTGTGTGCTGACATAAACAAGGTCAAGGTCTCCTGCCAAGACCTTCTCTCTAACGAAAT
The DNA here is from genome assembly GCF_041138505.1 of Cibotium barometz. Lineage (NCBI taxonomy): Eukaryota > Viridiplantae > Streptophyta > Polypodiopsida > Cyatheales > Cibotiaceae > Cibotium > Cibotium barometz. Next base: position 54,276,825 of record NC_141046.1, on the reverse strand, counting down.
GGTAGTGGACCTCTATATGCTTCGTGCGAGCATGAAAGACTGGGTTCCTGGCCAACTGTGTACTACTAATGTTGTCACTGAAAATGACAACTTGTCTATCCACTGATAGACCCAAATCTCCAAGTAGCTTTCTCAACCAAGCTACCTCACATGCTGCCATATAGCAGCTTCTCTGTATACTCGGCCTCTGTATTGGATAGAGCAACCGTAGGCTGCTTCTTGCTGCTCCAAGTCACAGCAGCACTCCCCAAAGAAAACATGAATCCACTAGTAGATCTCCTATCTGAGATACTACCAGCCCAATTAGCATCTGTGTACCCATGTACACATATCTCTGTCCCAGTCTCATAGAATAGTCCACAATGCAAAGTAGACCTCACATACCTCAGTATGCGTCTCACTGCATCCAAATATGATTTCCGTGGAACCTGCATAAACTGACTCACCAACCCAACAGCATAGCTCAAATCTGGCCTGGTGATCATCATGTATATCAAGCTTCCTACTATGCACCTATACATAGTAGGATCCTCCAAAATCTCTCTTGAATCTGCACTCAACTTGCCATTCTGATCTAATGGCACTGAGATAGGCTTACAGCCTGTCATAACATACTTGGACTACTACCTCTGCAGTAATCCAATACCATGTGGTGACCTAATCACCTCAATGCCCAAGAAATATCCGAGCTCCCCCAGATCCTTCATCTTGAACTTCTTTCTAAGCAAGATCTTTACATTAAAGATCTCTGCATCATGGTCCCTCGTAATGATCAAGTCATCTACATAGATGACAACAAGCACAACCCCTCTATCACCATGTCTCACATATAGCGAGAAATCTGCATTGGCTACATGAAAACCAATAGTGACAAGATATTCAGAAATCTTGTCAGACCATGCTCTTGGCTTTCTTCAACCTACACGGGGTGACCCACATCCTCATAATAACCAGGTGGTTGCAACATATACACCTCTTCTTGCAAATCCCCATGCAAGAATGCATACTTTGCATCCATCTGATGTAAAGACCATTGCTTTGATGCAGCCACTGCTATCACAACTCTCACTGTTGCCATCTTGGCAACTGGGCTGAAAGTTTCCTCATAATCAATGCCATATGTCTGTGCATACCCTTTGGCTACCAACCTAGCCTTATACCTGTTTATGCTTCCATCACTATTATGTTTTACTTTGTACACCCACTTGCATCCAATGGCTTTCTTGCCTTTAGGCAATTGCACTACGTCCCAAGTTTCATTTCCATATAGTGCATTCATCTCCTCATCCATAGCTTTCTCCCAACACACATTTCCAACAGCCTCTTCAATGCATGTGGGCTCAACAACCTGCACAACCTTTGCCATATATGCAAAGTGATGTGCCACATAACCATCATAGGTAAATCTCTGCACAGGATTTTTCCATTTCCCAGATCTTCGCAGCTTTTCATTCATGGCTTCCATAGCCTTCTTTACACCAGGTGTTCTCAGCTAGGATCCCAAGCTCCTCATCAAGGCTCATATCTGAGCCACTAGACTCTCCATCAACATGAGAATGCCCTGCAGAAATGTCAGGCATACCAAGAGGCTCAACCACTTTCTCTTTTCCTTTACGTGATGTACTAATCACATTCGCAGGACTGGTATTATGACACAGCCTGCCACTCCATGGTCTATCAATAGACCCACTAGATGAGGACTCTCCTGGTCCACTCAAAGACTGTGATTGCTGACCTGCATTCTGTGCAACCACACTTCCACTCACATCAGCCCCAATAGCTTCTTTTTCAGCAGCATACCAGCTGCTCATCTCATCAAAGACAACATCCCTACTTACCCTCAACTCATGTGTAGCAGGGTTATAACACCTGTATCCCTTTTGCTCAAGGGAATATCCAATAAACACACATTTTTTAGCTTTCGGATCCAGCTTAGTTCTAAGCTGATCTGGCACATGCACATATGCAATGCATCCAAAGACTTTCAGAGATGAGACAAATCTAGTTTTCTGCCAGTAAACCTCTCCTTTGGAGTTACATCATGTATGGCTACAGTTGGAGTCCTGTTCATGATGTATACTGCTGTAGAAATAGCCTAAGACCAATAGCTATGCGGCATATTCTTCTCTTCCATCAATGCTTGCGCAATCTCAGTAATGTGCCTGTTTTTCTGCTCAACAACTCTATTTTGCTGCGGAGTGTATCTGCATGTAAACTGTCTCCGAGTACCATTCTTCTTCAAAAATTCAGAGAACTCATTGGAGAAGTACTCTCCCCCTCCATCTGACCTTAGGCACTTTACATATTTCCCTGTTTGCTTTTCAACCAAAACTTTGAAATTCTGAAAGTGAGTGAACACCTCACTCTTCTCCTTCATGAAATATACCCACACTTTCCTTGTGTGGTCATCAACAATGAAGGTCACATAATACCTGCAGCCTCCCATAGACATGGTCTTCGTAGGACCCCATACATCTGAATGCACAACATCTAGTGCATTTCTGCTCACATATCTGTTACATGGAAATACATGCTTTGTTTGCTTTCCAAATTGGCATGCTTCAGATATTCTCTGCATACCTTCCACTTTAAACTTTGGCAGCCTTGTCACAATTCCTTTAGTCTGCATAGACTTCATTCGCTGCACATTCACATGTCCAATTCTTTTATGCCAAATGTCTGTGTCTGTAACAATTCCTGAACCAGTTGCAAACATCGCAGTACTCATTTCAGACATGTCTACATTCAACGTAAACATTATAATTTGGGAGAGAGGAGAGATAAAAATATCTAGTTGAAACAGGAGAGATGAGAGATAAAAATATCTCATTATTTGGGAGTTTAAAACTCATTTAAGCATGTGAAATAGGTGCCTCCTTCATGAGGGGAATTCCCCCATACCGAGGCGTCAAAAATGGATCATTTCACCTAAATATCTCTCTTTTTTAACTATTAACCTTGTTCTTAGTCAACTCTTCATCTTATGTGAGTATTTACTCATTTTTGGGAGATTTTTCTTTGTTCTTCTATTTATCTCCTCCCTACATTTGGATGAATCTTATTGGTCCATAGGAACCTTAATTTAAAATTTCAAAAAAATCTTGACTCTCAGGATAATGCCTCTTGAACAGATTATACTTAATTTCTAATGCACCTTCTGAAAATCTTTTTGGACTTCTGTTTCAGGGAAACTTATTTTAATAAGATGAGATATTTTTTCATCCAAAAATATTTAAAAACTGAATTACCACTCTCTAGAAGATTTTCTCTCTCTAGGCCAAAACTGGTAGAAACAAAATCTTTTATATTTTTGAAGAGGGATTTGATTACAGGGGAAGATGCTGGACATCTTGAGAGGCTGGGGAGGAATCTTACAGTAAGCTTCTTGCTCGTATAGGTATAGTCAAAAGCATAGGCATAGTGGATCCTCAAGAAATAGCCCAATCACTCCTTGAGCACACTCTGCCTAATAACAAGAGATGTATCACTTCTTATTATGAATACAATACAATTTTTGCAACCTTATTTTCATCAAGTATATCATTGTTTTTTCTAGTTTATACCATCAATGTTTTTGTGAATGCATCAGAAATGACCCTGGGAGCTTGGGGGTGTAGTGCCAGAATAGTGCAAATTTTGAGCCTACACCGCTGCTTTAGAGCTCAAATTCGCATTGTTTTGGCACAGCTTCCCCCGCCCTTCATCAAGAGCAATTCTGATACATTGGATGACAAATAATGTATTTTTATCTTGTAAATTACTGTTTCTCATAATCAATGTACTCAACTTGATTATGTCAAAAATGATTTTGAGTGGCTAGGGGAGCAGTGCTAGAACAGTGTGAATTTTGAGCGTGCACCACTGTTGTAGAGCCCAAATTCGCACTATTCTTGCATAACTTCCCCAGGCCTCCAGGAGAAATTTTGATGCATTGGATGACAAATAATGTATTTTTATACATGATTAAAGGTATTTTTATTTTATAAATTACTATTTTTATAATTAATATACTCAACTTCATTAATCAGAAATGATCTTGAGTGGCTTAGAGAGCAATGCAATAATATTACGAATTTTAAGCCTGCACCGCCGCTGTAGAGCCTAAATTTGCACTATTCTGGCATAGCTTCCCCAATCCTCCAGGAGCAATTCTGATGCATTGGATGGCAAACAATGTAATTTTACACATGATTAAAGTGATTTTTATCTTATAAACTATTGTTTCTCACAATTAGTGTACTCAACTTCATTATAAATGCATCAGAAATGATCTTGAGTGGCTGGGGGAGTAGTGCGAGAACAGTGCAAATTTTGAGCCTGCACACCAGCGTTGCATAGCCTAAATTCGCATTGTTCTGGCATAGCTTCCCCAGTCCTCTAGGAGCAATTCTGATGCATTGGATTATAAACACTATATTTTTACACATGATTAAAGCTGTTTTTATCTTATAAACTACTATTCCTCACAATTTGTATACTCAACTTCATTATGCATCAGAAATGATCCTGAGACGTGGCTGGGGGAGTAGTGCCAGAACAGTGTAAATTTTAAGCCTACACCGTTGCTGGAGAGCCTAAATTCGCACTGTTTTGGCAAAGCCTCCCCAGTCCTCCAGGAGCAATTCTGATGTATTGGATGATAAACACTATATTTTTACACATGATTAAAGGTGTTTTTATCTTATAGACTACTATTTCTCACAATTAGTGTGCTCAACTTCATTATAAATGCATCAGAAATGATCTTGAGTGGCTAGGGGAGAAGTGCCAGAACAGTGCAAATTTTGAGCGCTGTTATCGCCGTTGCAGAGGCCAAATTCGCACTTTTTTGGCACAGCTTCCTCAGTCCTCCAGGAGCATTTCTAATGCCTTGGGTGACAAGCTGGCACATGTTAAACACTCCATGTTAAACAAACATGATGACACCGAGACATTGTAAGAGAAACTTAAAATTTTAATTATCAGAAGGTTACAAATGAAAGCCAGATAGGCTTGTTAAGGGGGGTTTGAAACAAAAGAGTTGCTTCAAAAAAAAGGTTAACATCTAAGATCTCTAGATCGTGTCTCGCTCGCCTTCGAATGCGCCGAGCTAGTTGCATGTCCTTGGTAGATATGGTAATCCTGTTTGCATGTCCTTGTTGGTAGATATGGTAATCCTGTTTGCATGTATTGCAAGGAGGTTGGTGTCTTCAAAAAGCCCAACAAGGTAAGCCTCAGCAGAGGCTTCTTGGAATGCTTCAAGGGCAATCCCCTGCACACGAAACTCTGTTCTATATCGTTGGAGAATCTCCTTTACTGTGCGAGCGAAAGGGCTCTTCTTATCAGCAACTCAGTGTTCCTTTGATAAAACTTGATTTCTTGTAGAGGTGCCCTTGGCACATCCTTCTCCTTGGAGCTCTCTGTGTTGTGTTAGTGTGTTGGCAAGGTTGGGACTTCCTTGGCTTGAAGAGCTTGACCTTTCTACGCTTGCGTGCACTTGCAAGAACCTCCTCTCTGTCTCTCTCATAGTCTGAATCCTCCTCCTCTTGTTGCTGTGGTACTTGTGTGTATCAAGTTCCTCCCGGGTAGGTAGGGGACCCTGTCCTGGTAGTAGGGTCTTGCCACCTATGGTGCTGCACAATGTAGGAATGTTTTCATCACCAACCTAGTCGAATTGCTCATCATCGGCCTCTTTGTCCTGATCTCTGGGGTGGCTGCATTGTGGGGTCTTCTTCACACGCTTGCTCCCACTAGAAGGGCCTACATGTGTGTGCACTCGTGTTGCTGTGGGAGGAGGGTTGTACTCTAGTGATCCCATTGGGAGTGTCCTAGAATCCAAGGGGTCACTTGGTGTCGCCAGTATGTGGCCGTTGGGTGGCTTGCACTATGTTTTGTGAAGGCATTGTAACACGTGCGGTGGTCTTGGTGCGTGCCATATCCATGTACGACTATGCTAACATGGTGATGTGCTGGTGTCCTTACGTGGGTGTCTATTGAGCTCAAGCTCTCTAAAAAAGTGAAATGAAAATGAAGTGAGAGAAGAAACTATTAATAGTTTTTTTAAGGGAAAAAAAAACCTAACTAAACTTATTTTCTTAGCCTTATTACATCTAGATTTATGCTGGTGCATGCACAACCCAATGCCTCCCTTGTCTCCTCATTTGTGCACACCAAGCACTATGCCTATGGGGAGCATTGGTCTGTAACCATTCAAGCCGAGCATGACTTTTTGCAGTCTTGCGTGCCTCTTTGTGCAAGGAATACGAATGTGTAAATCAACCTTCCATTTTCTAGCTTCACAAGGGGCTACACACACAGCTTGCAAAGGCTTCATAGCTAAGCAGAGGAAGAAGCTAAAGCAGAGAGATCGTCATAGGGAGAGAGAGAGCGAGAGAGAGAGAGAGAGAGAGAGAGAGAGAGAGAGAGAGTGAGTGAGAGATACTATTAAAACTTTGCTGTTGTAGGTTTAACACAAATCCGTTTTTCTAAGTAGAAAATGATATTTTTGATATACAAATATACTAACATCATGGAGTTTTCATCAATAAATTACATTTATGAGAAAAATTTAAAAAAATAAATTTTGGGGTCCCCACAATTTCGGGATCTCATGGATGTAGTGGTTCTTGACAGTTATGTTTATGGGGTTATGGGGACCTGACAGCTAGCTATGGATGTACTGGCTCCTGGCAGGCTTTTGACGTGACCCTTGAATTACAAGCTTTTTGGAGGGAAAAATTTATTTTCATCATACATATTGGTTGGGTGGTGTTCTTCCACCTCAAAATGTAAAAGAATAAAAAATAAAAAAAAATTCACTTTTTGGGACCCACCTAAATATACGAGAATGTTTTACTGATGTGGAAGGGAGATATGGTGGGAGTTAATGAGAAAGGAGATTTCAAACTGACAAGATAGATTCAATTTGTAGGGAGTGAAGATAAAAAATTCAAAAAAGTAAGAGAGAAAGTATGAGAAAAGTCAAAAAGTAAGAGAGAGTATGAGAATATTCTCTTTAAAAAGGGAAACTAGGTGGGTTTGGCTGATGTGGCAAGGCAAAAAATAGGGGTCATCATAGCCTTAGTCTCCCTTAAGCCCAGATTTTTAAACTCTAATCCCTCAAAATTAGGAATCCTTAGGAGGCCCTTTTTGGGTCCAAAAAATTCCGCATGTTCTTGCTCGTTTTGTAAGTAATCATTTCTTCTTTTCTTTCATTTTATTTTGTACTACATTGTTTTTTTAAAATAATTATATATTTTCTTAATTATTTTTTATAGAGGGAGGTTGTTGGGCATGACCCAAAACAGGAGGAGTATGACTATGGATATAGATCCTCCCGTCCATATTTGTGGACATGGATGCGTACGCGAGGCATACGCTTGGATGAGTCCATTTTGGAGACTCAAGAATATGAGGTAAGTGAGCCTAAACCATTCTCTTTTCCACATCTAATTGTATTTTAATGCTCTTGCTTACCTTGCGCTTGATGGCATGGCATGTATGCAAGATGAAGGGGAAGATGAAGAGGAGGATCCTAATTATCAGCGTGAAGTAAGTGATGATGATTACTCAGAATTTGATGAGGATTCTAGTTAGATACCTCTTCATTGTAAAAACTTTATGTATATATGCTAAAGGCCCAACACTTTCTGAAATATAATAACTTTTGGGCCCCGATAGCTTCCTATGCATGCCGGTAGCGTCCGATGCATGCCGGTAGCTTCCGATGCATGTCGGGTGCTACTACCGATGCATGATGAGGATTCCAACGCATGCTGATAGCTTCCAACGGATGTCGATAGCACATGCCGGTAGATTTCTATGCATGCCAGTAGAAACCTACACATGCTCGTAGCTTCTGACGCATGTCGGGTGCTTCCAACGCATGCCGGTAGCAACCTACACATGCCGGTAGCAACCTATGCATGCCGTAGCTTCCTACGCATGCTGGTAGCTTCCTATGCAAATGCTAGTAGCTTCCAACCATTGCATGCCGGGAGCTTCCACCAATGCATGTCAGTAGCTTTCGACGCATGCTGGTAGCTTCTAACACATGCCGGTAGCTTCCTATTCATGCTAGTAGCAGCCTACATATGCCGGTAGCTTCCTATGCATGATAACCAATGCATGCCAGTAGATTCCTATGCATGCTAGTAGCAACAAACGCATGCCGGTAGCTTCCAATGCATGAGTTTTAAGTATTTATGTTTTTTCTTGGATAGATGGCAAATAACTTGAGGCATGATGTTACACGTGAACGAGGAGTCGTCGATATCCGGATAATATTTGTAAGTATATATTAGCCTCACATTGTATCTTATCTTTTAATTAAAGAAGGTTATCTTAAATAACAACTTTCTAAAATGTTCACTTGTTGTTACAACTGTCGTTTTTGAAGTACTAGACCGCCCCCCTACACAAGAGGAATATGATTTTGCATTACAACAAGGTTTGCAAGCTTTATTTGATAGGGTGCAAGATGAAGGATGGATTGTTATAACTGGAGGAGATGCTTGGCAAGCATGGCAAGTAAGTATATTCCTAAACTCTAAACCTCTTTGTTTTTGCAAAACTAATTCTCACTTATGTTAGTTTTATTGTGTTTGAGGATCATATATAACTCGAAACGGTGGTGCAAACGTAGCTACGGATAGCAATGGAAATGTGAGAATTGAAGAGACTAGAGCCGAACAATACCAATCACATCTACTTTATAGCATGAGATCTAGATAGCCCCTAGCTCCATAGGTTTTTATTACGCTTTATCTTATATATGAGTTTTTTGGAAACATACACTTATGTAATCCGCTAAGTATTGTAATTGAATGTTGACATTCCTAAAACCATGGTTTGTAGCTGTCTTTTGTTTTTAGTATTTGTAAGTTTTACATTGCACTTGCCCATGATGATGTGAAGTTATGTTAGTTTTACTGTGTATATTAGAAAAAAAAGAGCTGGGACAGACTGGGGAGTTCTGTGTGTATATTAGAAAAAAAAGAGCTGGGACAGACTAGGGAGTTCTGTGCAGACTCTCGAGTCTGCCCCCAGCTTTTTTTTTTCCTGCAACACATTGGCTGCTCAGCAACAAAACTATCACCGTTAATATCACTCCTAGTTTTGCTGCTGAGCAGCGAACCCATTTTTGGAGCGAAAATAGTAGCATGTTTATTTAGCAGCAATATAGGCCCGACATCTCTGCACCCTTCTAGTTATAAAAGCGCTATTGAACCCTCATTCTGTTGTATAGTGAGAGGCAACAATCATACGTTTCACCTTATTGTTCTCCTTCTTGGTTGATACCCATGGTTCATTTAGTATGACCATGTTACCACTCTCACTTACAATTTGCCATGCAATTTGAAGGCGTCCAATGTTTTGTAAGTCATCCCTTCCACCGCGTGTATCTCTTTTACCAAATGGTCTGAAATAGTTTTTACCACATTATTGAAGATATTCATGGGATCCAAGAGATGATTGATCTTCAACTCACAACAATATGGAAGTCAAAAGAAGATTGAGAGTGTCTAGACATCCCATCGAGTGGTGGATTGAGGGTGCTTATCCATGCCTCAAACTATTCTCTACCTCTCAAATCACTATTGGCAAGACATCATGTGGCACATACTTGGGATGCGAAGGGGGGAGAAATCGATGATATTTGTCATACACCACATTCTTTAGTGTTGTAGAGGGTCTTCCGAAACAAGTGATGGTCCACAAATCATATATGCATGAGGTCCGTAGGTTGCCAAACCTATTTAAAATTGAGATAATTAAGAGGTAGAGATATAAACTTCAAGTTTAAAGTTTAAATCTTAAAGTTATCCGATTCAAGTCTGACAGCCCAGGATAGTCATGCATCATCCAAAGAAAAACTCCTTTCACCTCAGCCTCATGCCTATTTATTGGCCTTGAGACATCATGCACTTGATACCTCACCATAGTGTCTTAAGATCCTCAATCGAAGGCTTGAGGTACACATCCATGTTCGTCTTATACTTGCCTGGTACAAGGAGAGTAGGCATGATATGACCTTTCTTGATTGCCACCCATAGAGGGAGGTTGTAATCCACCATTACAATAGGCCAAGTAGACCATGATGTGGACTTGAAGCCAAATGGGTTAACAGCATCCATGCCCAAGGTAAGACGTAAATGGCAAGGCTCATCTTTAAACTCTTTCCATTGAAGCTCCACATATTGCCATGCCAGTGAATCAACTATGATCCTTATGATGCCATTGGTTGAGCAATGAGTCACTACAACAAAATGAGGATTTAGCATCAAAAATAGAAGTGCTTTTATAACTAGAAGGGTACAGAGATGTCGGGCCTATATTGTTGCTGAACATGTTGCTATTTTCGCTGCAAAACAGGTTCGCTTCTCAATAGCATTATTTCAGTACTTAGCATTGAAAGTACTGCATTATAAAAAAAGAGCTGGGAAAGACTAGGGAGTCTGCACAGGACTCCCAGTCTGCTTTTTCCAGCTCTTTTTTTCTAATGTAGACACAGTAAAACCAACATAACTTCACATCATCATGGACAAGTGTAATTAAAACTTGACAAATACCAAAAACAAAAGACATTTACAATTCATGATTTTAGGAAATTTGTCAAAATTCAATTACAATGCTTAAGTATATGATTCCAAAAGACTCATATACAAGATAAAGTGTAATGAAAACCTATGGAGCTAGGGACTATCTAGATCTCATGAGATGTGCGATTATTACTGTTCCTTTGCAACTCCATCCCCTTCATTTCTCACATTTCCATTGCTACCATGGACATTTGCACCACACCATTTCTAGGTACATGATCCTAAAACACAATAAAACTAACACAAGTGAGAGAATCAGTTTTGCAAAAACAAAGAGGTTTAGGGTTTAGGAATGTACTTACTTGCCATTCTTGCCAAGCATCTCCTCCAATAATAACAATATATCCTTCGTCTTGCACCCTATCAAATAGAGATTACAAATCCCTTTGTAATACAAAATCATATTCATCTTGCGTAGGGGGCGGTCCACTGCTAAAAGCTATAGACATAAAAACAAATCAACATTTTAGAAAGTTTTTTATTTAAGATAACCTTCTTTAATTAAAAGATAAGATACAATTTGAGGCTAATATATACTTTTAAATATTCTTGGGATATTGACTCCTCCTTCACGTTGTCGTGCCATGGCACGTCTATGATGTGAAACCGTGCATGTGAGGCCGTCAAATACACATCCAGATGCATGAGGTTATGTGCCATGACGAGTCATTATATGTTGACATGTACATATGTTCATATTGTATATAAGGTTTAATAAGACAAGCTGAGGTTGAGTCAGAATTAGGAGTTTTTTGTATATGAGTGTGGAGGGTGATGCTTCTGCTAAATGGTATCGACTGGGTCAAATCAGTGAATCTTATGGAATGCAAGCATGAGGGTATCTCAATGCACAAAGGAATGTATTTATGAAGATATGGGAAAAAACTTGAATGAACAATTGGGTAGTCTATAAATCACATGGCCAATATGATGATTTATACACTACGGAGACATCAAGAGTAATAGACATTGCAGTGCCGAAGAAATTGTTGAATACCGAGGAATAGAAATAAATGAAATGCTTTGCAATGGGGACTTTAACCTTAATGCTAAGGTTATGCTTTGTAACCTTAGTGCTAAGGTTAAAAAAAACAAAATATATTTTAGACTTTTCTAGAAAGCGTGGAGCGCAGCTTTTTTTTTAATGGTATGTACAGCTGGACAAAGGTGGTGGGGGGGGCGCCGAGTTCGCCGCGGGAAAAATAGCAAAAGGCACCGGAGGCTCACGGCGATTGCAGAGTGAAAGGGATTTTCTGCAGAGTTAAGAGAACAGCGTCGTTGGCGACCAGAGAATTTCATGGGAAGAGCATATCTTCTGTGTATTGCTTTTAGGTGCTTGAAATGAAGGGAAATTTGAGAGCTATTCGATGATGTGCTCTTGGGAAAAACAAAGCTCACAGTCAGCACAGAAGCGACTGTTTCGCCATTTCATCCTCCATCATGTAATCGGCGCTGAAGCGGCCATTATGGGTCAACAAAAATAAAAAAATCGACGTGTTCGTTCATCGCACCATTCAGATAAGCCTAATTTAAAAACTCCTTTGTTACCTTAGAAAAAGGGCATGATATACAAGCCCTTAAAAGATTTGGAATACATAGGAAAAAGTTGGTGAACAAGATATAATTTTGGGAGAACTGGAGTTTTGTAAAATCACGGAAGATGGCCTTGTTTCTGCTTGACTGAATTTTGGAAATTATGTACATGAATTAGCTATGCCGTATTCTATCTTTTGCTTATGAAATGTTAGAATATTAAGGCAGGTTTTCAGGTGAAAAAGAGCATCATGATATCATGGTTTTAATGGCACTGGATGAAAAGGATGTAACTGGACACATGTTTATTGGAAAAATGGGAATGCCTTGTTATGCCCACATGTAAATGGATCAAAGGATTTCATGCAATTCTGTGCAATCATCTGGATGAATTCAAGGATGTATTGAGGCAAGTGGTCACATGTATTTGTCATTGGAAATAATGATGTTCAATACTCCTTGGGAAATCTTGTGCGTGAAATTCCTTGTTGGGTTTGACATTCACTCTCACAGCTAGAAGTTTCGTACTTTCCTGGCTGTACCGCACACGCCACGACAGCTTTTTGGTGAACCCGACGTGAAACTGCTGGGGTGAGAGTGTGGTGAAATATACAAGGAAGCTATGGCTGAGAATTCTGAGGGCCAGGGGGTTCATTTTGACCCCGGAGTTATGCAAATGTTCCAAATGTTTACCATGTACATGCAACAGCAACAAGCTGCTGAGAGGGGACAGATTTCCACGACCAAAGCCTTACAATCAATTGTGAAAAAGGTGGATCAATTTGATGGGAAGGACATTACAAAGTATCTGCGCAATTATATAAAGGAGATGGAGCTAAATAGGGTGACTGAGGAGGATATGGTTCGAAGTTTCGAGCTGGTATGCGTTCCTGAAATAAGAGAGCGCATAAAGGGATTGCAGACAGCACAGGGTGGCAGAAATTGGGAAGAGTTCAAGCTTGCTTTAAAGGATGAATACTTCATGGAGGATTCTGAGCGAGTGACCAAACGAACTTTTTTGGAATGGGTCACAAAACCTAAAATGGGAATTTCTGCCACAGAATTGCTAAGGGAGTTTGAGAAGCGTTATGCCCAGTTGTCAAGAATAGAGCGTGCAACTTTGGACAGAGAAAAGACAGAGCTCTTCTTGCAAGCAGCTGGGAAAGATCTCCAAGAGAAATTGGAAATCCTCCTTGAGGATAAAAATACAGAGCAAGGATTAAAGAGTGATTGGAATGATGTTGAGGATGCAGTCACTATGTTAGCAAAGCGGCAGCGGAGGAGGGATAAAATGGTGATGGGCTCTGCAACCCCCATAGCTGCTATTACCCCTGAGAATTTATCCAAGCCAGCTGCCACAATTCCTAAGATAGATGGGCCGATGGATGAGCTTATCAAGGGTATGCGTGATTTAAAATTGAAGATGTCCAGGATTGAAGAAAAAGGTCTACCATTGGGGCAGGCTTCTATGCAAAGGCCTCAAATCAAAGAAGGGTTTACATATAGATGCATATGGTGTGATGACCCAGAGCATGCAAAGAAGGATTGTACCAGCTATAAAGAAGCTCTTAAAAATCAACTTGTGTTCTTCAAAGATGGGAAAATCCATCTTACAGAGACTGGTCTTCCATTGAGTACAAACTTTGGGAAAGGAGGGATGAAAAAGCTGGTAGAGGATATGGCTGCTAGTCATGCCATTTCTATGGTTGAGGCAGCAACCTATGGATTAAAGGTTGGTCAACAAAAGCAGGAATTTGAGAATGATGAGGATTATGAGAATGAGAATTTTTGGCCGTCAACAATGGAATTAATTGCATCAAAGAAAGTGTCAAAGCAAGCTTTGCATGAGGCAGGTGATTGTATACGTCTTGAGACTGGCTGGGAGGAGCCTGTGGATTCTTTATCCATTCATGCCTATATTGCCAAATGCCAAAATAATGAGGCACAGGTAGAGGAGAAACGTAAAAGGGAAAATGAGGAAGGAGGGCCATCAAAAAGAGTTACACGTGGAAGTGAAAAGAAGGATCCTGGGCCATCACATATGCCTCCACAGCATAGCAGACCTCCACATGATGTTTCAATGGAAGAAGTGCCAGCAAAAATGAAGGAGAAGGGTAAAGGGAAAAGTCCACTCTACAAGCTTCAATCTGATATTGAAGTTGCAACAGATCTCAAAAAGGTGCTTGAAGAGAGAATTCTAAATAGCAGGGTGGAATTCACACTAGGGGAAGTCTTGGGGATTGCAAAGAAAGAATTTCATGATGAGATAATTGATATTATACGAAGAAAAAGGCAGTCCATAATTGAATCTATTCCATCACAAGGGGAGGCAAGCACTTCCAAGACTCATGGAGTTCAGGTACAGAAAAAGGAAGAGAGAGAAAATGTGGTGGAATGTAATCATTCTGCTGATGGGGCACGACAAGTGCGTTTTGTGGAAGAGGATGATGAAAAAGAAGTTCTTACAAAGAGTCATTACTCCAGGAGCCATTGGGCAAGAGCAACCACTGAAACCCTTGTCAAGATAGGTGATTTGGAAGAGCCATATGTCGCTCTAATTGATCATGGGTCTGAAATAAATCTTATGGCTAAAAATCTCTACAACAAATGTAAGTGGCCAATGGATGTGGATCATGGGTGGATGATTAAAGCAGCTAATAATTCATCTGGAGAGCTTTATGCAGCATGTCCAAATGTAAGGGTAACTATAGGGGATGTGAAGGATGATCAGAATTTCTTTGTTCAGGAGATGTCATCGTATCCCCTCATTCTTGGGCAACCCTACATTACAGCCGTAAGGATGGAAACAAAGGTTTTGGATGATGGTTCAGCCTATGCAAGAATAAGAAGTAAAGATGGCAAAAAAGCTGTTCAGTTTTTGACAGTATGCATTAATCATGAAAGGAATCGTGAATCTCTTCGGGCACAGTCACTCCCAAAGATAAACAGAGAGTTCATGAATTACAGGGAGATGAGGGATTTTAGCCAAGTGCCATTGTAAAGCGGGATTCCAATGGTACAAGGGGAAATGAGTTCTCGCAGGACTCAATCAATGTAAATAGTTTTTCAGCAAATTTTCAGGGATTCTCCAGCTATGGGTCACTGGTTTTTGTAAAAAGCAAGGATTTAAAGCGTGGCATGCAAAAACATATACAAAATGAACAAAAAAGTTTTGAGCAGTGTGGTCTTTTGGAGAAGAATGAGTTTATTTCAGGGGTGCTTGATGAGGTGTCATTTATAGATACTATGGATGTGCTTTTTGATATGGGAAGAGCATGCTTACAGGGTGGAAATGAAATGATAAAGGTGTCATCTGTGGAGATGTATGATATAATCCAGGAATTTGAGGGGGTGGAATGTAAAAACATGAATTGTGAGACGGATGCTCATGTTGATACAAAGTACAAAACGGTTGCAAAGAAGGTGAAACCAGTTGCCTTGCCCTTGCCACCAAGAAGCAAGGAGAAGATAGATGAAGCTTCTATGCAGCCAAATCTTAGAGATCCGAAGAAAATTGGGCATAAATTTACCCAAGAAACTCTGAAAGAGCTGAAGATTGGTGAGAGGGATTTTCTGTTGCCAGTTGAAAGGGAATGCTTTGAGGAGATGCTTGTAAAACATGGGAAAGCTTTTGCCTTTCAGCCGCATGAGATAGGCTGTGTTGATCCAAGTGTAACGGCACCAATGGTGATCTTTACTGTTCCACATGTGCCCTGGAATCTGCGGCCAATTCCAGTACCAAAGGCTCTCTTGCCAAAGTTGATGGAATTACTAAAGGAAAAGATCAGGATGGGAATCTTGGAGCCTTCATGTGCCCCATATTCCAACAGATGGTTTACTGTACCAAAGAAAAATGGGACATTGTGCTTTATTCAAGACATGCAACCTGTAAACAAAGTCACAATCAGGAATGTGGGAGCAGGTCCAATTGTGGATGAGTTTGTAGAAGCATTTGCAGGGAAAGCTATATACTCTATGGGTGATCTGTATTCGGGATATGATCAGTTCCAGCTGGATATACAAAGCAGGGACTTGACACAATGAGAACTCCTTTGGGATTAGTAAGGATGTGTACCTTACCACAGGGAGCCACTAACTCAGTGGCACATATGATGAATGGAATGAATAAAGTCTTACGGGACTTCATACCACAAAAAACTATGCCATTTTTGGATGATGTGCCAATAAAGGGCTGTGATGAGAAAGACAAAGATGGGAATTTGGATTCAAAAGGGTGCCGCAAGTTTGTGGCAGATCATATAAAGGATTGTGACATGATTCTATCCAGGCTTGAAGAAGTGAATCTTACTTTATCTGGGCAGAAATCAGTGTTTGGGGTTGGTGAAGTGCTAATAGTGGGACATCTTTGTAGTACTAGTGGACGCCGTCCTTGTCCAGCCAAGATAGATGCAATACAAAGAATGAAGGAAATATGCATTAATGTTACAGAGCTGAGGAGATTTCTTGGAGCATGCGTCTTTTATGTTATTTGGATCCCACATTATGCACATGTAGCAGATCCTCTTTATCAGCTTTTGAGGAAAAATCAAAAATTTTTGTGGAGTGTAGTACATATTAAAGCTATGCGGAAGCTGAAATATTTGCTCCAATCATCACCCATTTTGAGAAAGGCAGATTATGAGTGTGGCAGGCCTGTGATTGTTACAGTTGATACTAGTCCTACTGGGATAGGATGGGCAGTAGGGCAAGATGATGAGGATGATCATAGGTATGTAATTAGATTTGGAGCAAAAGTATTAAGCTTTCGGCAGCGAAAGTATCCACAGATCAAGAGAGAATTATGGGGGATAGTCACTGCTCTAAAATGTGAAAAAGAATATCTTATTGGGGCATCTGTACTTGTGGAGACTGATTGCTTGCCACTTCTTGGGATGATAGCAAGTTGTACCACTCCAGATATTGCTATGCTTAGGTGGATTGCTTATATCAAGTCACTAAATCCTGAGTTTGGGCATATTGCGGGAAAAGATAATCCAGTTGCAGATATGCTATCATGAGCCAGGTATGAAGATGAGGAAGAGATGATTAGTGACATTGATGATGTGGGTACAAAGTTCTATACTACAGCATATGCAAAGGGGGATCATATTTGCCTATCAAATGCACTTGAGTCTTTTATTGAGGAAATATATGAAGGAGATTGGTTGCTTATTGGTCAATATTTGAGCACTCTAACAAGGCAAGAAAATTGGTCTGACTCAGAATTTAAGAGGATCCGCAGAAAAGCATATGGTTACTTTCTAAAGGATGGATATCTCTGGAAGCATCCTAAACAGAGAAATGCTATGCCACAGAGAGTCATATGTGATAAAGAGACTCAAGGAAAGCTTGTGAAAGAATTCCATGAGAGTCTCTGGGCTGGGCATAGAAGTGTGTGGGCCACCTTTACCAAAATAAAGGAAAAATATTGGTGGAGAGGAATGTACAAGGATATTTCCCAATATGTGGAAACATGCATAGTATGCCAAATGTACTCAAATGTGAGGCATCGTGATGGCTTGCAACCAACCTACCCACCTGCCATGCACTACAAATGGGTAGTGGATCTAGTTACAATGCCTTTGGGAATTTGGCAGATGCGGTATATAGCACTTGCAAGAGAAGATTTGACAAATCAGGTAGAAGGGCGTGCTCTTAGAACAAAGAGTACGGAAACAGTATGCAAATTTCTCTTGGAAGATGTGATCTGCCGATATGGTTGTGTTGGGAAAATAACAGCTGATAGGGGTGAGCTAGACGTTGAAGAAGCAAGGGAATTCTTCTCTAGAATTGGTATCAAACTGTCTCTAACATGTGCTTACAATCCTGAGGGCAATGGGAAAAGTGAGCGAGGACATCCTCCAATCGTTAAAGCTTTGGCTAAGGCATGCAGAGAAAGAATGAGAGAGTGGCCAAAGCTGCTACCATATGCCTTGTGGGCTGACCGTACAACTCATAGCTTAGTGACAGGATACATGCCTGCAGAATTAATGTATGGTCAGAAGCCAGTGATGCCAGTTGAAGAAGTAATTCTAACTTGGAATGTATTGCCCTGGGTGGAAGGATTGAGCAGAGATGACCTCCTTGCATTGCGAATAAGACAGTTAGAGAGGAGGCCTGGAGATGTAGAGCTTGCTAAAGCTCGCTTGAAAGATGCAAGGCTGAAAAATAAAGAAAGATTTGATAGTAGACACAGACTCCGGCCAAAACCTATTGAAGAAGGTGATTGGGTTCTAATGTATGATAGTAGCCTTGACAACCAATTCACTGTTCAAAGAAAATTTGTAAAAAGATGGTTTGGCCCTTACATTGTCAGGCATGTGCATGGAAATGCCACATATACTCTCTGTGAGCTTGATGGAACAGAAGTAAAGAATCTTGTGGCTGGCAAAAGAATCAAGATATTTAAAAGAAGGCATGATGGTGATCCTTTTGATTCACAAGAAATTCAGGATGAGAAGCTTGACAGTGGAAGTATGGATATGATTGAAGAGGAAGAGGATGATCTTCCTGGAACTGCAGAAGATGAAGACGACATCCAGTTATATGTAGACCTTGATGATGATTTGGCACATAACAGAGGATGTGCAGGTTTAGAGGGGGTGGATGTCGTGCCATGGCACGTCTATGATGTGAAACCGTGCATGTGAGGCCGTCAAATACACATCCAGATGCATGAGGTTATGTGCCATGACGAGTCATTATATGTTGACATGTACATATGTTCATATTGTATATAAGGTTTAATAAGACAAGCTGAGGTTGAGTCAGAATTAGGAGTTTTTTGTATATGAGTGTGGAGGGTGATGCTTCTGCTAAATGGTATCGACTGGGTCAAATCAGTGAATCTTATGGAATGCAAGCATGAGGGTATCTCAATGCACAAAGGAATGTATTTATGAAGATATGGGAAAAAACTTGAATGAACAATTGGGTAGTCTATAAATCACATGGCCAATATGATGATTTATACACTACGGAGACATCAAGAGTAATAGACATTGCAGTGCCGAAGAAATTGTTGAATACCGGGGAATAGAAATAAATGAAATGCTTTGCAATGGGGACTTTAACCTTAATGCTAAGGTTATGCTTTGTAACCTTAGTGCTAAGGTTAAAAAAAACAAAATATATTTTAGACTTTTCTAGAAAGCGTGGAGCGCAGCTTTTTTTTTAATGGTATGTACAGCTGGACAAAGGTGGTGGGGGGGGCGCCGAGTTCGCCGCGAGAAAAATAGCAAAAGGCACCGGAGGCTCACGGCGATTGCAGAGTGAAAGGGATTTTCTGCAGAGTTAAGAGAACAGCGTCGTTGGCGACCAGAGAATTTCATGGGAAGAGCATATCTTCTGTGTATTGCTTTTAGGTGCTTGAAATGAAGGGAAATTTGAGAGCTATTCGATGATGTGCTCTTGGGAAAAACAAAGCTCACAGTCAGCACAGAGGCGACTGTTTCGCCATTTCATCCTCCATCATGTAATCGGCGCTGAAGCGGCCATTATGGGTCAACAAAAATAAAAAAATCGACGTGTTCGTTCATCGCACCATTCAGATAAGCCTAATTTAAAAACTCCTTTGTTACCTTAGAAAAAGGGCATGATATACAAGCCCTTAAAAGATTTGGAATACATAGGAAAAAGTTGGTGAACAAGATATAATTTTGGGAGAACTGGAGTTTTGTAAAATCACGGAAGATGGCCTTGTTTCTGCTTGACTGAATTTTGGAAATTATGTACATGAATTAGCTATGCCGTATTCTATCTTTTGCTTATGAAATGTTAGAATATTAAGGCAGGTTTTCAGGTGAAAAAGAGCATCATGATATCATGGTTTTAATGGCACTGGATGAAAAGGATGTAACTGGACACATGTTTATTGGAAAAATGGGAATGCCTTGTTATGCCCACATGTAAATGGATCAAAGGATTTCATGCAATTCTGTGCAATCATCTGGATGAATTCAAGGATGTATTGAGGCAAGTGGTCACATGTATTTGTCATTGGAAATAATGATGTTCAATACTCCTTGGGAAATCTTGTGCGTGAAATTCCTTGTTGGGTTTGACATTCACTCTCACAGCTAGAAGTTTCGTACTTTCCTGGCTGTACCGCACACGCCACGACAACGTGTAACATCACGTCTCAAGTTATTTGCCATCTATCTAAGAAAAAACATAATTACTTAAAACTCTTATACATAGGAAGCTATGAGCATAATGCATAAAGCTACCAGCAAGCATTGGTTGCTACTGGTATGCGTAGGTTGCTACCAACATGCATAAAGGAAGCTACCAGCATACATTGGAAGCTACCGGCATGCACTGGCTGCTATCGACATGCGTAGGTTGCTACCGGCATGTAGAGGATGCTACCGGCATGCGTAATGCAAAAAGCTATCGACATGCGTAGAAAGCTACCAGCATGTGTAGGTTGCTACCGGCATGCATAGGAATCTACCGTCATACGTAGGAAGCTACCAACATGTGTAGGAAGCTACCAGCATGCGTAGGTTGCTACATGCATGCATAGGAAGCTATTGGCATGCATAGGAAGATACATGCATGATGCATAAAGCTATCGACACATGCATTGTTGCTACCGACTATGCGTAGGTTGCTACCGGCATGCATAGGATGCTACTAGCATGCATAGGTTGCTAACAACATGCGTTGGAAGCTGTCGGCATGTATTGGATGCTACCGGCATGCATTGGTTTCTACAGGCATGCAAAGGTTGCTACCAGCGTAATGCATAAAGCTACTAACATGCATTGATTTCTACGGGCATGCGTAGGTTGCTACTGGCATGCGTAAGAAGCTACTGGCATGCGTAGGAAGCTACCGACATAATGCATTGGTTGCTACTAGCATGCATTGGTTGCTACCGGCATGTATCGATTGCTACTAGCATGCATAGGAAGCTACTGGCATGCATTGAAAGTACCGGCATGGGTTGAATACTATCAGCATGTGTAGGAAGCTATCGGCATGCATTGGATGCTACCAGCTTTCATAGGTTGCTACTACCGGTATGCATTGGATGCTACCAGCTTTCATAGGTTGCTACTACCGGTATGCATGGTGGATGCTACTAGCATGCGTTGGAAGCTACCAGCATGTGTTGGTTGCTACCGGCATGTCTTGGTTGTTGGCATGCATAGGAAGCTATCGGCATGCGTAAGTTGCTACCGATGCATATGAAGCTATCGGCATGCATTGGATGTTCCCAACATGATACCGTCTTCCATAGGTTACTACCAACATGCATAGGTAGCTATGGGCATGCCTAGGAAGGTACTGGAATGCATAGGGAGGTACTGGCATGCATTAGCATGGAGCATGGGAAAATAAACAAACCCTAATCTTAAAACCCTATACTTACAAACCCTATAACATGTAAGAGGATAAGAGAAGAGACATACAAGAAAGAGATGTCTTACCTTGTGAGGGTTGTATGTGTTAAAAACCTACAAAATCAAACCAAAATAAGGAAAAAATGTACTAATAACAAATCCTAATCTTAAAGGCCCTAAAACTTACAAACCCTATAAACATGTAAAAGCATGAAAGAACAAACATATAAGAAAGAGATCTCTTTTGAGGTTTGTATGTGTTGAAAGCCTACTAAATTAAACCAAGACAAGAAAAAAAAGTATTAAGAAAAATCAAGATCTGTTACCTTATGAAGCTTTAATGGAGAGCTCTTAATTAGGAAAAAAGAACAAGGGAAAAAAAAAGAAAACAAAAACTTAAAAGAAAGAAAAGGAAAGGAAATACTCAAAAGATAGCTTTCATGGAAAGCTTGTTTGCATACGAGATAAATTAAAATATTAGACATACCTTGCTTGAGCTTCAGGAGGATACGGTAGGAGAGATAGTAGTGATAGACAAGGCAAAAACTTGCACTCAAAATACAAGTTTATTGTATTCAAAAGATAAAACTATGCAGTGGCAAGAAAAAGTGAGATACGTTTACAGTAAAGCAACATTTTTTTCCTACTATAAATGCTATTGAATAGCATTATTTCGTTGTTGGGCAGCAATATTTTGCTACTAAAAGCGTTGCTTAATAGCAAAAAAGCGCTATGGAGCAGCGATAGATCGGTGCTGAGCATCTTGAAAACCCTCAATATTTTCTTTTCGAAAATGCTGCTATGTACCTGATGTGTTGTAGTGAGTAGCATGCCATCTCATGAGTTCTACAGTCCACTTACATTTAAACATGTGTTGGATGTGAGGAATGATAGGAAAGTGTCTCAATACCTTTCAGAGAATTTTTTCTCCTTGAAAATCATCCCTATAGTGGCTATCTCCACGGTGTAGACATTGTGTTGCATATTTATTAAACCTCTAAATAGCATGTTGAGACATGCGTGTATTTTTGTATAATCTATACCTAGCATAGAGAGCATTTTATGAGACCCATCTCGTGAGTCTAGTAATAGATTTTTAGGGGGAAGAATTTTCTTCAAAAGCCTACAACATAACATAAGAAATCATATGTCAAAATATCTACAAGGAGAGTATATAAATCATGAGACATTTTCTATAGAATGAGGCGATCTTACCTAAAGACGTGGCACTTGCATCACTCCATCCATAAGTTGTTTGTAAGTTTAATAGCTCCAAGTTTTCACGTAGTGTGGAGTATGAACATCCATCATACAAAGGGGTGCTTGTCTCTCTATGCAAGGTTTCCTCTTGTTTTGACATTGGAGCTTGATCTCTAGCATCTATGACCTCCTGTTCAAAGAATTCATTCACCATGTATTCCATAATGATATCCTCTTCCTCCTCATGTGGCAATGGTGGAGGCACCTCATCATTGGTTGGCAAAGATAATTCTCAACCATGCTTTCCCTATGAAGCCATGCCACCTTTCGCAATCTCCCTAATGTCATTGAATGGTGTGGCATGCTGTGTAACACACTCTTATGGTTTTCCTTCATGTCATCACCCACACTTGGTCATGTCAATACCTCATGAAGCCCATATGTCTGGACATGCTCAATTGTTATCCGATGTTGTCATTTATATTGGCCTTTGCATTGATCACAAATACAGTGAAGTTTTTCTCTCAAACATGATTTGGAACCAACTTCCGGTTCTTGAGCCCTTGATCACTCTGAGACGTTTGAAACTAGGCCAAAATTGATTATGAACTAGCATAAAAATACATGAGCTCTATAGAACTGGCACACACAAAATTACCCAGGGTTTTGCTGCTAGGCAGTATCTCAGCAACGAAATAACATTGTGCCCAGGGATTTCATTAACGTCTTCACAATTTCGTGATCACGTTAACAAAACCTAGTGTTAACATATTAAAACTTGTGATCACAATGTATATTCACATGACCTGAGAAATGACCTGCCGGAACCCACTACTCTAGTAACACCTCCGGGCTTTTATCTTTCCCCGTGGGCCCGCCGGGATATCTAGTTTTCCCGACGGGCCTGCCGGGAAAAATAAAAGACCGGCGGGCCCGCCGGGGAAAACAAGGAAAGCCGACGGGGTACTATTCTGTATATAAACACTGCCCGACACCCATCGTACAACTTTTGGGAAGATAGTCCTTGTTTTGGGGGCGTGATATCTCTCCTCAAAGTACTTGTAGAGCTCTCGAGTTGCTAGAAGTGTCCTCTTGGGAAGAACGTCCTTATTTTAGGGGCTGTCGTCTTTCCTTGTAGGCACTCCTAAGGCTATTGAGCCACTCGTCCTTAGTTCTTTGAACTGGGGGCAGGGTGTGGTTCGTAGCTAATACTTGCGGAGATTTAGGGACAAATTTCGAGTCATTCAGCTTTGCATTTGAGCCACGTACGTAATTTACCTCATTCTGCTTTATGAATGGTTTGATGGAGCCAAGAGTCCTGCTTAGGGGCTTGTATTGGTTCTTGATACTTGATATAGTTTAGAGTAGACAAGGGTCTATTGTCCTATACTAGAGTATTGGGCAAGCATAGATCTTTTATTTTTTTTGTGAATGTTAAAGAAGGTCTATTGTCCTATACTAGAGTATTGGGCAAGTATAGATCTTTGATTGTGTAAAGTATCCTTAATTGGGTACAAAAGGCATCCTTCATTGGGAGTGCAATGTGCATGATAGTTTCGAAGTAGTTTTGTAGTAAGACCTTGCAAGATAGTTTGAAGTAGTTTTGTGTTATGTGATGATCTTTTGTATTTGTCAAGATAGTTTCGAAGTAATTTGTTTGCTAATGTATGTTTTGTTATACGTGAGTGATTTGTTGTTTTTTCATTTGTGTATTCATTGTTATACGCTTGGTTGAATAGGTTATCTGTTGAGATGGAGGACAATGTTGGATCCAGTGATACCTCCAATAGAGTCCAAATTTCAAATAGCAGGAAAAAAAAGGCACCTGGGATAGAGTGGCAATATGCAATTAACGTTGGTGATCGATTCATAGATTGGGAGTGTAAGCTATGCCATGCAGTAAAATCAGGTGGGGCTCCTCGACTAAGAGAACACTTTTTAGGCGGACCGAAGAAAAAGTCATGTACCCACCCCTCTGCACCTATAGTGGCCAAACGCATAAGAGAAGAAATTCAAAAGAAAGATTCAAGAAAACATGACACTCCTACCGTTAATGTATCAAGGCAGCAAGAACACTGTTGTTCTAATCATCAAACTCCCGCTACATCGCCTACTTGTACCCCGAACGGCAATGTGCAACCAGAAAGTAATCTACCCAGTGCATCTTCTTGCAAGCGAAACTTTGACGTAGGAAATATACCCATGCGTCAAACTTCATTGCAAGAAAGCCTACGTCAAGGTCGACTCGATGATGCACAACTCGTCCTCGCTGAAGCGATTTACTTTTCTGGGAGTGCTATGATGATGGTGGACAGTGACCATTGGAAGAGAGCATGGAAGAAAATTGGTGAGTTTGGACCAGGGTTTTCACCGCCTACGTACCATGCTATGCGAAATGATCTATTAGAGAAATGTTATGCGTCAGTAAAAGAACGTGTACAAAGAATAATTCTTAGTAATATAGAGCTTTCTGGATGTAGTATAGTAAGTGATGGATGGTCTAATGTGCAAAGAAAACCATTAATTAATGTAATGGTTATTTCACCTAGAGGTGAGACTTTCATCCGTGCCGTGGATTCACCTGGTTCAATCAAAACTGGGGCTTACATTGCTCAAGTCATTAGCTCTGTGATAGAGGAAGTGGGTGCCAAGAATGTAGTCCAAGTCGTCATGGACAATGCAAAAAATTGTAAAAATGCATCCACAATCCTACAGCGACAATATCCACATATTTTTCCGGTAGGATGTAATACTCATAGTTTGAATCTTGTATTAAAAGATTGGTATAAATCTGATGATACCAAATGGTTTGCCTCGATCGTCGACACTGCTCGCCAGCTTGTGAAATTCATGCTCAAGAGATAGAGAGTTTTAGATATGTTTCGACCTCGCATGTCAGTTATGTTAAAGCTTCCAGCGGAGACTAGGTTTTGCACTCACTTTTACACTTTTGAGTCTCTTCTTAGAAATAAAGATGCAATTTGTGAAACATTTACATGCATGGCATTTCATGACTGGGAGAACACTCAACTTGAAAAAGTGAAAGAGAAAATCAAAGTCTTGAAGGGAGCGCTTTACGAGAAGAAGTTGGTGGAACAGTGTGATGGATGCATACCATGTAATGATGCCTGTTATGTATGCTATACGAAGTCTTGATCAAAGAGCGCCTAATCTCGGAATGGCAATGGTGGACTGTCCAGCGGAGTTTGGAGTGTCCTCAGAAATTAGAGCATTCAGTGGTGGAAAAGCAATGGCGTGTACCATTCTCCAGTAGACAAAGAAAAGTTCTGTTGAAGTACTTTCATGCTAGATGGATTGGAGCGCACTCGCCACTGCACAGTGCTGCTTACATGTTAGATCCTGAATATTGGAATAGGGATTTGATGTCCAACGTTGAGGTGGTGCAAGATTTTTATAAAGTGGTAAACACTTTCTATAATAATGATGATGATCGTGTACAGTGCATAAAGGAGATGACCTCATTTCGGTTGAAAGAAGGTTTATTTTCCAACTCCCTTGTTCAACAAATGGCTAAAGAGCAACCTGCATGGAAGTGGTGGATGATGAATGGTGGTGAGCATTATGCTTTATTGCGCAACCTTGCGATGAAGGTTCTAAGTCAGTGCTCTTCAAACTCAGGCTCAGAAAGGAACTGGAGCATGTATAAATATATTCATAGTACTATTTGCAATCGACTTCTTGCAGATCGAGCAGATAAACTTGTTTACATGTACTGCAATGAAAAGATCTTGCGAGACATTGAAAGCGAAGAGTATGAAGAAGATATGCCCAGATGGATGTACAATTGTGATGATGTAGTAGACGAGAACTTTGATGTTGGACGTACGTTGTGCACCACCCTTGAGATAGAAGACAATTTAGACATTGACTTAGATGAGCTTAATTTAGCAGACGAGAGAGTAAACGGTGAAAGAATTTTGGAGCAAGATATTGACATAGAGGAAGAAGTCACTTCATTAATTTGATAAAAAGTACTTGTACAAATGATCATATTTGAAGAAATTATCAATACAAAAGTAGGATTTGTTTTTCTTAACTCTCATCTTGAAATAAATTACGAATTGCACTCGGAGTTGCATCTAAAGGTCCTGGTGGTTTATATTCGCTAGCCATGCCGAACACTGTATAAATACCTTGATTTATTGGGACACTGCACGATGCACATGTACAAGTATTTTGCATTTGTCTCACTAAACATATTAAGTGGTAGTAGTGTCCACATGGTAGTATATACTGGCCGCTCCACCCATCGAATACTTTGTAACATACAGGACATTGGGGGGTGGAGGAACTTGCAGCCTCAGCAGAAACTCCCACAAGATCAGGATGTATCAAAAAATGAGAGATGTGGTTTCCTTGGCGCACAGGAGCAATACGTGAAGAGATGCTCTGTACATCTTGGCTGATCTTTGTTAGCTGCTCTTGAATCCCTCTATTGGCCGGGGGAGGAGTTGACGCTTGAGTTAATCGGTCAGCTTCTTTCTCCTTCTCTGCTAACTGGGCCCCTAAGCTTTCTTTAACCTGGTTTAACTCCAGTCCAGCGCCCTCCACCATGAGTGCAAGTTCTTCTCTTGTAAATGTCCTCTCTTCACGAATGTCGTGGGTGTTGACAGTGGCCTCTCTGGAGGCGAAGTCCACTAGAGTTTGTAAGATAAATTGAGCATATAACATTTTAGCAAAATACAGTGGAGCGTCGGCGTTATGGAGAGGACGTCCGTACACCTCCAAGAAAATGCGCTCATATTGTTGTGGGTGCACCGAGAAATCTTCCATCTTCCCTTCTTAATTTCGCCATCTGGACATGGCCATATTTCCTTTATCATCTCTGTGGTTACGCGTTTGTTTATGTCTTTCCACTGGGCATAAGTTGGATTTGTCCATTTCGATAACCTGCATGCTGTTCTTGTCGCTTCGCGGGCTGCCAGGCCATGTGATAGGGCCTTCATTCGCTCTTATGGGGGGTGAAGCTCTGGGGCTATCCACGGCCGTTTATTTCGCTCTCTGTCTGCGCAGGAGACTGCCTGTGCCACCTTCTCCGGGTTCTTGTCTGCTTCAAAAACAAAATTGAGAGACACCCGTTTTTTGGGCGCTCTCAGCAGCAACCCCCAATCGATAATACCTATGCGTGGCTTTAGCTTTTTTGTATAATCCAACACTACATTAAAAGGATGTAGGTCGGTATGTACAATACCTGCCATATGTGCTGCCGCTACACCTTCCACCAGGGCATGCATAATATGTGGCATATTTATTACTACCTCTTTTATTTTTGAAAGTTCTAGATGACCTAAAGGGATATTATCAGGCGGGGGTTGTCTCCATCCTCGATCCAAACGAAAAATGGCTCTGGTGAACTCAGTGAATCTGAAGGGAACCTTCAGAAGAGTATCACCAAGAGCGCCGCCATTATAGTACGGGAAAATTGTGATCCAAGGAGCCTCTTTTGTAAAGACAATGCATCGGACAATCGATGGATGTAGCACTTGCATACCCTGCTCTGCGTGGAAGCTCTCGAACTTCGCGCTGCCTTCTCCTTTGTAGTGCTTTCCGCAAAAAGTGATGTGCTCCGGCAAAAATGATATACCTTTAATTGCATACTCTTTTACTGTTCCAAACACACCGGAGCCAATTGTTCGTCCTTCGTGAAGAGCTTCGTGCGGGATGCCAATAAGATGTGTGCACATAGAATTGTAGATGGTACGATTAATGACACCTGTACCACTTGCATCTGCCTGACTGGACGTTGCAGCGACGTCCTGGGCATTTGGCACTCTTTTGGGGAGGGACTCTGCATCCAACGCCTTCATGCGCTTGCTCTTGGCCCTTTGCTCGCTCCATACAACGTCCCATAACTGTAGACGTTGCATGTTGGCTTCAGGCGGGGCAGCATCTCTAAGATCACTGCACGCTACTCGCATGCTCCCCAAAATGGTTCGTGTTATGTGCTGATGGTTGAAATCTGCTATCTTCTGTCTGTCTAGCAGCTCAGCGTTGCCTCCGCTTCGAAGCCGACGCTGTGCATTTTTCCATATTTGGTCTATGAGATCTCGCATGAGTATCTCAGACTCGTTGATCTTTTTGACGACATCATCAGTACATTGTGATACTGTGATGACCGCTTCAACGCGAATTCCTCGCAGAAAAATTTTGCGCTCTTCGGGAGAAAGCATGTTGATCGTCTTCGTAAATCTAGCAAATGTCACTAAACAAAAAAAAACAGAATATCAAACATTACTGAAATAAACATCAAGCAAACGTGAGAGAACAGCAACAAGTATATCAATATCGTCAATGTTCATATAAAAACGGAATATCAAATAATTTTAATGAACTCAACATCATCCAATACATCATCAAACGTGAGAAAACAGCAATAAGTGTATCATTACTTATCAATGATCAATCAAAAACAGAATATATCAAACAACATTGCTGAACTCAACATCATGCAATACATTATCGAACGTGAGACAACCGCAACAAGCGCATTATTACTTACGAAGTGTATACATTATCGAATGAGAGAGAGAGAGAGAGGGGGAGGAAGAGAGAGAGGTGTGACAGATAGAGAGAGGAAAAATTAAATGACATTTTTTATAGTTTTGTGAGTTCCTAAAGAGAGAAAAATAATGTTTTGTAATCCTAAAGCACTCCTCATCTACATACCTATCGTGATAGAGAGAGATGTGAAGTGTATCATGAGAGAGAGAGAGAAAGAGTTGTTAAGTGTATCACTGCGAGAGAGAGAGAGAGAGAATTGTGAAGTGTATCATGAGAGAGAGAGAGAGAGAGAGAGGAGAGGAAGAGAGAGTTGTGACAGATAGAGAGAAGAAACATTAAATGACATTTTTAATGTTTTTGTGAGTTTCTAAAGAGAAAAATAATGTATTGTTTTAATTTTTAAGTAAATAGAGGGAGAAAAAAGAAATTATTAAAAATTATGTATATTTTAAGAGAAATAAAAAAAATCATTATCTACACATCTATCGTGTTGTGAAGTGAATCATGAGAGAGATAGAGAAAGAGTTGTGAAGTGTATCATGAGAGAGAGAGGGGGGTAAGAAGAGAGAGATTCATATTTTTCGAGTTACGAATCACGATATTATAAAATAAAACGTTTAGACAATATGATGTAAACTTTGATCCTTGAAATACTAATGCCGCGTTAGCAACCAAGTATCGCATGGATCAAACACAATAAAAACAATACAAGTCAAATCAAACAAATTTACGGCATTTATTCGACCGCGTTAACGATCATATGCCGAAATACGCAAGCAAATTTACGACACTTTTTCGACCGCGTTAACGATCAAATGCCGCAATATGCAAAAAACATTTTATGCACTAGCGGACGACACCAACTTGCCGTGTTAACGACAAAATGCCGCCCGATTCTATAGGAATACCAATAAGATACGAACATACACTGGCCGCGTTACCGACCATATGTCCGCATTTGACAAAGGGAAGGGAAGGGAAGGTGACATCGCCATAACGATACTATGCTTGCCGCGTTACCGACTAGTACCGCTACGGCGTGCCATACTTACCATAGGACACAGACTAGCCGCGTTACCGACTAAGTGCCCCAGGGTAAGCACCATTCCGAAGAATGGCCTTACACACACACACCAGTCGTGTGGTGGGCCACCCAAATCCTGCCGCGCATTGCGACAATGGGCGGCTGCCCGCACGAACTCACCCACACACACATCCCTCGTGTGGCGGACCACCCACATCCTGCCGCGCATTGCGACAGTGTGGGCGGCTGCCCGCACGAACACACCCACATACACACACACACACACACACACACACACACACAAGTTTTTATTACCTGTGTATGCTGTCAGCAATGAAATCCCAAAGGGCCCCCCGGGCCCATATATATAGAAAAATGTACCCCGCCGGGATATGTGACGACCCCTCCGGGACCCGCCGGGCAAAGCAAAAGCCCGGCGGGCCCGCCGGGGTATAGCAAAAGCCCGGCGGGATTTTTCCCGGTTACCAGGTCGCTTGCCACCGGCTTTTTTGTGAACATGTTAACATGTGAACATGTTAATAACATGTTCACACATGTTATTAACAAAAAAAATTTTGTGATCACGTGAATATAAAATCCCTGATTGTGCCCAATAGTAAATCTAGCAACAAAATTTCATTATTGGGCAACGACGTGGAAATGTATACTCCCACCTAAATCACCAAATGGGATTCCTTTCTACCTACCTCTCTTAGTTGCGCATGCTAGGAGATAGGCTAGAGCAGCAGTTCCTCCTAAAGAGTTCTTTCACCTCCATAAAAGCTCAAAGCTCTCTCCCTCTCAGAGGTAAGTGCTTGTCCCCTCTCTTTCTTTCTCCCAAGCTTAGAAGGAAATCTTGTTTCATCAAATCTCTCTATTATGCATTCTATGCATAGAGCTAGTCACTATAACACATCAAGAGCGTAGCAACATTTTTGGGAGGAAAATATCAAGGGTTTTCACGATGCTCAACAACGATATACCGTTGCTTTGCAGCGCTTTTTCTCTTCTCAACAACAGCACAATATCGCTGCCCAGCAGCATTTTTTTACTGCTTAGCAAATGTCTATTAGCAATGAAAAAACGTTGCTATACTGTAAAAATATCCCACTTTTTGCCGCTTCTTTTGCCGCTGTATAGTTTTATCTTTTTTTAATACAATAAACTTGTAATTTGAGTTTTTTTTTATAGGTTTTTACCTTGTCTATCACTTCTACCTCTCCTACTCTATCCTCCTCAAGCTCAAGCTCAAGAAGGGCATGTCTATTGTTTTCCTTCATTTCTTATGCAAACAAGCTTTCCATTAAAGCTTTCTTGTGACAATTTCCCTTCTCTTTCTTCTCTTTTAAGTTTTTCTTTTCTTCTTTTTTCCTTCTCATTGAAGCTTGACCCTAACTCTAGCTTCTACATATAGAAACCCTATTAAAGAGAATTGATGGAGAGCTATCCATCAAAGCTCTCTATTGTATTTTCTATTTAGAAGCTAGGGTTTGGGTTAAGCTATAATGAGAAGGGAAAAAGAAAGATTCAATAAGTAAGGACAAAATCTTTCATTAAGAATAGGGTTTTGTATATACTTTCTATTAGGGTTTCTAATACTTTTTTTCTTTAGTTGGTTTGATTTTGTATGTTATCCACACACACAAGCCCCATAAGGTAAGAGATCTCTCCCTTTTATGTTTTCTCTCTTACGCTTTTACATGTTATAGGGTTTGTAAGTTTTAGGATTTGTTATTTTTTATCCCCTACATGGATAGCATAGCTCCTCTCTAGAGGTGGCCATATGTCTTAGCCTCATGTATGAGGCTAGTGCATAAAGATTATGCATTAGCCTAATGCAAAAGCCTTATACATAAGGGTAGTGCATAAATCTCATGGAAAGACTTATGAATTACCAAATGTATAAGCCTATATACATAAGGTTTATGCATGAGACTTTTGCATGAAGCCTCATGCATAAGCCTCATGTATAAAGCTAATGCATTAGCGCAACGATGAGCCTCTATGTATAGCCTTATACATAAGCTTATGCATGAGGGTTATGTATTAGCCGTATGCATAAGCGTCATGTATAAAGTCATATACATAAGCCATGTATAAATCCATATGTACAAGTCTTATGTATAAAGCTTAATATGCATATGGCTAATTCATAAGCCAGATACATAAGCGTTATGCATGAAGTTTTATGCATAAGCCTCACGCATAATCCACATACATGAGGCTTATGTATAAGCTATGAATGGGTAGCCTCGTGCAAGCTATGAATGCTATGCATTGAGCCTTATGTATAAGGCTTATGCATTAGGCGAGTGCTACCTAGGCATGCACATAGCTATCGGAATGCACCGGAAGCTCCGATTATATGCCAAGTGCTACTTGTGCATGTTGGTAGCTACCTAACCATGTCGGGTAGTTTCCTATGCATGCCATTAGCGACCTACGCATGCCGGTAGCAATCAACGCATGTTGGTAGTAGCAACCAATGCATGCCGGTAGCTTCCTATACATGCCGATAGAGCAACCAAGTTACCAACGCATGCTGGTAGCTACTTACACATGCTAGTAGCAACCAATGCATGCCGATAGCTTCCTATGTGTTGGTTGTACCGGCATGTGTAGGAAGCTATGCGTTGGCTCTTACCGGCATGCGTAGGTTGCTACCGGCATTGGTAACACCCTACGCATGTCGATAGCTTCCTACGCATTCAGTAGCACCCTATGCATGCTGGTAGCTTCCTACGCATTGGTAGTAACCTATCCATGTGCCAGTAGAAACCTACACATGTCGGTAGCTTTTGATGTATGACGGTAGCAACCTATGTATGACGGTAGCAGCCTATGCATGCTAGTAGCAATCTATGCATGCCGATAGCTTCTGATGCATGCTGGTTACTACTGATGCATGCCGGGTGCAACCTACGCATGCCGATAGCAACCTACGCATGCCGATAGCTTCCAATACATGTCGGTAGCAACCTACGCATGCCCATAGCAACCTACACATGTCGATAGCAACCAACGCATGCCGGTAGCAAACAACCTATGCATGTCGGAGCAACCTACGCATGTCGGTAGCTTCGGATGCATGGCAGTAGTAACCTACACATGCCGGGATGCTGAGTGCTACCGACACATGCCATGTGCTTCCAACACATGTCGATAGCTTCCAACACATGCCGGTAGCAACGAATGCATGCCGGTAGCAACCAACGCATGTCAGTAGCAATTTGCAAAGAACGCATGCTGGTAGCTTCCTACGCATGTCGGTAGCAACCTATGCATGCTGGTAGCTTCCTACGCATGGAGGTAGCTTCTGATGCATGCCGATAGCAACCTACGCATGTCGGGTGCTTCTAATGCATGCCAGCTGCTTCCTACGCATGTCGGTAGCTACCTACGCATGCCGGTAGCTTCAATGCATGCCGGTAGCTTCCAATGCATGTTAGAGCAACCTATGCATTCTAGTAGCAACCTACGCATGCCAGTAGCTTCCTATGTATACTGATAGCAACCACC
Source organism: Cibotium barometz (assembly GCF_041138505.1). NCBI lineage: Eukaryota > Viridiplantae > Streptophyta > Polypodiopsida > Cyatheales > Cibotiaceae > Cibotium > Cibotium barometz. The sequence continues at coordinate 54,243,097 of NC_141046.1, read as the reverse complement.
GCATGTCGGTAGCTTCCTATGCATGCTGGTAGAAACCAATGCATGCTAGTAGCTTCCTATGCATAAGAGTTTTAATTATTTATAACACCATATTGGGGAATATGGGAATTTCCCACAAGTTTGGGACACGTGGTCAAAAGTTTGGATTAACCATAACTTGAACACCACTAATCCAAAATGATTGCTTTATAGCTCTTTAGATTCCATTTTTCCAGCGCTTTCCAACGATAGGTCATATGATAGGGTTTTGAGAAACTTACAAACATGTTATCCATGTCCCCGTTTTTAAGTATTCAAAAATGGGAATTGGGAAATTCCCAAATTCACTAATATGGTGTTTTATGTTTATTCTTGGATAGATGGCAAATAACTTAAGGCGTGATGTTACACGTGAAGGAGGAGTCGATATCCCGATAACTTAAGGCGTGATGTTACATGTGAAGGAGGAGTCGATATCCCGATAATATTTGTAAGTATATATTAGCCTCACATTGTATCTTATCTTCTAATTAAAGAAGGTTATCTTAAATAACAACTTTCTAAAATGTTCACTTGTTTGTACAACTACCGCTTGAAGGCAGTGGACCACTCCCCTACGCAAGAGGAATATGATTTTGCATTACAACGAGGTTTGCAAGCTCTATTTGATAGGGTGCAAGATGAAGGATGGATTGTTATTACTAGAGGAGATGCTTGGCAAGCATGGCAAGTAAATGTATTCCTAAACGCTAAACCTCTTTGTTTTTGCAAAACTGGTTCTCACTTACAAGACTTACAAGTGTTAGTTTTATTGTTTTTTAAGATCGTATAACTCAAAACGGTGGTGCAAATGTAGCTACCGATAGTAATGGAAATGTGAGAAGCGAAGGGACTAGAGCTACAAGGAACAATACCAATTGCACATCATGAGATCTAGATAGCCCCTAGCTCCATAGGTTTTTATTAGGCTTTAACTTGTATATGAGTTTTTTGGAAACATACACTTATGTAATCCGCTAAGTATTGTAATTGAATTTTGACATTCCTAAAAACATGGTTTGGAAATGTCTTTTGTTTTTGGTACTTGTAAGTTTTACTTTACACTTCTCCATGATGATGTGAAGTTATGTTAGTTTTACTCTGTCTACATTAGAAAAACAAGAGCTAGGGTAGACTGGGAAGTTCTATGCAGAATCTCGAGCCTGTCCCAGCTTCTTTTTATTCTGCAGGACATTTACTGCTCAATAGCAAAATTAGCAGCGTTTTTTCACTGCTCAATATCGAAACTAGCAGTTATATTTTCCTGCTTAGCAGCAAAATAGCACTGTTGAGCAATGAAATATCACTCCTAGTTTTGTTGTTGAGTAGCGAAAAAACGCTGCTAGTTTCATTGATGAGTAGTGAACCCGTTGTAGTGAAAGTAGTAGTGTGTTTAGCAGCGATATAGGCCCAACATCTCCATACCCTTCTAGTTATAAAACTGTTTCTATTTTCGATGCTAAACCCTCATTCTGTTGTAGTGAGGGTTAGAGCAGCATGAATCACTTTCTTTAAATCATGTAGGTTAAAGAAACTCACCTCCTCCTCCTTTTTTTTCTTATCCTCCTCTTTCACTTAGTCTCTTTATTTTTGCTAATATGTTAGAATGAATTAAACTTACTAACTCTTTTTTTTTCTTTTTTATAGGTTTATTGCAGTCAATAACTCCCAACTCTTCCTTTTTGAGGTAAAATCCCCCTTTTGCTCTCTTTTTCCATGCCTAGATTTATGCTTTTTTCTTTGTAATATTTCAGCCTTAGGTGCTGGGGTAAGAGTATGTTTAGGAATAGAGCTCTATGCATAGAGCTTATATATAAGGCTTTATGCATAGGCTTATACATAGGATATATGCATAGAGCTTATGCAAAGAGCTTATGTATAGGGCTTATGCAAAAAGCTTATGTAGAAGCTCATAAAGCTTATACATAGGGCTTATGCATCTATACAAGATTAACCACAACCCCACCTCCCTCCACGTGGGCAAAGAAGTTGGGGCTGATTCAAAATAACAACTCCTCTTGCAAGCGTGAGGAGGATCCAAATCTCACATCTTCCAATGCAATTTTGAGTTTGAATCTAAGAAGATCTCATCTCACACCTTTCAATGAAATCTTTATATACATGCTTACATACCTATAGATACACGCACTTATATATATTATGTATGTATGTGTATCTATAGGTATGTAAGCATGTATATATAAATAGATTTATATGTATGTTGATGCACACACACACACACACAACACACAGACACCAGCACATGATACGTGCACACACGCATACAAACACACATACACACACTCGCACGCATGGACACACGTGCAACATATAGAGATATGCACACTTGCATAACACTCAAGCTTGCACATACACACACAAACATATATATTATGTGCATGTGTAAGAGAGAGAATATACATACACACACACGTATATATATTATGTATGTATGTGTATCTATAGGTATGTAAGCATGTATATATAAATATATTTATATGTATATCGACGC